>NC_134551.1:52842899-53168531 GCF_025594145.1 Primulina tabacum
TCTCAAATGCCTGGAATTGATTATGAAGAAACGTATTCTCCTGTGATGGATGCAATTACGTTTCGGTATTTGATTAGCTTGGCGGTATCTGAAAATTTAGAAATGCGTCTTATGGATGTTGTTACAGCTTACTTATATGAATCACTTGATAGTAATATATATATGAAAATCCCTGAAGGATTTAAGATGCCTGAAGCACAAAGTTCAAAACCCAGGGAATGTTATTCTGTGAAATTACAAAGATCATTATATGGGTTAAAGCAATCAGGTCGAATGTGGTATAATCGACTAAGTGATCACTTGATGAAAAAGAGATATGTAAATAATTCAATATGCCCTTGTGTTTTCATTAAGAAAACAACATCCGGATGCGTAATTATTGTTGTATATGTTGATGATTTAAACATCATTGGAACGAATAAAGAAATTCAAGAAGTTGTGTCATACTTGAAGGAAGAATTTGAAATGAAGGATCTTGGAAAAACCAAGTATTGTCTGGGTTTACAAATTGAACAAAAAGAATGTGGAATGTTTGTTCACCAGACAAATTATACAGAAAAGATCCTTAAACGTTTTAATATGGATAAAGCAAATCCTTTAAGTACTCCAATGGTTGTTAGATCATTAAACATAGAAAAGGATCCATTCCGTCCATGTGAAGATGATGAAGATATTCTTGGTCCAGAAGTACCATATCTAAGTGCCATCGGTGCCCTTATGTACCTTACAAATTGTACAAGGCCTGATATATCTTTTGCCGTGAATCTGTTGGCAAGATTTAGCACATATCCAACAAAGAGACACTGGAACGGAATTAAACATATATTCCGTTATCTACGAGGAACGACAGACTTGGGACTTTTGTATTCAAAAGATGCTAATCCAAGTATAATTGGTTATGCTGATGCTGGATACTTATCTGATCCACACAAGGCACGTTCCCAAACTGGATATGTATTTACTCGTGGAGGCACTGCAATATCTTGGCGTTCTCAGAAACAAACGCTCGTAACAACTTCATCAAATCATGCCGAGATTATTGCACTACATGAAGCAAGTCGTGAATGTGTGTGGTTAAAATCAATGACCCAACATATCCAAATTTCATGCGGATTATCATCTGATGAGAAGCCTGTGATACTATATGAAGATAATGCTGCATGTGTTGCTCAAATGAAAGAAGGATACATAAAAAGCGACAGAACTAAACATATTCCTCCTAAGTTCTTCGCATTCACTAAGGAGCTAGAGAAGAATAAATATATTGATGTTCGTCACATTCAATCAAGTGAAAACTCATCAGATCTCTTCACAAAGGCACTTCCTACGTCAATATTCAGAAAGCACATATATAATATTGGGATGCGCAATCTACGAAATTTGTGAAGAATTGTTCGTGTCAACATGAGGGGGAGTTTACGTGACTGCACTCTTTTTCCCTTACTATGGTTTTTATCCCAATGGGTTTTTCCTAGTAAGGTTTTTAACGAGGCAGTATAAAAACACGTAATGAAGACAATCATTATGATCATCATCACAAGGGGGAGTGTTGAAAAATATATTTAAAATGTGAGTATTGAATATTTGAATGTTGAATATTTGAATGTTGAAAATAAGAGTTGTAAATATTGAAAATTAGTGTGTGATGATGTAGGTAATGATGTATTTTATTTTTGGATTATTTGTAAAGATTTCCTATAAATAGATCTCTCATTTGTGAAGAAAATCACAATTGAGTAGAGAGAAAAATATTATAAAGTGTGTAGTTTGGTAAATTTTGAGAGTTTGAGATTTTTACTTTTTACCATAAATTTTTACTTTTTCACAACAGAATCTACTCGTATTAGTTCAAAATTAGATTTATCTCAAATAATTGGCCATCATCTCCGATGTTATAAATATCACATTGATGCATATGACCTTTTTATTAAGATAAAAAATAATATATGACTAATATCAAATCAATCATATATATGAGGAAAGGAAATTGGTATCTAAGTCTATATAAATAAAGAATAATCTATTTATAAGAGCTGACATATCTTTTATTTTTCGTTCTTTTTTTTATTATTATGATGAAATCCATAATTGTTATCTTTTGGTACATACTAGGTAAAATCTCACACTAACACAGTAGTCTGCAAAACTACATTGGCCATGTAAATTGCATTGAGTATACCTTGTGTGACATATTCGTCTGAAAAAGTATTGATAAGAAACATCAAATATCTGACAATTGATTAAAAATTCATGTATTCTATCCACTAAAATAATTAGAGATGACCTATTACCGTTGTAACTACAATATATATATAAATAAATAATTTGACTGTAATACATAACTTATTGATCTTATTCAAACCAACTAAGAAACATTAAACAATTTGATTGAAATGTAATAAATAATCGATACACACATTTGTAATCAACATTTAATTGGATTGAATTTTTAATCGATTCTCGTCAACCCAACCAATTAAATTTATTAATTTTAAGATATTTTTCAAATTTCAACCTCAATATATTTTGAAGTTAACAAAATGCGATTGATTCCTTTTACATTATCCTATTATATTAGTAACTTTTTTCCCTTAAAAAGTTGTTTTAGTCCAGACCATTACTTTTGGGCTCTTCACGTGGATTGAAATTTGAAAAGTTGGTATATTTTAAAATTATATATCAAAAATAAATATTCTAAATATTCTAGCGTTATGTTATATAAGAGCATGTCTCTTGTGAGACGGTCTCACGAATATTTATCTGTGAGACGGGTCAATTCTACCGATATTCACAATAAAAATTAATACTCTTAGCATAAAAAGTAATATTTTTTCATGTATGACCTAAATAAGAGATGTGTCTCACAAAATACGACCCATGAGACCGTCTCACACAAGTTTTTGCCGTTATATAATACCAACAAACTTTGAAAATTTTTTCTCTAATTTATTAATCTAATTTTGGAACAAGCAGAATGTTTATTCGATAGTTAAAAAGAGTGACATTTTCCTATCATAACAGGCAATGCGTATTCTTAATTTCTAATTTCAAAAAAAATAAAAATAAAAAATCAAAGAAGTGTGAAATACAAGAGAGATTACATTTAAATAAAGCAACGAAGTGTTTTTTGAAAATGTCGTGCTATTATATTGAATCGAGTCGAATATGACGAAATTTAGAAGGTTTTAATTAATTCTAATCGAGTTCAAGCTCGATCCGAAGTTCGAAAATTTTAAAACTTTTAGCTCAGAATTTGGTTTGAATTAAAACTCGAGTATATTAGGCAATATACCAATTTGTCCAAAAAAATGAGAGCAAAATTTGAAGGAATAATTGTGGGATGCCAAGAAAATAGCTATCCAAGTGATGATGGTCCTATTCTCGGTGGCTCTAAGTGGTCACCACCTTAACAACAACTAGTCATTGTATCCTCTTTATCTTTTACCTTTCATTCGCCTATCCTTTGTCCCACTTTTTTTAAAGTTCCCAACTGTAATCCCTTGTTTCTATTCGATTGGGTGTAAAGAGAGATCATATACTTCATTGAAGACACAAACATGCATTCTTGTAGAACAAAGTATAACGATTAACGAGCGATAAAAAATTTCGATTCGAGGGAGGTTCGTTAGAGATATAAACGAGTGAGCCTTTGACATGGAGTTGGGAATTAAAGGAAAATTATATCTTGCTAAACATGAACCTATTCCAGCTTTTTAAAACTGAACAGAACTGGGGCAAAGGTAAAATTACTGTGGATAAATAGAATCCAGTTAATTATATTATATTCAATGAATAGGTTCAATGAGGTGATAAATGACTTACAGGAAGTAATACAAATGGAAATTATATGTCAATTTACACTCATTACTCAATACACACATATTCTAGCAATCCATCCATGAAAAAGAATTCTTCTACTGGTGCTATCTAGTCACAAATTCCCCGAGCATTCTGTGTTTCATCTTGAGATTTCCCACGAATCTCGAATACCGGGGTACAAGTAAGATTAGCTTATGAATCCACAACAACCAGACCTTACGGTAGAATGACGCCCTGGGTTGGTATTCTTGTACTAATAATGAAACCTGGTATTGAACAGATTCGGGAACTCGGAGTCCCAACTTGATATCTGCAGTAATTGCTGCAAAAGATCAATGAGTCACTCATGAGGAGGTCAAACAAGGAATGAATGAGTTGAGACATGGTTAGAAAGACGAATAGAGATCCAGGAAATTACAGGGATTGAAGCGGAATCAAGAAAAACTTCAGGGGCAAGCACACTAGAGGGTCCTTCATTTTGAGTTGCCATTTGAGATTCATTCAATATTAGATTAGTTCCATGATTTGAGGTTCCCTGTTGCATCGGATTATACTGGAAACACGCTGAATTAGTGGCTTCAAATTCTGTAGCAGCTGGTGTTTGTGGTGTTTTGGCAACGTATGCAGGAATCTTCAATCCAAAATTTGATCACAAAGTTAGTCACATATGCTAGCATTTAAGTTGGGAACCGACCAACTAAAATTCTATTCAAGCCATTTTTCCAAAGATTTGAGCTCATGTTAGGTGCCGACAGAAGTTTTATGTTTGAACATATTCACTCATGTTTGGAAACTGATTAATATACGCCCAACATTAATATATAAAGTACAACCACGTACTACGGTTGAGCATTGAATAACATTGGCCTAAAATCAGCACGCCAATGAATATATCGGCTTTGGACACCGAGATTTTGCGGAATGTGACTTCACGTCTCTCATACTGATTTTAAAATCACTTCTCTCAAAACTTCAAACTCATTGGATACGGTGGAACACAAGGAAGTTACCTCTTTCGTGAAGAAATCGTCAACGCTGAAGTCGAGCCGGGGGTTTGAAACAGCAAGTTTCATTGAAAGAAACTGCAGATTGCAACATAAATGGTAGCAGCATCAAAACACAAGCCGATTCTGTAAAATGCTAATTTAAAACCAAGAAAACGAAACAACCGGTACCTCAACTTGTTTTTGTAAAGACTGAACATAGTTGATGATTTCATCAAGAATTCCGGACTTGCCAGTAACTTTATTACAACTGGGGACTAAATCTTGCAAGCACTTCATCTTCTTACTGATTTTTTCCCGTCTCGCCTATAAAAACCCACAAACCAATCGTCTTAGAAAATCAAGAAAGCTAAAAACACCCGGCTAAATTCCCATGTTGTCCTTAAATTGTTATTTTTATGGCAAATTAAAGGAAAAAGAGTCATACTCTTTCTGCTAAACTGTGGCTATCGGTGGCCTGGCCACGCCGTGCCCGGACATGTATATAATCGGGCTTTGGTGCCTCGGAAACCTTGGAACCTTTCTTGGAACAAGTGTTTGTTGAAGTTTCCAGCTCAGTTTTTGTAGTAACCTCTGATTTCTCGTCTCCTGCTTCCTCTTCAACAAGTCCTTTGTTCTTGTATTCATCTTCTAGACTAAACTGAAATTAAAAGGAAAATAATTTGAAAACCCACAAACCATTGTGAAGCAAGATCCTAGTTTTTCATGGAAAAGAACTGAAATTAAAGCCAAACCTCTGCTTTTCTCTTCGTAGCAGAACAGAAAACACTGCATCCTACGTCGACCAGGCTACTGTTACATTGGCTGTCAGTTTTCGGGATTGTAACACTTGCCAAGGACGAGTTGTTAGAGCTCGAAACAGACGAAAAACACCGCTGATTCGTATCACCGGAATATTGATGAGCAGCCTTGACGGGATGCCAGCCGTTGGATAAAACTTCTTGTTGATGATCAGATACAGAGTGCAGATTAACTCGAGCAGCATGATGATGATCTTCTTGGTATTTACTAGAATGAAGGCGTTGGAGTATGTCCTTTTGTCTTTCGAGCACACTTACGTCCATAATTTAACAGGGGAATTCAAGATTTGGCGGGGGGATGCGGGGAAATGGGTGATGTGAGGCGATGATGATGGGAGATAGAAGGATTTATAAAGATGAAAGGTGGAGAATGGGAGTAAATGGTGATGAAATGATAGGGGAAGATGGGGGGGGGTTTGTGGTGGTGGTGGGGGCGGAAAGTGGTGGGGAGTGGAGCCCAGTGTCCCACGCGCCACCATGTGAAATTGTCCGAGGAAGGGTGATTTGGTAAAATCATTGCATGGTAAAAAAACATAATTGATAATCGCTAGAAGGAGGGCTTGAACCTCCGACCTTGTGGTTAACAGCCACACGCTCTAACCAACTGAGCTATTCCAGCTTTGTAACGGAGTTTTATATTAATATATTTATATTTTAAATAATCTCTCCCATCTTCCATATCTATTTTCCCTCACGAACCATTTAAAACCTAAAAAAAAACTATTTCCATCTCTATGTTTTTCTTAGAGACCATTGTACCACAACCCATTAATATCTAAACAAAGTTTGACACATTTCTTGCATCTCTAGCCCAAAATTTGAACCCCTTATTGAAAAAAAATCCTTAAAAAGTAATACAAAATATGCACCATAGATATTTCAACACAATATATATCTTCACTATTGATAATTAAAATAAGTTCTATTTATTTGTTGAAAATAATTAATAAATTTAAAACGACTACCTTTACTCCCCGTCACCTTCACAAAGGGTATTGCATGTGTATCTTTGTGGAGTAGCAATTATCCACTTTCAAGCGGGAATATAAAAAAAATACATGCACTGCTCCAAAAAATACATGTGGGTGGTAGACAACATCAAGTCAAGATACATACATCAACTGTTGGCAAAAATACAAAAGGGATTTGCCCAATTCCACATGGTATGTTGTCTTTGATAGCATTCGGACATCAACGGGTTTTAGGGCTATAAATTCAGAGAAGCAATCCAAACAATATTGTAAAAACAAATAATTATAATAATAGTTATTGTTGTCGATTGTAACCATGTGATGATGGATGCAAGATGGATAAGGAGAGGGATGGAGCTAATTCAAGAGTTTCGCATTCTTGAATATTTGAAATACATATTGTACTGAATAACGTTGATCCTTCATTGTTTTATTCGTGATGACATGTTTTTTTGGCCAAGAAATGAACATGACAATGGAAACCGCATATGTTACTCTTTGACTCACACCGAGTAAATTGCCGAACAAACACGGTAGCCTTCAAACAGATTTGTTCATGTTATCCACGTTGGTAGTGATCTTACATGGTGATACCTTATGGATGGGCCCACTACCCTTGGTCCATCCCAAGCCCAAATGAAAGACAGGCCCATCAAGAGCCCATGTATTCTCCTATAAATATCAGGTTCGGGTGTATAACTCAGGCATTCGATACATTATTTCTCAGGAGCACCCTTAGCTGCTCCCCCCTTATATCCTCAGTCTCTGACTTGAGCGTCGGAGGGGTTACACCGGGACACCCTCCCGGTCCCCTTCTAACGGTCTTCTTCGTGATTTCAGGCTCAAGAAAAATTCGAAGCCTGCATCTGTACTAGTGACACTTGCGTAATCGGAACCTAAATCTCCCGTGAGTATCAATACACATTCAAAAAATGACACGTGTGCTGAATTGATAAATAATGACAAGTCATTCAACCATGATGTATGGATGAGTGATCATGATTTATCATTCAACACACGTGTCATGTGATACGTGGATGATGTTATTACCTATATGAGTAGCATCTACAAGCCTAAAATTTATTATTAGGTACCACCAATCAATAGTTTTTACATTTTATTATATTGGAAAAGATTAAAATAAATAATTAATAAAAAAAATCCCATTAATTTGTTTCTTTAAACATCTAGTTTTTCTAGGTCAAGTGAATGGATGAACCCCCTAAATTTGGTACCTATTCCGTATTAGACATTTCTATATAAAAAGCAATCAGCATTGTGCTTTCTTATAATCGGGCAAAAAAACCCAAAATATGGTGCACACAAGAAATTAGGAGTGCCTATCTTAAAAGCAACTTACATATGTACAGCTATTTAAAATGGAATCATTGTGGTGTGTGTTCGGAAAAACCCTAAATTTTAAATCATCATATAATTTTATAGATTATTCTATGTATACGTAGCATTTCTCCTTATATGATAGGATCAAATGTTAGTCATTAGATCATCAACATATATGTATACACACACAGAGTAAAATTCACTCTTGCTATGATAGGTCTCTTATGTACTGTTTCACAAATATATATTCGTGAGATGGGTCGATCTAGTTTTATGGAAAGAAAAATAATAATTTTGATACGAAAAATTAATACTTTAATGAATTGAGTCGAATTAAAAATATGCCTCAAAAATATAAATCGTGAGACAATCTCACAATAATTTTATACATCTCTATATACACTGATCAAAACAATAGTATCAATATAAAATAATTGAAATAAGTATAATTATAAGATTAATGGGAGAGGAACAACATCACTTTTAAGTTGATGGAGAAAGACGATGGAAAAAGGACTTTAGGGTCCCCATAATCTGGACAGTGGCACCAACGATATTTCTTTATACATACATAATTTTAGATGATAATAATATTTCCTATATATAATATCTTATTTTAATCGAAAAATATCGTCTAAATTTTTTCGTAATTATGTTATTCTATGATATCATAATTAAGTTTTGTCACGTGTATTTAATTTTTTTGATGATTTAAGTCTTTTTTATTATAAGTGTTAATATGATACTACACAACGTCACATTGTAGACAAATCAAAGGTACGTCGAAAAATAAAAAAAATAAAGAAGATAATATACATAGTCAAAGTTGCGATTTTCCTTACATATGCTGTGTTTGGAGATTGATTTGAGTTAGGTAAATGATGAGAAACAAAGTAAGATATACTCGGTTTTTTCCCCCAACAAAAAAACCTAGTTCCAAACATAGCCTTACTCCTCTATTTGCATATCATGAAGAAGGATCCTATGATCACATCAACTATGGTCCAACCCCACTAAACAAAACAAATTGTTTAGCACAATTCAACCACCACCATGTTTATTTATTGATTTTTCCCTTATTATTTTCTTATTTTTTGATCTTTTTTTTTTTTTTTTTTTTTTTTTGCAATGCTACATAAATTGGTCCCCTATGTTTTTCAACTTTAGTTCTTGATGGTATCAATTTGATTGTAATCTTGAGTATAAATTCTTTGTGGACCACTAATAAAGAAAAGGTAACAAAGATACAAAAAAACTAAGTTGCAACCAATTTATCTTTCTTTATGATCTTCATACTACAGCTTACTGATTTTGCAAATAATCTCAATCATTAAAATTTAAACTTTTATTTATGATTAAAGTGATTGATGCACTTTAAAAGTACAAGTAAACATAAGTTGGAAATATGGTTTCTTTGAAGATAGTAAGGATTAGATAATTAGATAAACAAGGGGATGATAATGGCAATTTGACCATTGAAAGACATGGTTTAGAGAGATGTAAATGAATATGATTATATATAGGTACTAAACTTTCGATATTATAAATAAATTATAAATCAAGGGATAGACTAATTAAAGTCCAATCACAGTATAAAATATGCAAACGAACTTTACACAGAACATATATCAAGGGAATCGAAGAAAACTACAACACAATCTTTTCTTCCCCAAATAATGCCCTCTATACATAACTAATATTCACTAAAATCACCGAAGTTCAGTCTTAAGGAGCAAGCACACTATATTAATATGTGCCCTCAAGTATCACTTTCTGCAACACTCATACTAACTATATCAGGTGAACTAACATATCCATATAAATAACTATATGAACAGCTAACAGGTTTTAGCCGACGGGGTTCAACTTTTTTTTCTTCGACGAAAAGGCAACTTGTTTGGAGAAGATTTTACCAAGCAATCCCCCAGATTTCGAAAGAGGCTTTTTATCTTTTCGTTGTTCGATAGATTCTTTAACAGCAACTGGTCCCGTGTTTTCTCCGGAAGTACTGAATTCCTCTTTGAGAATTCGAAGTAATTCCAGAGCCATGGCCTTCGCTTTATTGTTACCATTGACGGATACATGAACAAGGCCAGGAATAACACCCTCTTTCATGACCAGCTGACAATAAAGTACATGTTGAGAGCACAAAGAAAGAAGAATAGATACTGCACACTCTTGATCTTCTTTACTCTCTTTCTCGAGTTGCTCGGAGATAGCAGAAATGCATCTTTCAGTTCCAGCAATAGAAACTCGGATCTCTTCGATGTGACACAAGTTTTTCAATATGGTAACACAATATCTTGCCTAGAGTATTATCCTCCAAAAGTGGAATAAGTTTCGAAACAAAGTCTGAAGGCCAGATCATGGAAGCAAGATCATCTTTTGACGACAAGTTACCCAATATTTTTAAGGCTGGTTCCAGCAATTCTAGAATCTGGCAGTCGAGTATATTAATGATTCCAAGCAGTGCACCAGATGCTGCTAGTTTGTAGCCACAGTGTTGGCAAGAGGATAGCACCTCCAATATGGAGAGAGCTTGTTTAGCAACCTCCGTATCAAGAAATGATGCCAGAATAACGAAAGTATCTTCATTCATGTATAAACTGCTGTTTCTGTAATTAGCAGGACAATATATAAGCAAAGGAAATTGTTATTAGTAGAAATCAACAACACGATCTAGGATAAAAGTTAATATTATCTAAATTTTCACATCCATTTTGTTTTTCAGTGCTGATAGATAAGGTTTTGCCAGCGCGGTGTTAAATGGGTAACTAGAACAAAAGATGTCATGTTTTTACATGATCTTGTTTCCAGTTCACTATAATAATTAATTTTCAGAACCATTGAAGAAGATAGTAGAGTTATCTCCAAGACGCTACATATAAATACCTGTCTTTCTGCACCAATTTTGATAATAACAGACATCCAGATATCTGAGCATTCACGTCACCAAAACCACAAGCATCCCTCAAAAATCTAAAAAGTAGTTGAACGAAGTTTTCCGTTGGCATTTCTGGCCAAGATGCATCATTATTTTCCAAAATTCTTTTGAAATCTTCAATAGCATTGCACCTAGACTCCCAGGGAAGAGAACTAAATTTAGCAAAATATTCCACATCTATTTCATGAGAGGCTTTTGCACCGTCATCGATTTTAGAATGTGAGGGATCTGAACCATGACTGGATATAAATGGCAAAAAACTGAAATCTAGGGGAAGATTTAGATCATTCATCGAACTACTCAAGCTAGCAATGGAATTGGTAGAAGTTTCCCAAGATTTTACCAACGAATCCTGCATTTTGGGGTCAAGAATCGACACATTATGTGTGGCACACCATTTCAAGATCAGATCTTTCATACCCGAATTTGAAGTTAATGACAGGTGAGCCAGCTTCACTTTGGTTTTCGGGCAAGTTTCGTTACCATCGTCAAGCCACTTCTGTATCCACATCCTTTCAAACGTTTGCCCAGAAGCAATCACAACTGGATCATACATTAACTTCGAAGTTAAAGGGCATATGAACTCCTCTGGTGGCACTGGCCTACTTAACATTTTAATTTGAGATTCATCAAACCTATAATTCATATGGAGCTCAACTTCTCCTGAAAAATAGTATGGGCCCACAGATGGAAAGGGTTCTTCAGTTACAGCTGGACTGTTATTTTTTAGCTCCGCAATAATAAGTTTCCCATATTTGTTCAGAAGATTCAGAAAGAACAACAAGATCTTCCTCTTAGTTGGTTCAGTTTCACCAAATTTATCAACAAGCTTTCTGATAGATCTTTTCTCAATCAATAAAGCCTTTTGGGATGTAAGATGGAGCAGGGAAGAAACAGTTTGAATAGCAGAAAGTGTGACTTCCTCTGTGTGATCAGCTGTTGAACCATATTTATGAAGCAATTCCCGCAATAACTTCCCAGCCTCCTCTTCAGGTGGATCCAAACAAAAAGCTGCAGTCCTCAGATCAGAAATAATTCCAGAAATCTGATAGTAACATTTGGTAAAACATGTCAACCTTTAAAAGTTTATGGTCTCACAAGAAAACAGAAGATCGTGGTCTAATTTTTCAACCTTGTTGACCGTAGAAAAAATGGAGCATGTTAACTGTGGGAACAACATTGGATTAAATAATGAAACTAAATAAAACCTATAAGATAAGAATGTAGTCTGTTTAGGGAGATTTTCAGCTCGCTTAGTAGGATCCTTGAAGGTAAATTTTAAATTTCCCCCAACCCAATGTTTCATCTTTCTAGTCACAAAATGGTATCATGTATTTTCCCAGCTACTTCTTTCTTTTCCAGAAAGAAGGAAAAAGCAAGACATTTGTATTTGTCTGAGAAGAGAGAAGAATACATGGAAAAAAAAGCACGAGAACTTTTTTTAAAAATAAAAGCACAAGAACTTTTTTAAAAAATAAAAAATAGAATTGTGAAATAATGTAGTGGTTAGGAAATGAGGTATAAAACCTGCCAAGATGATCAGTCAAGTTGTGACTGCTTTTCTTTTTCCCAAAAAAAATTGTCATTTTATACCAAAAACAGACACCTATAAATCTTCCTAGAATGATTATCCAAGAGGTCTTGCCATTATTCCACTTCTATGCCCTGGAGCGACATGCTCATCATCATCATCACCATTCATTGGTAGTAATAGTAGATTAATATTAGTATAATATAGTTCAATGTTGATCATCGTCATCGTCATCACCATTCATTAGTAGTAATAGTAGACTAATATTAGTATAATATAGTTCACTGCTCATGATTTGAACAGTGATAACAAACGTCTAAAGTGAGTTTCAGAAAACCTAGAATGAACAACAATGAATTGCTTAGGATGCCCACATAATCAACGAATGGAAGAAAAAAAATTGCCTCAAAATTTCAGAAAATTCATCTAGGAAGATTTATTTGCTAAGAGGGATCTTGATTGCTGACCTTTGCCGCCAGCACTACTGGAACCATATTCTGAACTTGATCGAGACTATGCTCCAACAAGTTCCTTGACTTTTTACATCTGGATATTATAGCATCTCCAGTAAGTGCCTGTTAATTTTACAGAACAGAAAAGAAAAATACTAGTCACACATCACAACAAGTTTTTAACACATATAAGAATCTCTAGATTAATTTTAATCATGTTGAAATCAGTTTTATTACACTTAAATCTGGATCAGTGTATAGTATATACCAGATAGAGTGCGCTGGACTCACTGCAGTGTTGAAGCAGAGACTTGGCTTTAATAATACCATTATTTAACAAGCAAAGCGCCTCTATTCCTGATGTGCAACGCGGACGAGCTGCCTCAATTTCTGGAAAAATCTTGGAAACCATTATGACAAGTTTAAGGAGTTCCAAACACATTCGAGCATGTACCTGCAATCATACCACATATAAAGTCTAAAGAAAATGCAAATTGGAGCTTTTTATTATAGTAACAATAGCCATGATTGTGATAAACAATTCAAAAAACTTGCATCATGCTTTTGTAGAATAATAGAATTTGATCCCATGCAAGAACTCAGAGAAAGTAATTCACCTTAATGTTCCAGGTATTTGGCAGTCCTTCCAAGACATCGACATCGTCATTTCCCATCAGCAATAAATCTAATCTGAAAGACTCGGCTGCAAGCAATAAACACGATACTGATTTATATGGCATGCATATCTATCTATCTATATATTCTACAGGTCGGCTTACGTACTCACACAGATATACATGTAAGTAAACGATGAACTTCATTCATAGGGCAGGGAAGAATCTTTATTGGCCCACATATTACAAAGTCCTCACTTGACTACTACTTCAGTGGATTCGTGTTTTGATCTTCTCATATATCGTATTATAGAGATAATATACGAAACTGGTGATGTAGCACAACGGTTTTTAAGCTTGAGATATCGTATTTTTAAATTCAATGTCGTAGGAGAATCATTTTTAAACCTCGATGCAGTTACACTTTAATCGAAAATCAACCAGCCTAACCGTACATATCAAACAAAAAATGAATTGGCTGTTCTTTGCACATCAGAAATCATAAATTTCCAATAACTAAATGATCCAAGACGAGATTAATCGATACTCAACTAAACAAATCCATTTTATTACTAAGACTTGCTATGAAAGAGAGAACATACAAATAAAACGAAAAAAAGCCAACCACATATTCACAATAACAACCGAAACAACCAAAATTCAAGAACAAGTCAGATCAAGAATTTAAAGGGAGTGTAAATTTCTTACACGGTTAACAAATCAGCAGAAACTCGATCATGTTTCCCTCCTCCGTCACACCAGAAAGGACAGCTTTGTCACAATTTTACCCTTCCTCAACATCATACTCACCGGAAAAAAAAAGAAGATTTATCAAATACTTCAAAAATCTTTTGCCTTTGCCTACAAACCAAAGTCCTCGATTCTTTAAACACACGAATCTCACAAAAACTTCAAACTCTAACCAAACATATCCCCTTCTCACCTCGAAAAGGTGAAAAAGAAACGGCCCACAGGATCAAGAACACCGCAAAATGATACTATTTTCTATTTTCCCCATAATAAACTTAAAAGTTGATCATAAAAATCCGACCTTCAAGTTTCACGCCCAGAATAAAAAGTTTACGACGCTTGAGCCAGAATCAAAGTGCCTACCAAAACTTTATTCTAGCAATCCCACCCGATCCTTATATCTACACATCAATCCGAAAAGATAGAATGAAAGACAAATAGACAATGATGTGGCCCGCCTTTATCCTCAGTGAATCTCCGCGGAAAGAGAGAGAGAGAGAGAGAGAGAGAGAGAGGAGCGAGTCCCAAATGGCCGAACGCCCTTTATTGAGAATAATCGTGTCGGATATTGCAGTCAAAAGCGCCTCCACTGGAATAACACAAAATCTATTAGCATTTATTCAAATTTTACAAATTAAATACAAAAAAATGTAATAATTAATTGTATAAAATAGATTTCGATAATTAATTATAATAAAAAACAAAATACAGCAAAAAATAGAACAACCGATAATCGATAATCGTGGCCAAAATCCTAAAGGGGGAAGAAAATTGGGGTCCATAGCCGCAAAACCATTCAAATAATCATGAAAAAAAATATTTATAACTTTTTCAAAATATTATAAATGTTTATTTGATGGTGTCAGATTATCGATGAAATTTTATTTGAATATTATCTACCACACAATTTTTTTTTATTTTTTTTGTATTTATGGATTTGAAACTTGGGATTTCAAATTTACAAAATCGGAAATAAATTCTAAATCTCAAAAAATTAATTTTTAAAATGAATTTCAAATATATTTTTAGTCATTTCAAACCATCTACTCAAATATTTTCATAACTTCAATCCCAACGACGATATTTTCAAAACTGGACAAGATCGATCCGTTCGACACGGAAAACAATCACAGGTCTTGTCTGAAACACTCTCAAAAATCATTATAGTGGTCTAACCGATCTGACCAGCTATGAAATGAAAAAGAGTATGGCTCTTGTGAGACGGTGTCACGAATTTTTATCTGTAAGACGCGTCAATCCATACCTATATTCACAATAAAAAGTATTATTCTTAGCATAAAAAGTAATATTTTTTCATGGATGACCCAAATAACTCACAAAATACGACCCGTGAGACCATCTCACCCAGTTTTTGCCAATGAAAAATCGAATCAATCGGTTTTATTTTAAAAAATATTTAATTTTCTAATTTTAAAAATCTTAAATTTAATATTTTCTATTTTTTTAAACCAAAAAAATACATAACTATAACCGATATTTTGAATATATATTTAGTTTTTAAACTTTAGTAAATATTATTTTTGTCTATTTACATTGATATTTTATATATTAAAATATATTATTAATTATATTAATATTTTTATAATATAACAACATTTCGATCGGATTTAATATATATCGATTATTTCATCAATGGATTATGTAACTATTGCCCCACGCTGCCTATTGGATGTGGTCTACGTTTGGTCTTCTTTATTCTATGAATCCCGTTGAAGCAGCAAGTAGTCTATTCTATAAATCAAGTGATTTCCACGCAATATAAAATCCAATATATATATATATATATATATATATTTGATGGAGACATATCAACTTTGTATTTTCTAGTAACTACAAATCCTCTATTTTGATTGGCCCTTTATTTTGAAAGATTCAATATCTTGAATAACTAGTTTTTGGTAGGTTGAATAAATTATTCACAAATGTTTTTATTAGACAGTCTCATAGTTCAATTTTGTTAGTCGGAGCTTATATACGACCCGATTTTTAAAGAGTATTACTTTTTAGGCAAAAACTTGTGTGAGACGGTCGCACGGGTCGTATTTTGTGAGACATATCTCTTATTTGGATCATCTATGAAAAGTATTATTTTTTTTATGCTAAGAGTAGTTGTTTTTTATTGTGAATAATCGATAAGGTTGACCCGTCTCACAGATAAAGATTCGTGAGACCGTATGATAAGAGACCTACTCTACTTTTTATGTCAATAATATTATTTTTTATTTTTCAAATATGAATTGAATGGATCGGCCTCACAAATTTATATTCATTACTCCTGTATATTTATCTTATATTTATCCTAATAAATTAATAATATTTCTCCAATAAAAACAAGTTAAAATCTGTTTGGTTGGCTGTTTACTTTACAGTTTACATGAAGCAACTACGCAGAAGATAACAACTACTTTTAAAAATATTGATTTGATTGCTGGGGACGTACATTTTTTTAATACCAAAAGGCCCATTCGAGGGGACTAATTGTATAGCCCCCGTTCGTTTCCTAAAGCTAAAATAATAAACTAAAACAAAAAATATATTGTATTTATTTTTTTAAAAAAAAACTAAATAACCTGGGTCACCAAATCATTCACTCGTATGCTAATTTTTATTCCAACAATGTGCATAATGCAAAATTCTTTTATTTAAAAACTAGTCATTTAGCCTATTAAATTTATATCACTAAGTCCGTCTTCAAAAATTAGTTTTGCAATACAGATCTACAACCCGACATGACTCATTAAAAAATATTACATTTTATGTTATAAGCAGGGTTGGCCCTTTCCAAGGGCAAACTGTTTCCATGCCCAGGGCCCCATTTTGATGGGGGCCCCAAATTTTTTTAATATATATATATATATATATATATATATATATATATATATATATATATATATATAATAGTATTGGGACCCAAATAATTACTTTAATTATATTATATATATAATAAGACCTAAATATGATACAAAAAATTATAACAGCAGCATTTTCAATACTCAAATCGTAAGACTCAATTTTCGATTTCGGCGGATGAAGCTATACGATCTGACCAATCTCTAACCTTCATTCCAATTGTCTTCTATCATCTCAATTTTGTTTCAGTACTCATCGTTGCTCCTCGTCATCCCTTAGTAAATTTTTTATCGTCGAAGATTAGAGGTATGAATTTTCAAAACCTAATTTTGAAATTTGGGACTTTTGTTGAATTTGATTTTGAATTGCTAAATTAACTGGTGTTAAATTAAATTAGCACATGCATTTTGAATTTTAATAGTTCATTGTGAATTTTTTTGGATAATTTTATAATTATGAATGTGAAGGATAAATCTTTATAGTTCAATTATTTTTTTGTGGTTGTTCTTGGTGTAGTATCACTTGAAGAAATAGGATGCCTAGAAAATACCCATCTGGAAGTTCAAAAAGGAAAAAAAATTAAACAGAAAAGAAGATGACCCAATCAATGAAAGGCTCTATGGATAAGTTTGTTTTGAAATAAACGAGTATAGTTCAAGAAAATTTGATTGTTGATGTCGATAATCTGAGCACACAAGAAAATCATTCTGACGAACAAATAGAAGAGATGTATGTTGCAAACACTATGGGTATTGAGGAAAATGAAAACATAGATCATTCTCTGAATATATTTGATCCAAGAGTTTGGAATAGCCTTGATACAAAAATGAGGGATTTACTCGTTGAAAAAGGCCCCATTAGAGAGGTTAATTTTGAATACCCACATGATGAACTTGGTAGACATTTTTCCTCAGAGCATTATAATAGAGTGCTTCCAAACAAAACAAGTCATGAAAGAAAATGGCTAGTTTATTCAAAGGAGTTAGATAAAGTATTTTGTTTCTGCTGTAAGCTTTTCAAAACACTTCCATCACGAAGTCAATTAGCAGAAGACGGATCTAGAGATTGGAAGCATCTAAGTGAGAAGCTTAGAGAACACGAAAAATGTCGTGAACATCTTGCTAATTTGAGATCGATGGTGGAGTTACAAGTGAGGTTGAGGAAAAATGAAACAATTGACAAAGAATTGCAGGAACAGATTAAAAATGAAACACACCGTTGGAGAGGGGTTTTGACAAGAATTATAGCAGTGGTAAAATGTTTGGCTAAAAATATTTTGTCATTTCGTGGAAAAAATGAAAATATGGAGGATAGTTCAAAGGGTAATTTCCTGGGCTTGATTGAGATGATTGCCGAGTTTGATCCTATAATGCAAGAACATCTTCGGCTCATTAAAGGAAAAGAAATTCATCATCATTACCTCAGTCATAAAATTCAAAATGAGTTGATAACGAATATGTCATTAAAAGTGAAAAATGTTGTCATTGAAAAGGTTAACAAAGCAAAGTATTATTCAGTGATACTTGATTGTACTCCTGATGCAAGCCACAAGGAACAAATGACTTTAATATTACGGTGTGTTGATGTGTCATGCGTTCCTGTAAAAATTGAGGAATACTTTATAGAATTTCTGAATGTTGAAAACACGAGTGGATTGAGCCTTTTCAATGAATTGTGTGCTGCATTGGACTCTCTTGGACTTGATATTGATAATATAAGAGGACAAGGTTATGATAATGGCTCCAACATGAAAGGAAAACATCAAGGTGTTCAGAAAAGATTGCTTGATATAAATCCAAGAACCTTTTATATGCCGTGTGGTAGTCATTGTCTTAATTTGGTTATTTGTGATATGGCAAACTCTTGTGTTAAAGCAAAATCTTTTTTTGGAGCATGTCAATGCATGTATACCGTGTTCTCAAATTCTACAAAACGTTGGAGTATTCTACTTGACTGTTTGGATAATTTGACACTCAAGTCATTGTGCCCCACGAGATGGGAAAGTCATATCGAAAGTGTCAAGGCCATTAAGTCAAAAGTTGGGCAAATCAGAGAAGCTTTACTTAAGGTAACGGATTTAACTGAGGATGCAAGATTATCCAGGGATGCTAGATTGTTAGCAACACATGAACTTAGTAGCTTTGAATTTTTGTTAAGTTTGGTGATTTGGTATGATATTCTCTACAACATAAACTCGGTTAGTAAATCCTTACAATCTGAAACGATGCATATTGATGTTGCGGTGAAACAATTGAAAGGGCTTGTTTCTTTGTTTGAGAATTACAGGGAAGAAGGATTTGCATCTGCCATAAATTCTGCTAAAGAAATTGCTTCCAATATTAGAGTCGACCCTGTATTTCCTGAGCGACGACAAGCTTCTAGAAAGAGACAGTTTGATGAGGTTGCTAATACTGAAAGAGAACCACAAACAGCTGAGGAATGCTTTAGGACTGATTATTTTCTTGTTGTGGTCGATATTGCTCTTTTGGAGTTGAGAAGTAGATTTGAGCAATTGAATAATTTTGAAGAGATGTTTGGATTTCTGTTGGATGGAAAACAGTTAATGGCATTGAATGAGGATTATTTGAGAAAATGTTGTATGAATCTTGAATCTGTTTTGAAAAAGGATGATGCGTCTGATATTGATGCTCATGATCTGCTTTTAGAATTACAAATGTTGCAAGAGATGCTACCACTTGAAGCTTACGACACAAATAAATCTTGGACAGCCATTAAAATTTTGGAGTTTGCATTGAAAATGGATGTTTTTCCTACAGTTGTGGTTGCGTATCAAATTTTATTGACTATTCCTGTAACTGTAGCATCAGCTGAGAGAAGCTTTTCCAAGTTAAAATTATTGAAATCTTATTTGAGAACCACAATGAGTCAAGAAAGATCGAATAGTTTGGCGATCCTCTGCATCGAAAAAGACATACTGGAGGATATCTCATATGACGACATAATTGATGACTTTGCTTCAAAAAACGCAAGAAGAGTGCGTTTTAAATAATATTGATTGTTGAATAAATTATTTTGAGAAATTATGTAAACATTTTTCTATGTGTAGTTTTCTTATTTACACATTTTGGTTTACTTTGATTTTGCTATTCAATTTTTTTAATATACATTTGAATTTCGAATCAATACAAGAGGACCATATTCTAAGTTTCGCCCAGGGCCTCCTTTTTTCTTAGGACCGCCCCTGGATATAAGTATTATTTTTTTTATTTTAAATATGAATCGGAGTGATTCGTTCAGTGGAAATAAGTCCGTAAAACCGTTTCACATGATACTTACGCTATTTATATTTGAAACAAAACAAATATAAAATTGGTAACTCGACGATAAATAAAATATTAGTTAGTAAAAACAATAATTTCAGCGTTGAGTACTTTATCATCATCATAACGCATTCATATTATTTACGGGATCGACTATTTGAATATTATTTCTCTAAATTAAACGATTTTCTCAGTATATCATCTCTTAAATCAGTATCTAAAATATATTTATTATAAAATTTAACATTTTCAAGCCACCGCCTACTATTTTATGTTGATTTAATTTTTCAATTGGCATGAAATAGTACGTGAAGGCGTGGAACTTGAATGGGGAAACTAGCTTGTATGTGCATGTGTACGACTTTTATGTAATGCTTTGACAATAATTCTTTCATATTTTAATTAAATTATAAATTATATCGGCGTTTCCTTTTTTTTTTGTTTTTTTGGACTGAGTCAATAAATTATGGAATTTCTTAAGCATGCTCGTGAGGAATGAAACGGTGAGGTTATTATTTCAAAAAAGTCGAGGAAAATGTAATAATTTGTCATTAATATTTTTTAAGTATCAGATTTTTAATAAATAATAAAATTCAACTTTTTAAAGTCTTTGCGACTTAGTGTGAGAACATGGATTATGTATATAATTTAAGTTTAAATTTAAATAATTTTAAAATGCCATTGTGGCTTGGACATTAACAAACAAGGATATTTGTAAAAATAATATATTTAGATGAGCTGAATTTTCATAAAAAAAAAAAAAATAACAATACTCGAGCACTAATCTCATTAATTTTCTATTATTTAAATGGTTTTACGTGCGAAAAATTACTCCCCAAATTTTTAGTAATTTATATCTTTATGAGTATCAATAAAATTATGCTACATACGTTTGAAATATAGATAACTTTAAAAAAATTAATTTAATTTTATTGATATTATGTACAGTGTTTTATGTTATCAATTTAACTTAATAGTATGTCTCTTGTGAGACGGTCTCACGAATCTTTATCTGTGAAAACGAGTCAATGTTACCGATATTCACAATAAAAAGTAATACTCTAAGCATAAAAATTAATATTTTTTCATGGATGACTCAAATAAGAGATCTGTCTTACAAAATACGACCCGTGAGACCGTCTCATACAAAATTTTGCTTTAATTTAAGGCCGATATGTCCTCGAAACTCTAGGCGTTATCCGAGTGATGACATTCTCAAATAATATGCAGCTCATCCGGTCCATGGGCTAAAAAATACAAAGTCTCGACACCACAACGACCCCACGCGCCTCGTGCTTTAAAAGCGGGCTAGAATTTTCAACGAAAATTGGCGGAAAAAATTAGAGTGGACTAAGGAAGGACGAGGCTGATGGCTCGATGGTTCCGAGGAGAATAATTTTTCTTTAAAATTTTTGTGTACAATATATCTATCTTCAATAAAAAAATTATTTTAATAGAATTTACAACTTATTAATTATGGAAGTTTCAAAATATGTCATGTGAGATTTTTTCCTGAATCGATGGATTACATATAACTTTCTTCTTCTCGGGAAAAAACGTCAAAGTTAGACATGTTATCGGATCGGACCAGCTCGGACCGGAGTAATAGAACCAACCCAATTTGATAGCACGCTGAATTAAACCGGTTACAAATTTATCGGATTGAGTATATAATTCAATCAAAAACCGAGTTAAAATGACACGGGTTGCACCAGATTTGACCGGACGGTTGACCAAATTAAATTTGAGTAGGACCACGTTGATATCAAATTGAGATCAATTTTTTTCTCTCTTTTGTCTTCGAACAATATGTACCTAAATATGTCATTTATCAAGCAACATTTCAAAATTTAATATAATATTTGTTATATGTAGAACTACAAGTAACAACTATTAAAAAACAAATTAATCAAACTTTTTCTTTTTTTAAAATTAGGTTTTGCACCGCACTTGATAATGTTATCGGACCAAATTGTTTCATGTTCCAGATCAAGGTTTTTAAAAATCAATTAAAATGTCGGATTTGGTTCAACCCTAAACCGACATTAATCGGTTCCAAATTGAACTTGATTATGCTGGATCAACCTGATCTGTTAACCATGATTAGTCCCACATGATTAATTTCCAGAACACTATGGCTGTGTTTGGATTTAGGTGTGTTTGATGTACACAAGTTTAAGCTTGCATTTGGATCAAACTTGTGTTGTTTTTTTTTTTTTTTTTTTTTTTTATAAAAAAAAATAGCTATCTCATAGGAGGCGAATATTTTCAAACAAAACACACACTGGGTTCATTGGCCATAATTTATTTTCCATTAGTTGATATTGTTGTTGAAGTAATTCTCTTGTGAGATGATCTCGCGAATTTTTATCTGTGAGACGGGTCAACCTTACCAATATTTACAATAAAAATTAATACTCTTAGCATAAAAAGTAATATTTTTCAATTGATGACCCGAATAAGAGATCTGTAATACGACCCATGAGACCATCTCACACAAGTTTTTGCCCCATATATATTGGAAAATGCAATCTTGACGTAAAAATTAAATTCTCGTAATCAAATATTCCATTCTTATTACATTTAATTCTCGCATCTATAAAAGTGGGTGACGAGGGCATCAAGTAGTGCCATGAAAAATATATTCTAGCTACCTTTTTTACTTGTTACCAAATCACGAGTTATGCGTATTCTTATATCACCAATTATTCATATAATTTTTCAAATTCAATGTTATTCGATCAGTCTCCCGAATATATATAGCACGATGATAGTTTTGTTGCTGATGCATGCTATGTAAAATTGACATACAAAGATGAGATGAATACTTACATGACTATTTTCAAATAGTTACAATAATTCTCATAACCGACATGATTAATAATACATTCAATCATCGTTTGATGTGAAGGATAAAACATTGATTGATTTTATTTTTACTTTCTCCTACGCTTAGCTCAAGTTCCAAAAAATATTAGTAAGATAATATTGATATATTCATCATCTTTATATTACGCACCGATATTTATCACGCCTCTTGACCGAGTGAGACCCAATATTATATTATGAGTCAAGGGTCGTGTAAAAGCCTACATTCCTATTCATCTTTAATTTATTATTGCACTCAAATATGCCATTTATTTGTTTATCAAATTATTTGAGGAATCAAATATATCATTTATAGAAAAAATTACGTCAACTCCTACTTTAGGTTTTCTAATTGTAGTGCATGCGAACCCCCTTTAGTATAATTCCTAATTTCACCAAATTTGGATACCAAAAATTCACTTGCGTGCATTCGATGGTTGTGAAGTTCTGATAATCAGCTCATCACTGAAACAGCCTTGAATGGGTTAGGTAAAATAACTTGGCCAAACTGATAATTAAGTAAAATAATCTGGAGTTATATAGTGGAATAAAATTAATTATTGTAGCTAAAAAAAGATAGATCTGATTCTGATAATATGATTATTTTCTGTAATGAAACATAAGCTAATTCAACACAAAAGATTTTGTGAGACTGTGATTTTACTATTCAATTTTGTAAGATAGATCTCCTATTTGGGTCACCATTAAAAAATATTAATTTTTATGTTAAAAATATTATTTTTTATTAAAAATATGTCTCGTCTCATGGATAAAGATCCGTGAGACCGTCTCACAAAAAATCTACTACTAATTCACTTACTTGAGTTAGGTTTGTTTTATTTAATTTACTAAAATGACACTAAGCATTTTACAAATAATATGCAAAACATAAATATCATCTGCCTGTGTTTGGACTGAGCCTTTTGAAACAATCGATTTTAAATCCGATATTTTAAATATATTTTAGAAATATAGTCTATCCATTATGCTCACCTCTGTGTCTACAATGAACTTAATTAACATGACAACGTCACTATTTATTCTCTACTACATCTTTTTAAAAGCTATACATGTTGAGTAGGTCTCTTGTGAGACGTTTTCACGAATTTTTATCTGTGAGACGGGTCAACCTACCGATATTCACAATAAAAAGTAATACTATTAGCATAAAAATTAATATTTTTTCATGGATGACCCAAATAAAAGATCTGTCTCACAAAATACGACTTGTGAAACCATCTCACACAAGTTTTTACCATACATGTTAATAACACAAGCAGCAACCACTTTTCCTGCTGTATATTTACGAGGATTTCACTGCAAATTTTGTGCAATAAACATTTGACTACTTCTAAATGGCATCAAACTCCTCTTCTTCACGTACTAACTCCGGTTCTTCATGGACACCCGTACAAAACAAAGAATTTGAGAAAGCTCTAGCTGTCTACGACAAGGATACCCCCGATCGTTGGCAAAATATTGCTCGCGTCGTTGGCAAAACCGTCGACGAAGTGAAAAAACACTACGAAATCCTTGTGGAGGACCTCATGCACATTGAGTCCGGCAACGTCCCATTTCCGGATTACAGATCGAACAAGACTAATCGATAAACGAGGTATCTCATGATCACTTTTAAAAACTAATCAATTGTCGTTGATCATACTCGTATGTGGTCCTATCATTTAATAGTTGATAACTGATCCAAATGTTACATCATACTTAAACTATTTAGGCACTGTTTTGTCGAGACATTTGTTGATCATAACTTTTTTTGTATGACGATTGAAGCCGTCGTTGCTACCTTTCGGTTTGCAATGAGTAAAACCCCATGACTAACTCAGTAATATGCAAACAACGTTAGTCAATTAAAAAGTACTGGGCAAATCAGTGCGATTAGGACAAATCAAATTCATAATCATCGGTCAAATACTCGTCTATTCTACTAACTCGGATATTCCTAGTAGTTGGTTGAATCGACTATATAACTAAATGATAATAATTCCTTTCTTGCAGGTTTGAGGCCATGTTTACAAAACTCTGTCGTGATCTCATCCAAGAACATAATATAGTTTCCCCTTATGAAAGTTGACTGTTCTACGTGACATTTCCAAGCGGAAATTATCTTTTTAGGTTTCACAAAGTGTGTTTCGCTATCATATAAACATCACGAATTACATTATGAACTATATTTTGGTCAATTAATCAATCGCAGATTTGATTATAGGCTCCAAGTTTATTTTATAACACTATTAGAAATTATAAATAAATAATAATATCACGAAATAATTTGAATTAATGTCATCATATATATTAATATTACTAGCAACCTAATTTTTTGCATAAAATTTTGATATAATTAATGATTTTTTAAATCTTAGAATTAATTTAAATAATTTCTTATAATAAATGAAAAAGGGGTAATTTTGTCAATCTATTTAAATAACTAAGATAATTATTTTTAAGAGATCGATCCAGTATTATATGAAATAATAATATAAATTATTAATGAAGAACACAAAATAATAACCACATTGGTCTCCTAACGTATTTTTCAATATATATATTTTTAAAAATTTTCTAAAGCACTATTTCGTATAATTAATAATACAACATATTGGCTTTTAATATTTAAAATTTAAAATAGACATGACATTTATATTATATTATTATTTTGAGAAAGAAATAAAAAAATGAAAAGATTAAATGTTTTTAGACAATTGGGGAATAAAGTGTAATAATATGTATGAATATATCTTTTTTTTAAAAAGGAATAATCACATACATTTCTTGTAATAAAAACCCACCGAAGGATTCTTAGCCACAAAAAATCCCAACCATTCGAGAAAATTAAAGCTATTTTATATAAATAATTGTGGTAATAACACAATGCAATATAACATATATATATATATATATTCCAATTTTACTCTAAAAACATATATAATATATATATATATATATTATATATGTTTTTAGAGTAAAATTGGAAGCAGATACATTCGAGATGAATTTGTATTTGATTCACAAATTGAGAAGTTGTTGGTTGTATACACCTAATAATTAAGTAACTTGTAGGATCCATAGCTACAGATATCAGAATTCTCCTGGACTTTCAAAGTGACATTACTTTTAGTCATGTTTGGCAATCGGCAAATATTTTGCTCTTTCTTTCACATCCCATTCGTGTGGGAGAATGAGAATTTTTCTCTATGGTTGATTCATCTTGTAACGAATGACATATTAGCTTTGCAATAAATTACAAGATTTAATCCGTAAAAAAAAATAATTAAGTAACTTGCAAAATTATTTAAGAATTTTGGGACACATAATTTAATTTTCTTGCATCTCGCTGAAATCAGGGATATCATAAATTCAAAATTCTTGACATTTAATTTATATATGTTATATTAAAGCCTCTATAAATTAATACTACTGAGGTCAATAATTTTATTAATTTAGATACCTACATATTAATCAATTGATAAATTAATAATTTATTATCTTAAAGAACACCTTTCCGATTTAGCGAACATAAAAAATCATTTTGTTTCACTAATGTTTGTACGATGATCCTTGAATCAATATAAAAAAATAAAATTTATTGAACACATATATTTATAAAAATAAATAAGTGATATTAATTATTCTTAATAATTAATTAATATTCGATATATTGACTAATCAAATAAAATTAAGAATTAATCAATCCCAATGATCGAATTATGAGCTAGTCGGCAAATCGAATACCGAGCCTCTCCATGCATGACATGATCATTTCACGTGGTAATTTAAATCCCAGTATATATAAAAAGATTAATTTATTTTTTAAAAGATTATTATAATCATTCAGAATAAAAGTTAATTGTCCGATTAATATGTCAAAAGATCAAGAGTATGTCTCTTATAAGACGGTCTCATGAATATTTATTTGTGAGACATGTCAACCCTACCGATATTCGCAATAAAAAATAATATTCTTAGCATAAAAAGTAATACTTTTTCATGGATGACTCAAATAAGATATCCGTATCACAAAATACGACCCGTGAGATCGTCTCACACAAGTTTTTGGCAAAGATCATATACTATTGCGGAAGTTTATCGAGAGAGAAGAATCTTTCTTATTTCATATATCAGAAGGATAGGAACTGAATGAATGAATGTTTACAAATCAATTTCTTAGTTATAATTTTGGTTACTAACTACTTGTAACTAACTACGTCAGTTAGTTATATCTAATAGTCCCCCCTCAAGATGGACTATAAATGTTCTTGATAGACATCTTGGACATTAATGAGGAGAGATTGGAGGATGGAAGAGGCTTAGTGAACATGTCTGCAAGCTGCAAGTGAGAAGTGATCGGTAATAGTTTGATGAAGCCTTCCTTAATCTTATCTCGAATGAAATGGCAGTCAATCTCGATATGTTTGGTTCTTTCATGGAAAATAGGATTATTGGCTAGATGAATGGCAGACTGATTATCGCAAATATGACAGCTGGTGTGTTGATGTCAAACTGAAGATCCTTGAGGAGTTGTATGAGCCATAATATCTCGGTGGTGGTGGTGGCCAGGGCTCTATATTCGGCTTCAGTTGATGATCTAGAGACTGTCAGCTGCTTCTTTGTTTTCCACGATATAAGAGCATCACCAAGGAATACACAGAATCCAGTTACTGATTTTCTAGTATCCTTGCATGTTGCCCAATCAGCATCTGAGAAAGCCCGGAGCTGAATTGGTGATGAAGCCGAGAAGAGTAATCCTTGACCGGGATTGTATTTGATATACCGTAAGAGTTGGTGAATTGCATGCAAATGAGAAGTATGTGGTGTAGCCACGTATTGACTGAGCTTATGGACCGCAAATGTAATATCAGGTCTCGTTAATGTTAGATATAAAAGGCGTCCGATTAGACGGCGATATGTAGTGATATCAACTAGAGGGTCACCATCAGCAGAAGTGATGTGAGAACGTGGTTCCATTGGCATTTTAGCAGGTTTACAAGCGAGGAAACCCGTGTCTTCGAGTAGTTGAAGTGCATAATTTCGTTGAGACACGAAAATGCCACTCGATGATCGAGCTATTTCGAGACCAATGAAATACTTGAGATCACCCAAATCTCTAAGTTTGAACTTCCCTTGGAGATCAGATTTGAGCCTGCTGTATGATGGAAAGAGAGGGACCTGCGATGATTATGTCATCGACATAAACCAGTAAGGCGATAAAACTATGGCCTGAACCTTTGGTGAACAATGTGTGGTCAGCTTTGGATTGCACAAATTCAGATTCCAGCAACACATCGGAAAATTTCGTGTACCATTGTCTTGATGCTTGACGGAGCCCATAAATTGATTTGCGTAAATGACAAACAAGTTTTGGACTGTTGTGGTAGGTTGGAAAATGAGAGTTATATCCTAGTGGGAGTTCCATATAGACCTCTTCGGAAAGATGACCATTTAGGAAAGCATTGTTGATATCTAATTGAGCAAGATGCCAATTTTGGCTTGCCGCTAATGCAAGAATGACTTTGATTGTGGCAAGTTTGGCGACTGGGGAAAAAGTCTCAAAGAAGTCCACTCGTTCTTGTTGAGTGTAGCCTTTGGCCATTAAACGAGCTTTATATCGAGCAATGGAACCATCAGAATTATGTTTTATTTTGTAGACCCAATGACAACCAATGGGTTGTTTGCCCTGAGGAAGTGGTACTACTGTCCAAGTGTTGTTTGCTTCCAAGGCAGTAAGTTCATCTCCCATGGCTATTCTCCATTTATCACACTTAACTGCTTGATGATAAAATTGAGGTTCAACTAGAGATGATATGTTGAGTGCCAAATTACGGTACGGTCCGGAGAGTGCCTCATAGGAAATGTAGTTGTTAAGAGAATAGACATTTGTGGAAGGAGGGGGAGAATTATGTGTGAGCATGTGACAATGATAGTCCCGGAGATAAGAGGGTGTTCTTGAAACTCTTGTGGAAGAACGAATGGGAACTACTTGTGATGATTCAGATGAATCAGTGAGAGCTTCCGTGGGTTCAACTAAAACCACTTGGTCGGGTTGTATAGCTGATGGCAAGTTACTGACCGAATGATCAGAGATGTCTATTGATGCTGCTTGAGGAATAACTACTTCTGGAAATGGATCAAAAGCATTCTGGTTATGAGGAAGACAATGAAAAGGAAATATTGATTCGTGAAACTTGACATCACGTGATATGAATACTTCTTGGCTCGTAATCTCCATCAGTTTGTAGCCTTTAATTCCAGGAGGGTATCCTAGAAACACACATGCACGAGCTCGTGGCATGAATTTATCCTGATGTGCAGCTAAAGTGGATGAGAAAGCTAGGCATCCAAATACTCGAAAATGAGCGTAATCCACTTGTTGATGGTAAAGTAATTCATATGGCGACTTATTTCCAGTCCATGGTTGTGGCGCCCCAAACCTCGCCACGTAATCATGCAACATGTGACGTCATATGCATAAAATTTTTTTCCTTTCGACGACGTAATAATATAATGCATATACGACAAAATAATGCCATCACCACACCATCTACGTCAGTGTAGCAGAAACAATACAATAAATACATACACAACAACTCAAATAAGACAATAAGCTATATTGTCTGTATCTACTATCAACTACAGGACTGTTTGACTAGACACACCTAGTCCTTCACCTACTATCATGTCTCACGCATAGTCCTGTAACCTGCCCAACAGAAACAGCCCTCAAAGGGTGAGCATATACAACAATCATCATCGTAATACATAACAGTTATATTAACAACATAAAATATAACTGAAATCATAATAGAAATACCCCCTTTGCCGTTTCTGGACAATCAGCCAACAACAATCTCAACAACATCACAATGCAACAACATCGACGATACGTCGCACCCCAACACCGGCGACAGCAATATCGTCGAACGAACAACAACATCGACGATACGTCGCACCCCAACACCGACGACAGCAATATCGTCGAACGAATAACAACATCAACGATACGTCGCACCCCAACTCCGGCGACAACAATATCGTTGAACGAACAACATCAACGAGACGTCTCCCAACAACGATAACCAACAACATCAACAATAATAAACAACAAATATAATATCAAATCACCCAATTCCGGTGATTTATCATTGTTCAACGCAATAATATTCATCAATACTAAACAATAACAACATATGCTCGTACGTCAACACGTACCTGATAATCGAGTATATATACAATCTGGCTATTTCTTTGATCCTGAGGCTTGTGATGTATCTAAATAATTCAACAATAAATATCAGATCATTGTCACCGTATCAACACAGTTATAACAGCCTCAATATATAACATCAAATAGCCCAACAACAATTAATTCAACAAAATATAAAACTCGATTATAAATTCGTATTGTTCAACAATTTAATATTCCGGTGTATTTAATTCACAATATTACCATCAAATACACCCTAATTAATTTAACATCAAATAATAGGCTATTTTACAACATCCGTCAAATTACGAAAACTTTATATCAACGTGTAGCCTATACTTCGTAGACTCCGAATATATAGTCAGAATTAATAACAACTGACAAACAACTCTCCGATCTCAACCCAACGATTAAAAATTCCCTAATTAAAACAAATTAAGAATAATTCAAAATAACACCACTATAATCTTCTCTACTTCGTTAAAATCATACACTACTCAACAATATTCAATTTCAGTATGATTTAACAATTTATCAGATTTATTCCAGAAATCGACGAATTTCAAACATCACCAAAACTATAAAATTTATACCTCAAATCGAAGACCTCGTGTCAACGATCTCAGAACTGAAGTCGGTTCGTCGATTGGATAAACCGATAAGTCCCACGATCGAAAAGAAAATCTGAAAACTCTTTTCTCTCACCTCTCCGTTTCCTCTCTGTTAATTCTTCTGGCCAAAGTGAATGAAACTCACGTGAATGTGAGTTTCAAACTTTATCCTCGTTTTTTTTTTAATAAATATTATATTATATTATATTAATAAAATAATATAATATAATATTTAAAATTTTAACACTGGTATATCTTTTGGACCAGTCAAACGATCAAATTTTCCAAAACTCAAAACATGCAACTTCTATATCTTTCGGTGTTCTATGTTTTATCCAAATTTCAAATCATTTGGACTTCATATGACCAAGATATCACATATTTCTATCGTTAAAAATCATTAATTATTTAGTAATATCACATTACTAAATCCATAACTTGTGATATTTACTTCAGGCATTACAATGGTGAAGGGATACGATTTATCAGATATGTAGCTGTCAATAAGCATTCACTCCAAAACTTGATAGGGACCCGAGCTTGGAAAAATAGTGCTCGCGCCACATTGAGTAAGTGTTGGTGTTTCCGTTCTACTACAGAGTTTTGTTGAGGAGTTTGAACGCATGAGAACTGATGAAGTATACCCCGTTGTTGACATAATTCAGTGAAGGCAAGTTCTTTAGCATTATCAGTGCGGAATGCCTTGATTTTACTACTGAATTGTGTCTCAACCATAATGCAAAATTCGGAAACAACCTTTGTTGCTTCAGATTTATGTGTAATAAGAAAAACCCATGTAAATCTTGTACAATCATCAACCAAGGTCAGAAAATATCGTTGCTTATTATATGTAGGGACATGATAAGGACCCCAAATGTCACAATGTACGAGTTCAAGAGCAGTAGAAGACAATCTATGATTGGAAGCAAATGACAAACATTTCTGTTTTGCTAATGGACAGATATGACAAAAATCTTTGCTACAAATAACATCTGGTTCAAGTTGTAGACTAGATTTTAAAGCATTCATGACCTTCGGGGAGGGGTGTCCAAGTCTCTTGTGCCAAGTTTGACTCCCAACGAGATTTATGTGGTGATCAATACCCATGGAATCCGAGTCCAGCACATATAGCCCTGCTAGTTTTCTACCCTTGCCAATCATTTTCTGTGTTCGGGTGTCCTGAATTATAAAAGAATCACGATAGAAACTCATCATATTATCGGTGTTGGCAAGTAGACAGCTGACAGAGAGTAGATTAAACTTGAATTCTGGAATATATAGAACATCTGAAATAATCAAGTTTGCTCCCAACCGAACTTCACCACAGAAGTGCACCTCCACTCGTTCATTGTTTGGTAAAGTCACTCTTGAATCATGTACTGCCTTAAGTACTATAAAGGCTGTCTTTGTTGGAGCAAATGTGCCTAGATGCACCTGAGTCTACTATCCAACATGTAGAAATATTCAATGCATTTGGAATTGAGATGGATAGGCAAGTACCTATGATAGGGGAAGGACTGAGTTATCCAGTGAGTTTCCTTTTGTGTCTGCTGAAGAAAGTTGTTGAATAAACATGGCCATTAATTGCTCCATTTGGCCTTTGTTGATATTCTGGAAAACATTTGTGTCATCTTGGGTTTCAGGGACACTGGTTTGTCCCAGCACATGATTGACAGGAGCAACTGGGTTTCTAGATCCACCCTTAAAATGAGTCTTATATCCAGGTGGGTAGCCATGTATCTTATAGCATGTGTCAATCGTGTGTCCTGGAATATTACAGGTTGTGCAGAATGGCCTTCCTTTCTGATATTTTTGTGGTTTGCGATTACTCAGTTGTGCCTGAGATTGATCAGCTTTGAGTGTAAATGCCATGCCTTGATTTGGTAGGATAGTGCCTTGATGTCCTCCGATTTCCCGTTGGCGTTCTTCTTGAACAATTAGAGCAAAGACTCGACTGATTGATGGCAGTGGTTCATGAAGCAAAACTTGACTTCTGATGTGAGTGAATGACTCATTGAGACCCATAAGGAATGTCATTGTATAATCCGTTTGAACATACGCCTCAACATTCTTTGTTCCACCACATATGCATTTTCCACAATTACACGAGGGGCGAAAATGATTCAGCTCTTCCCATAGTGCCTTAAGTTTGGTGAAATAGACACTAACCGAATCTTGATCTTGTCTAAGGTTGAGCAATTCGCGGCGAAGTTGGAAGATTCTAGAGCCATTGCTCTGCTGGAATCGTTCCTTGAGATCGTTCCAAATTTCTGCAGCTGATTCTGCAAACAAAACGCTAGCTGAAATGTCTTTAGAAACGGAATTCAATAGCCATGATATGACTATGTTGTTGTTACGATTCCAAGCATTCATCAAATTTGATTCAGACTCTGCTGGTTTGGGAATGGATCCATCAATAAAACCAAATTTGTTCTTGACTGAGATTGCAATCTTCATAGCTCGGCTCCATGACGCAAAATTGTCACCTGTGAGTGGTTGAGAAACAAGCGTAATTCCTGGATTATCAGAATGATGAAGAAAATAAGGATTCAATGGATCATCAGTTGCCGATCGCACCGGTAAGTTCCATGTTGATGTGCCTGGGTTCGCCATGAATTCTGAAACCCTTAATCCAAACGAAGTAGAGGATAATGAATCAAATCAGGTCAAAGGAGTATATGTAAGAAGATATTCAACGGATTGTTGAATTTCTCTAAGCAGCATCGGCATGAGGGATTTATTTCCGGCGAGCAGAACGGTTTAGCTCTGATTTCCGGCGAGCAGAGCGGTTTGCTCTGATACCATATTGCGGAAGTTTATCGAGAGAGAAGAATCTTTCTTATTTCATATATCAGAAGGATAGGAACTGAATGAATGAATGTTTACAAATCACTTTCTTAGTTATAATTTTGGTTACTAACTACTTGTAACTAACTACGTCAGTTAGTTATATCTAATATATACAAAGTGAGGTGATTAGGAACAATAATTACAAAAGGGTAATTGAATAGTGGATAGTTATAAGTTTATACGAATTAGATTAAAAATACAAGTTTACTTTAGTATGATCACTTAATGGTCGTCGCATAATATTTTTTAAGAAGCAAAATATTGCAGAAATCAGAGAGAAATTGCGTCATTTACGATTGATTGCAAGAATAATCAGTTAGGAACAATCGTAAAACTATTAAAACAATCATAAATTATTTTTTTTGGTCGGGAACAACAGAATTATATTAGTTGGAGATTACTTTAAGGACACAATTAATTACCTACATCAGTTAAATATTTTTTATTTAATTAACATTGAGCTGCATATTTATATCTTTGCACCAATGACTTGAAATTTAAGCGTTCGGTGCTACATCAACATCTTCGTTAAAAAAAAATAACTAAAATGGTCAAAAATTGAAAGATACAAAACTAAAACTGAAATTTGACAACAACAAAGATCGAAATCGCAAGAAAACAAGCATATATATATATATATATATAATGATAAAAATTATGATTTTGCCTTTTATGAATCAACATTATTATATCAATAAAACTGATCCATGAATTAGATAGGAGACTGGAATAAAGAAACAAAATCTTATTTTCAACACTTTGCATAATCAAGATACAAGTCATAATTAAATGAAAACTCAAAGGTTCATTTCGTGGCTTCCTTGGGATACAAGGAAGCAAGGAACTGGTTGAGACATCTGTTATAGACACACGGTCTTTCGAGGTGAACCAGGTGACCAGCTTTCTTTATGCCTTGAAATGTAGCCTTGTCTCCTAGTTGCCTGTAAATGTATATATTTTACTTAATGCCGAATGGAGTACTCATACACCCCACGAATCCAATCATAATACACAGAATTTGGCTTACTGTTGCATGTTTTGAGCAAGTTCCAGCTTGAAAATCTGATCATTCTCACCCCACAGAAGATGGATTCTCTGCAATATCATTAATTCGGTTCTAATTAATTAATTGATTCAGATTTGTTTTGTTGATATTTTTTTGGTGGGAGGATTGATGGTAGAAGCAGTAAACTGTGATTTGGATTTTCTGGTGATCCACATGATCTAATAGTTCTATTGTGCACAATGAAGAGGATCCAAACTCGTAAAATTAATACAAGAAATGGATATGATAATATACCTGGGGGAAATTTGGGATGTTGGCATCTTTGTTGCTGACCACGAGACCTTCGAGTAGTTCAGCCCTTTCCTTCCTGTTGGTGAACATCACCTGTTCATCACCAAATGATCAGTTCCTTCCATTTTGTAAACTGAAATCTAATTTTCGGGTTCAAGTTCATATTTTTAAATATATATATATATGTGTGTGTGTGTGTGTGATATTGTCCAAAGAGTAAAAAACATTTCAAGAAATGGGATGAGAACTTGATGATGAAAGAGACCTCTAAAAAGTCCTTATGAAGCTTGTCTGGGAACCACAGTTTCTTGTGTGCTGCAACTTTGAGCAACGCCTTACAACCTTTGACAGAATCCGGCAACAGAAGCTCCGAAGATGATGAAAACCCGAGACCCTTCAATGTTTCGTTGCTGATCGAATCCGTCATGGCTAGGATGGAGCCGGAGATCACCACCGCCTCCACCAGCTCCGGGTACAGCTCCGCCATCTTGAACGCCACCATGCCGCCGTAGCTGAAACCCACCAACGTACACCTCTCGATCCCCAGCTTCCTCAGCCCCTTCACAAGACACTCCGCCTGGAAAGTCGGCGAGCGGTTGGGATTGTCGGTTATGGACCCGCCAAAGAAGAGAAGGTCCGGCACGTAGACGGAGTATTTCTTGGTGAGGGAGCCCACTTGGAATTGCCACGTGACGACCCCCTCAGCAGCGAAGCCGTGGACGAGCACCACGACGGGTTTAGTTGGTTTGGTGGTGACCACGTCAGCGGCCATTGTGGCGGTTTTCTTAGGATTTCTTGTGTTTTTTGACGGTTTCGGAAGGGACCCAAATGTTCATTAAGGTTCCGGACTCGATTTCCACCGTGTGTGGGATAACGCCGGACATCTTCATCAAGCCAAGCAACAATGGCTTCTGGGCTGCTACAAAGTTCACCATGCTTTTCCTTTTGTGTGAGCTCGCAGAGATGATGAAGAACGGAGGAGGAATTTAAACGAGGATGGATGACTGGAAGGTTGATATTAGCTAGGTAGGTTACCTCCTTTAATTCTTATATATATTTGCATATGAGCTGCAATATATTCGATACACTTCTTGGTCCCAAATTAGGACATTAGTAGCTGATTTCATCAATTTTTAAATTTTCAAAAAATAAATTAAAACAATAGTACTTCGGTATTTTGTGTGTGTATTAACTTTATTTATTATAAAATTTATTTTTGAGGGTTTGTCTAAATCAACAATTTCTTGCACGAAAAATTTACCTTAAAGAAATTATATGTTTGTTTAATTAAGTAGGCAAGTACGTGAAGTACTTTATGTAACATGCAACGATAGTTAAATATAAGGTGGTTTGAATTTTGATCAATCATTTGGTCTGCCTTCTTCCATAATGATTACTAGTGTACCTGACGCACGCAAACGTCACGTGTTTGTATAATATTTTTTTATAATTTATTTGATTTATATTTAAATGAGGATCAAAATATAATTATAAAAAATAGTGAGGACTACACTGTAATTTTGATATATAAATTAAAAAATAAAAGAATAAAAAAATGACATCAGTGAGAATTGAACCTATATACCTAAACCCAAGAACCAATGACTCTATTCACTTAACTATATATAACTTACATTAAAATTTTAACTATTTTATTAATATATATAATTAATAAAACAGACCATGACATCAAAATTAGTTACTCTAAGTGTCTCAAACTTAATAGAATAGTATAGATTAATGAACATTTTTTCAAAGTATATTTTTATGAGCAAAGTTTAAGCTGCATATCACATTTAATTTTTGCAAGCAATTGACATTTTGCTGTTATTGTTATTTATTATTATTGGGTTTCTTACTTTCTTTCAAGACAATACATTAATTGATTGAAATGTTTGGTTTACTTTGTGAACGAAGTTAGATGACCTACTACTACTTGTACTCAATTGACTTTTCCGATTCTTGTTTTAATTTCTTGCGGAAATGAACTCAATATTCAAATCCCACGTATTTTTCTTCACCATTAAATAAATATTAAACAAATTTTCTTTAAAATATTCACCTAACTTCTTTTTAGGATTTGTTAGAATTCTATACAAAATTTAGCTCTTTTGTACACATGACATTTGGATGATGTGTATTCCATATGTAAAAATAAATTAATATGGATAGTTGAAAACATATTTGGGGCATATCTCTAAAGCTAGGTTGAACCTGTAAACATGCATAAATTTCAAAAATCACATAACTGGCGTACATAATTTATAACACATGTATAACATTGATCAGACTGGATATTTAAATTGAAATTAATTAGTTTTGGTTCGATTCATCTACATCTATGCGTTTATATACTTAATTAATGTGATATTTGGCATCGTTTGATGCAAAGCAAGAGACAATTCAACATCTTTGTGGCATCTCATTTTCATAATTTTACAATAATTAGGGTTAAAAATAGTTATATTATGATTATATTTCATTTTGTCATATCATTATATTAGTCACGTGGGTTCTTTTGACTGCCCAATCACCAACTACATCACTCGACTTCCACACCCAATCCCTGTATGTATATGCGTATCTCTCTCAAGAATCAAGATCATCTCTATATACACACACAATTCTGGTCTCCTTTATGAAATATTCCTTTCTTTCATTAGATTGCACACTGCAGAGTGTAATCGATGTTCTTTTTCTCTGTATCCAGTTTTATGTAATTTTACTGATAGTTTTGTTCTGCTTATGCAACATTGCAGCAAGATCAGATATTCTCAATCAATCTGAACGTGGAATGCTGCAGATTGAGACTGATATTTTTCCATTTCATTAGCTTCAATAAAGCTAAAGACAAATATATATAATACTCTATATCTCTGATCTGTCGTGCAATAAAGCCAGCTCTCTGTCCTATGTTGTTGTTCAAGCATTGTATTATTATCACTATCATAGATCACTTTGGATTCACTATTTGCTCGTACGTACTTGTTTGTTGAAAAAAAATTACAGATACCCCCCAATTCCATATTTTGTTTCTCTAAATACACCCGGCTTCAATTTTTGTCCTGATATTATTCTTGGCATCTTCTGGAACTTGTTGTTCTTCCTGCTTATTTTTTGGGATAGAAGAAGAAAACCCTTGTGTTTTAAGTTCGAGAAAGTTGGAATTTGAGTAGAAAACATTCAAGAATGATGCACAGGTGCGGTAGCTCGAACATGGTGAGGGGTTGTACGTGTGGCATGTACCATTCTACTCGAGGGAATTCATTTTCAATGCTCTTTTCCAAGAATAACGATGAATATCTTGAATTTGATGAAGGGGAAATGTATTCTTTTGCGGCTAATTCTCCGCCCTCTTCAGTTGATTGCACTCTTTCTTTGGGCACGCCTTCCACTCGTCGCAGTAATGAGAAGAAGCGGTCTTCTTGCTGCATGCCTGGCTTTGGATGGAACAATTTTCCTTCCAAACATATGGCTCCGCCGCCGTCCACCGTCAAGACTCACCGTGGCAGGGATTCCCTCCTGGCTCGCCGATGTGCTAATTGCGACACCACTTCTACTCCTCTCTGGAGGAACTGTCCCAGAGGCCCTAAGGTAAAAAACAGCTAATTACTCATGATTATTATTGAAATCGTTACTGTTGTCCTAACTAGTGATTGATTACTGTAGTTTAATATAGGGACTAATACAATTCATGAATTCTTGCAGTCACTGTGCAATGCATGCGGGATACGGTTCAAGAAAGAAGAGAGAAGAGCCACGGCAGCCGACTCCATCTCCACCGGCGGCGGAGGCGGCGCCGACCTCAAAACGTGACGAATGATTCATGGTCCCATAAAACGATCTATTATCCTTCCCCCCTACACAAAAGAGTTCCGATTTGCCGAAGTAGACGATTATCGGAACTCGATTTCATGGCGGCTCAACGTCACAGACAGTCCAAGTCTTGTTCACAACTTTACGTCATGAGTCCATTTCCATGGATTTTAATTTTTAAAAACAATTGATTAAATTACTGAATATTGATATTCCAACTAATTTCCGCCGTTTGATGGCGACCGTTGGTTAAGAAATCTAATGTTTTAGCTGTTTCTCTTTTGGTTTCATGCACTGATCGGACGTTCTTACATAGGATGGAGTGAAAATGAGTTAATTCTATGTTTGGTACTTGGTAGACTAGATTGCTTTCCTTTTGTTACAACTTTCACTTTTGTTTTATGTTATTGGCGCCTTTTTCTGTTTGTCTGAAACATTATGTATTCAGACGTTCTCTTAATTGTTCTTGTTTTATTATAACTAAAGAAAATATGAATTTCAAAAGTTTTTTAAGGTTGTTTAAATTTAACTATTATTTATTTTCTCCTGAATGATTATTAATATTTATATTCTAAAGTTCTAGGCTTTGTCTTCATTGGTTTGGACCGTTGGAGATGGCTAGCTTGCAATTACAAGTTACAACCAGCTTGTACAATTTCAATTTATCTGAAAAACTAAAATTAAAAAAAAATATTTTTTGAAAATAATTCCCATGATATATACAAAAGATGCAATACAAATTCCCAATCTTAAAAATCCAAAACAAACCATAGCTTCAGAGCTTAATGTCCCTCATGGGAATATGAGTCGAGTATTTTTGGATATTCTGTTACAAGAAATATTTATTTAATCAGTGAATCTTAACTCGACCTGTTGGGCCATTGCCTCTTTCCCAAGCTTGATATTGATATTGGCCCTTTATTTGGGCGGGCTGATTTTGTGACCCAATGATATCTTGCAACCTTCCTCAAACAAATCAGAGTTATCAGTCCAACACTTGCGCTTCAACATTAAAACCATCAAGTACTAGAACGTGTGTGTCTTCGTACTTTTTTTTTCTTGTGGGATTACTACACTGTGTTGTTTTTTTCCTTAGATTTGGAGCTACTCACCGAGGAAAATGTGATCAAGGGTAGGTGGTCTGTGCTTGAAATGGTATTTACTTCTCGACGGACGTGGTAACGTTGGTAGCTACACTTTGAACATATGGGATGTTGGGTGGCTGAAACCTGTATATAAGGTCCCATCGAAGGAACTTTTTCGACCAAACTGACGGGTGGTTGATAAGAAGAGGTATGTCGGTAGATATACTTTGAAGACGCTAGTTTGTCATGTCACTTCATGTGCCATACGAGCTGTTGCTGCCTTTTCGCCTTTTGCTTATGTGTTTTGGTTATTAAAGATGAATCAAACCCTCTGGATATCCTCACGTAGAGTGCCAAGTAATCAAACAACTGCCATCACTGGATGAGTAGATGTTCCATCCCTAACACCACATTCACCAGATTCGTTCCCAACCGAACTCGTCACCACCATATTCAGATGATTCTACACCAGTGCCATCCCCAGATCTGCTATTGCCATCTGCTGTTTATTCGTTCGTGTTGGTTTTTCATCTTTTTCTCTCTAAATTTAATGTTTATTAGGTTGGTTATTCATGTTTGACACGTACACTTGTCTTAAAAATGTTACATTATGCAATATAAATCTTACAAGAGTATTCTACAAGACTACAACAGCAGCATACCATTTCATTACGATAATTTTGAGTCACTGTTATTTGAACTGATCCTCCAATTTTTCACTACCCTTTGCTTACAAATGAATAAACTTTGACACCAACTCTGGCCCCATTACAAGGGCTATCAGTGTACAGAACCTTAACGTCAAACAACTTGCCAGCCTTCTTAAAGAAGGCTGATTCCTTCTTCCACCTCTTCAAATGGGCCATCAAGAAAACCATTTCTTTCTCACTTCCCAGAAGATAAAACTTAAGGGTCTGGATCAGAGGCTCGTAGAGATGATCATGGTACACCACATCAGACGCCAGTATTACGTCATATTCTCTGCCAATAGCTTCCATTTCTCCAATGTTCCCCCATGATAGCGACGCCGAGTTGACATCACCGCCGCAGAGATCCAAGATTCCGGCGTTGGCATCAGTATTATATCTCATATTAGGGAGTACATGAGGGAGATCCGTGATAGTTACACTAGCTCGAAGCAGAGCAGCCGCTGCGATTCCCACCACTCCAGTGCCGGAGCCCAGCTCAAGAATACGTAGGCGGTGGGGTTGCTGGGCGTCGATCAAGGAGGAGAGAGCGGAGGTGGTTGAGTGACCCGCACGGTAGCGGTCGAGGAGGGTGACCAGGGCGGCGGCGGCGGGCCAGAGTTGGAAGGAGAGACCCTTTGAGGGGAGTTGTCTGATGAGTATGGTGGAGTTGACGGAATTGAGACGGAGGATTTGCTGAGATTGTTGATCCAAATGAGTTTCTTGGTGATTTTGTTCTTCGTCTGAGTCGAATGGGATTGGTTGAGACATAGCAAATATCGGCGGATAAGGGTTAGGGTTTCGGCACGATGCGTCTCTTCAATTAATACCTTCCAACATATATTTTATAAGAATTTTAAAATTTTATGATGTTACATGTATAACAAATTGTTCTTCACTATAATCATGATAATAATAATTGAGTAAATATATTGTTAGACGGTCTCATGAATTTTTATCTGTGAGACGAGTCAATCCTACCGATATTCATAATAAAAAGTAATATTTTTAGCATAAAAATAATATTTTTCATGGTTGACTAGATAAGAGATTCGTCTCACAAAATACGACCGTGAGATCGTTTCACACAAGTTTTTGCTATGATAATTTGGGGTTCAACTTAAAAGTAAGAAATGGACTATTTTGAATGAAAAAAATACTTATTTTTTTATGATTTATTTGCATTATTATTATTAATTTGTTTTCCTAAAATGAGATGATGATTCGTGATACAGATTCATTCTTCTTATAATTATATAAAAAATAATATTTTTAACACAAAATATAAATTTTTTTTATAAATATATAAGATATAATATTCATCTTAAAAAATTGTCACTAGAGTGTTTTTGGAGTGCGGTGATTTTTAAATCAATTTTAACTGATATGGTGTAGTGGTGAGGACATTGGGCTCTGAATCCAGTAACCCGTGTTCCATTCTTCGGTTGGATCTGCCGTTCTTGCATTTTTGTATTTGGATGGAATCAGAATAAATGGGAGCCGTTGATTCTTAGCGGCTACTCCCATTTTCATTCTTATCTTTTTGGAGTTGAAAGAGGGGACAACAGTCAACAGTATGGCTCCGAAGAACCAGACGTTTGAGGTGTTTATTTACTATGCTGTGTATGTTTTGAAGAAATACTCTATTAGTTATGCGATGGATGTACACATATAATCTTTGTATTTGCTGTCCAAGATTAGATAATATTGGGTTCATCTTCACTCGCACGTCGACAAATTCTTGCTGACATGGGCTACCACTTTCAAATCATGGTATATTTTATCGCTTTCTTTTGCAGTACACTCTTCTCATTTTTCCAAAATATTTGTTGAATTATTTAGCGGTTTAGACTGCAGATATCGATGAAAAAAGTATCAGAAAGGAAAAGCCAGAAGATCTTGTGATGACCCTAGCCGAGGCAAAGGTACCATATTTTAACTGCCATTTGGGGTTGCAACCTGTAGTTGAACTATGCTTGAGAAAGGAATATTTAAGGCCTTTTTCATGGGGATTAAAACGACCATGCTCAGACTTCTCCTGGAAACATTTAGTGCTTCTTGTTATTTTTTTTAATGTAGTTGCGGCGACGGAAAATCAAATTAGTTATATCTCATTCTCCTTGAGGTGAGAGGTCGTGCTAAATGGCTCTAGGCATGCTGTTTCTTGTTATTTCAATCCTGCACTTGGATGATAATTCAATTGTTTTTACCCTGAAGGCTGATGCGATTATGTTGAAGCTTCAGAATCTAGACAAATTTGCAGTCATGTCATCTCCCACACTGCTAATCACGGGAGATACAGTATGCTTTCATATTCTCTTCGCAATAAGTTTTTTCTTGCCATTTACATTGGGGTTTCTCCAATCATGAAAAGGCTATATAATGCATTTATTGAATTGCTTCAAATTTTCTACCATCGCAAAACAGCTAAGTTTTGATTGCATCTAACTGGTGTCAAGGTTGTGGTGCATGAAGGGATTGTCAGAGAAAAGCCATCAAGTAGTGATGAAGCAAGACAGTTTATCAGAGGTTGGTTTATTGATTTCTCAACAGCAGCCCCTAAATTACATAGAAGTATCCAATTCTTGTTCTCGACTTGTTTTGCAGACTATTCTGGCGGTTCCACTAGAGTGGTTGGATCGGTAGTTGTCACCAACCTGGGTACTGGTTGTAGAAAAGGAGGATGGGAGAGTGCGGAGGTAGCGTAATTTATTTTCTTGAAAAAGAGAAGATCTTGATTTCTTGGCTTCATAGGCTTGGGAGGACAGTATTTTCATTACTTTCACATTGATATTGCAGGTTTATTTCCTTGACATACCAGATGAAGTCATTGATAGTCTGGTGTGTTACTGAAAAGAACCGAGCACTGATCAGTACTCATTATTTCATATTGCATTTGCTAATTAGTAATATGGTCTAATTGTCTTAGATTGAAGAAGGAATGATATTGAATGTTGCCGGGGGTTTGATGCTCGAACACACACTGACTTTGCCTTTGATAGACACCGTGGTTAGCCTCTCGATCTGTCTCAATGTCATGTCATCTGAGCGTACCTCAAAAAACGTTGCCATTTAACCGCCATCATCGTCGAAATGTTTTACAGATAGGAACTGCGGATTGTGTAATGGGACTTTCAAAATCTCTGACGGAGAAGCTCATTCAGGAAGCGCTATAGCTGCAATGGTTATGGTCTATGTGACTCTACACTGGGATTATAGATTTTACTAAAAAATATGTAGGAATTTTTACTGGATATTTTCCGGATTAAAAACGACTCTCTGTTCCTATGTAATCATTGTTATGTGCTGCATTTTTAAGCATGATATCATCAATATCATGTTATTCAAATACTTGCTGCAAAGTACCCTCCTCCATATTGAGTGGATTCTTAGGACTCCTCGAATTAGGATTTAAGTTTCATAGTTGAGTTTCGAAGCGCTCTCATTTTATTTATTCATCTATTTTGATGTCATCACGTGGAAAATTTTGTGGCATATCCATGATAGAGGACTGGTGTACTATTTGTTCCACTTGATTAAAAAAAAACACCTTCCCAATGATTTATTTTAAGTTATAATGTTGATGAATAAATTATTTATATTCTTAAAGATGAAAAATGATTTTTTTTAAATAATGAATCTTAAAACCAAAAACCTAACAAAGCCAAAAAGTTCTTAAAGATACGACCTTGATCGGTTTTTTATGGTTAGAAGAAAGAGGGGAAATTTGTAAAATTTAAGAAAATGACCTCATCGTTCATGTGGTCATTTTCTTAAAAAAAAAAATAAAAATTGTTGACCCCGAAGCAAGAAGCCAGGTTTCATTGAACAAAGAAAGCTGACATGAACCAGCAGTGATTTATTGTGACTGGAATTTCAGCTTGTTCACTAGAAGAGCAATTTCCGGGTAAAGGCGCGAACTTTCCTGTCTATGAAGATGCTTTGCGTCTGTGTGTGCTTTTAAATTCTATCTTTGTGTTCATCTCCTCTGATTTGTTTATGTACATATGTTTTCTGGTCTGTTGCATTTTTATTCAGTTCCAGTTCTCAAGCGTGACAACTGTTTGATGAAATGCCGTTTCAGAAACCTGGGGTTCGTACCAATAGAACTATTTGGCTCTAGTGTATGTTATTTTAGGATTTAGGTTTTGGAATTGAATCCTTGAAGAGATTTGGAGAGGCAGTGAAAGAGGCTGGATTCAAAATGGAAAATCAGACACAATTGGGATTTTTTTTTTCGAAATTGAATGCAGACACAAATTCATGATCTGGATTTAGGTTTTCGAATTGATTCCTTGAAGAGGTTTGGAGGGGCAGTGAAAGAGGCTGAAGAAATCCAATTGCCTGGTTGCATTTCAAGCATTAGTTGTTCGAGTTTATTTGTCATTAATATGTTTGACTGTTTGTTTTTCTACCCGACTGCTATTTCTGGACCACACCACTAAGTTTTAACTCACACCTTTGCATTTTAGATGCTGCTATAGTAAATATTACTTTGTTGGATATCATCCTTGCGCTGTAGATCTTTCCTTTTCCTATTGATAGGCTGCAGGATGTAAAACCGGAACAGATGCAAAAAGTATTGTCCTGATGAACATATGGTCTGCAAGTTAAGAATTTGGTTTTACATACAATTGCATATGCTACGATTAATTGGTTTTGTTTCCTAGAAATATGATTGTATCTTACACATACGATTAGGTTATAAATTGATAATTTTCTGTGGCACTTGCCTATTTAGATTTTCCAATGTTGTTAGCCATCTGAATGTGCTGTTGCATGAGGCAGAGGAAGGTGCAACCCTACCAACCTTGTGCCCTTATTATGGTTGAAGACTCAGTGGCTCAATGATTAGCATGCCTTTGCTTCTGTTGAGGGTGCTCAAGAAGTAATGATATGCCTTATTGCCAAAAAACCATGGAAAATTTGAATCCGTAACGGAAAACTAAGATAAAGAGAAACAAAGGATAGTGATCAAAGTAATCATCTCTTGACTACACATTATTAGTCTACTGGTCTGCAGATGATCTCAGCCAACTACTACATTAATCCCTTTTCTCTTCCATTTTCCCCTTCCCTTCTTGTACTGAGTTGGCGTTCTGCTTCTTGTTATCTTTCCTTCATCTCTTTGGTTTTAGCTTGTGATTTCCTTCACTCGCCCCTACTACTTCATGTAGTGTATATTATGATCAATTTTCACTAAACGTCTGGCTTCTTTGTTTCTTTATTTCTGTCACAAATTTTCTACATGCTTTACAGTTTTCGCTCAATTCTCTAAGTATCAATGGCGGTTTCTTTTTTCCAGCTTCTTGTGAGAGGCAGATCTTTCAGCAGAAATATATCTTTTGTTGGTTGATTGTACCATTTCTTGAAGTTCTCGCTTTTCTTTTCCTTTGTTCGTTACTCTTTTAGTTCAAGATGAGGGAAAGAAAGGGGTTCATTAAAAAGATGGTTATCTTTGTGAAAATGAAATGTTAAATATTTGAATCTGGTGGCATCTTGTCTTCAGTTATATCCATAATTACTTTCTACTGGCTGCTTTTTTTGCTTATCGTGTCAAAATAAATTGGATGAAGTTTAGGAATCAAATTGTAGATACTATAGAATCTTACCAAATTAAGTGGAGTTTATGGAATTTCTAAACCTCCATGCTGTTTTATATAGGTTCCAATAATTTCAGAAAATTTACTATTTGTTCTCCTGTTTTCATTTCCTTTGTTTACTAGGGTATTGCGTTTAGTTTTTGTGTAACGAGTAGTTGTTTCATTCGTCTCTATTAAATCTTCACTGGAAACCCTTGTTTGTTCGTATTTTCGCTTTTATTTCAAATTCTTGACTTCATTCATACTTATTTTCAGGTGATTAATCTTTGCTGAAATGGAAGCCAAGTTCTTTCGCTTTCTTAAGATTGTTGGTGTAGGTTTTAAGGCTAGAGCAGAAGCTGAAGGCCGTCTCTTGTACTTGAAACTCGGTTATAGTCACGAGGTTGAACTGACGGTGCCTCCAGCAGTTCGTGTCTTTTGCTTCAAAAATAACGTTGTCTGCTGCACTGGGATTGACAAGGAGAGGGTGCATCAGTTTGCAGCTGCCGTTCGTAGTTGCAAGCCTCCCGAAGTGTACAAAGGCAAAGGCATAATGTACATAGATGAAGTGATAAAGAAAAAAGATGGCAAGAGGTCCAAATAAAGGGCATACCTTTTGTTTTTCTGCGGATAAAATCGATCTAGAATGTTTCATTTATGCACAAACGATCGTTCAGAATGTTTCATCCAATTTCAAAAAATTGGATTTTGATCACTACAGTTTCACTATTCCATTTGTGTGATTTCTTCATTTTTTAACGTGCAACACAGTAAATTTAAAATACTTGATCGTTTTGCCATCCGTTCTTGGTCTTTAATTTTTGGATTATCTCACGGGGAAGATTACACAAATTAAACTATCTCGAAATTCCGAAAAAAGAAAAGAAAATCCACTGTAAGAGAAGTACTACTTTTTGAATTTAATTTAAATAAATTAAATTTGGGACTGTTTTCATGGAATCTACTACAATTGGAAGTTATTGAGGCACACCCGCACCGACGACCCTCTCGCCATCGATCCCCTCGAAATATATGATATCCTTTTTTGGTTCTTTGAAAAGCTAAGCTAGAAATTCTTGATTTGCTTCCTGATTATCTATTTATATTATTGTATTGGGTTGAAGTTTAATGTGTGATCCTTCACTGTTAATGAATACACCATGTGAGGGATATAAGGGATACAGAGCATCCGTATTCACTGGAGCAGCTCAGCGTGCTCTCTGAGGAGTCTACAACTGTGGATGAGAAGCTTGGACGCATTCTGTAACTGTAAGTAATTGATTAACTTCATTTCTGTATTATTTTTGTTTTCTTATTCTCTATTTGTGACAGGATTACATTTACGCCTACTATCCAGCACTGCAGCATGGCCACCGCAATCGGTCTGTGCCTAAGGGAGAAGTTGAAAGACTGTTTTCCTCCACATTTTAAGGTGCTGTTATTTTTTGTAATTTTTCCTTTTATGTTTGAGAAGAAGAAAGCTGGGGTCTTTTTGAAATCTGGTTCACATCAATGTTAATTTTATGCTCACAGGTTGGATATAAAAGTAGCTCCTGGATCTCATGCAAATGAAGAATCAGGTGATAATAATACCAAATAGCTATTGCATCTATATCATTAGTGATGATCATCTTTCCCTGGATATAATTGGACATCCTGCATAGTATTTATTGCTTGATGGGTTTTCTTTTTTCTTTTTTTTTTATTAATATTTTTGTCATTTCTTCAGTTGCAACATCTACACCAATCACACACTACCCACAAAGATAAAAAAAAGAAAAAGAAAAAATAGGACAGCAAGAAGGTTGGAATAATTTTAAATCATAACCATTGATTCTTGTCTACAATGTTTAAATCAGCTACCATATTACTGGTTTTATTTGAACTCGTGTATGGATTAGCAATCACTTGGCAAACTTGTGCGATATAGAATCTAAATAAATAAAGCAATGCTACAAGTTTGTTTCGATCGAACCCCTGCTTAGCATGTAGCTTCTGATGAATCTTGTTAAATCTTTCTTCAGTTAACAAGCAGTTGAATGATAAAGAAAGAGTTGCTGCAGCATTAGAGAATCCTAATCTTCGCCAACTTGTCGTAGAATGCCTTTATTCTAGTGAACTTTGAGCGCTGAGTTTGCCCTTCTCTACCGAATATGGTTGTACAGTATGTCCTCGTGTTCTTTCGTATGGCAAGATTCGTTGTATGCGTGATGTATTTTATCTGATGCTGAAATACTAGTGGTTTCACGCTTTGCCTTTTAAATAGGGAGAACCACTTTGAAAGCCACACCCCACTTTCCATGAATGTTCAGTTATTATAATTATGATCAGAATTCTCTAGTTAGGAGTTTGTTTTCTACATTAACCTGAAAGAAATATCAAAATCTTATTCATAATCGCAGCGTTTCATGTTTTGATTGGTTTATTGACTTGATCGCAAATAAAACCAAAATTACAAAAATAGTATAATAAGACTGAAATTCGACAAAATAGAGAATAACAAATAGATAAATATACCGAATATGATTAAAATAGCAGGACTGATTTTCACAATACGTATAATATCTAACAAGCTTCTATATGCAGCATATGCGCTTCTTGCTATTACCTAAACAGAGTTTCGTGCAATTAACTAACAACATATGAATGCCAAAATAAATATAGACCTGAAAAACGAAGCATAAGTCTGCTGGAACAGGTACTTATGATCCTGAAGTGAAATATCTGAGTCAAGCATTATTGTCGGGTCATACAGTCCCGTGGGATTTTTCAGCCTCAATCACTCTTGTTCGCAACCAGAGGCTGCTAACTGGCTTCATCGCCACCACCAGTGCACCGTTGGCGTCATTTTGTGGAACGAATCGTTGTCAAGTTCCCAAAAATTAGCAGTTTTGATATCTTGGGACCATCAATCTTGAAAACTCTTCATGATTGTAGTTCAGAGTATCTTTTCCTCCACATTCACTGGGTAGGTGGTTCTCAGCATCAAAAAAGCTCTTCATTCATATTTTATGAAAATCAAATTTTATTTATGAGGAGAGAACAAATTACGGCTCATAGCATACCTTCCATTAAGAGATTCCTCCAACATTATTTGAGCTTTATCCACACTACAATTTCGAGCTTCTAAATACCTCCTAAGACACTTCGATACTGGTCCAAGAGCGTCCCTTAGTTGTTGAACCAGTAGGGTAGAAATCTAAGCTTATATTGTTCATCAATGTGACTGGTCAGGCTAAAACGAAAACGTCTATTTGCTGTTATTACCTTTGCATCTTTGTCCCTAATAACAGTCTCCTTATTGTTCTGATTAAATGTGATCTCAAACAGCAACTCTTAAGAACGAATAATGATTCAATATCGTTTTTTTTTTTTTAATCATTGAAACAAAATAACGTTTCATGCATCTCTGCGAACATATTACTCTTAACTAAAAAAATATTCCACAAATCAGAAGGAGAGTGCATAATAGATTGAAATCTTTATTGATTCATATGAGAATACTGGCTTAGTACAATATTATTACATGTAAAGTGTGACTAAATTACTGCCGGACGTGACTGCCAATCCTCACAACGTTGCCATCGATATCCCGCACATATCCAACTTTCTGTCCCCATTCCTTCTCCTCCGGCTCACTCACCGCCAGCGCCCCATTCTCCACAGCCCTCTGCACCACGTCAACAAATTAAAAATGTATCGTTTTATTCATAATGGTACGCATTGTTTCACAGAAAATGTTAGTTACATATATAAAATTTCCTTCCGAAAGAAACCATTATATATATATATCTATACATAGAAACTTGATATAAAAGAAGAAATATATATACCTTGAATGCAAAATCGACGTCCGAATAATCGAAGCAGACCTCGATGGGGTTCCTCTCGTGTTGTGGGATCTTCACTTTCCCGGTCAATTCGTCCGTCTCTCGTTGCTTCACCGGGGTAAACGCGAGCGTTGTGTTCCCGCTCTGCAGCTCCCCCCATCTGCACGTCAATCATATATCTCAACTAATGTCTCTTCCTACATTTAACGCTCCGAACGAACTAACGTACCTGCGAGATTTGTCGACACGGCGGACCTCACAGCCGAAAGCTTTCGCGTAGAAAGCAACGGATTTCTCGACATCTGCAGCATATATAATCGTGTAAGCAAACGTCGGTGCATTGTTTGACGCCATTTTTCTTGATTCCCTCACGTCTAGTTTCCCCTCACCCGACAATATATTCACAAGATCCAAGATTTGTTTGTACTTATAGTGGTTCAATAAACGCACACGCGTCGCTTAAGAATATCAAAAGCTGACACGTTGAGCGGGTAACTGACACGATCCAAAGTAAAAACGATTACTTTTTGTTTTTTCTTTTATACTCTACACATATATTAAATAATAATAATAAATATTAAATAATAATAACATAATGACGATGATAATGACAAAGAAACGTGTACCTAACGTGTCATAGTGTAATAGAATGTTTGAAAATCAAACGAAAATATATTTTATTAAGAAACAAAATTATGAGCACTTCAGCTTCATTTTTTGTTTTTACTCATGGCTGTGACAATTGAATACAGTATACTGTCTTTTGACTAAAATGTTCATATATCATCCAGTCCGATCCATTATAAATTGACATATATAATACATATCGTCTCATTTTGTGGCCCAACCTTTACATATAGTATAGATCATTTAGAGCAAAGATCTATGTTTCTTCAAGATGGTGCTACACATATTGATCAGAAACCCTAGGAATTAATTTTCGTTATGAAAAATATCAAATTTCGTATTACAATAACAAAATCAGGCAACAGAAACACATATGCATGACTAAAAATGCAAACGCATCGTCCTCGGGGGATTAGAATGAACCAAGTATGCTAAATCTAAATTTTTTCACACAATGTTACACTATATCTTCAATCCAAAAACTAGAAACCTACCAATAAAAAAATGATCAATGAAAAGAAAATGACTCATTAGTGGGGGTGAGCACTGTTTCATTGTTTGAACTTCGAAATCAATGAATAGATTCTGTAAAGGATGGATGATCAGTGGTGTGACATGCAATTAAAGAAAGAAACCAAATGGGGGATTGGGGGTGCGAGTGCGACCAATGAATGAATATTTGCGCTTAATGGAAATCCACTGCACACAAATAATGGACAACTGCAGTCCCCATTAATATATGTGTCAGGATCGGAGGTACAACTCCTAGTCCCAGTGCTCTGAATGCACCCAAGTTTCACCACACCGCAGACAAAAATAAGCAATGCTCTTATTATCTTTTTCTTTAAACAACTGGGATGTTTTCCATCTAACTGCTGCATCCAGGGCCTCTGGTCAAATGAAACAATTAAATATTTATGTTTAGTTTGTTTGTTTTTTTTTTTTTTTAAAAATAACCATCAATTTCACAGTAGAAGACCAGTAGTACGTACAGGAAAAATGCCATCTTCTTGTACTATATTTCACTGAAGAGGAAATGGATTCCACAGTGCCTGATGCTCCCTCACAATACGACAAGAGAGAGGATTCAATTTTGCAGAAAGAAAGGACAACTGGAAATGCAATTACCGAAGACTATTACAACTGTGGTAAGGGAAGTCTCTATTACTTTCTGTAAATGGGTAGAATGGCAGAGCAAGAGGCACGACCATTCCAGAAAAAAAGTATACTCACCTAGACAAGTCTTTAACCATGTGGCCAAACCGAAGAAATTGCATTCTTCTTCAACTCTGCTACACACACAATCAATAGTGGACAAGTTTCACTGATCTTGCAAGAAACAAAACTTATAATAGAGGCCATGGTGTCAAGAAAACTCTAAATGTCTATCGATTCGACGAGAGTTGTTTTCTGGGAGATGAAATGATGTTCAGTCATTGAAATCCCTGCAGAGATATGCGGTTTAAGCTAGTGTACACTAAAATGAGATACACACTCATTTAACATATATATGTCGGATGGATCAAAATATGAGTGAATCCTATGTAAATCACATGTCCGACTCATACATGAACTCGATAATACGCTATGCCGTTATTCAAGAATATAAGACAGGGGTTATATGACAATTTTTTAGTATCACAAAGTCACACTAAATTTAAATAATAAAAAAATCTCTGCTTAATATAATAATAACTAACAATTTATTTATAATGTAAAAAGTATAAAAGTGCTCGTGAAACGGGACGGGCTTCTGCCAAAACACATATCATACATCGTGGGCCCTAGATTATTTACATTTTTACATTTTAATCTATTAAAAGCAGGCCCAGGCCCACAGGCCGAAACAAAAAATGGCTGCTTTCTTGCAAACCGGGCCCACCTGGCCACCCATATAATTTTAAAATCATCAACGGTTGGGTTTATGCTAAGGTTGGATTCTACATCTTATTAAATTGAATTTAAATATTTAATTGAACATATTATATTAAACTATAATGAAGGTATTATTTTCAAGTATAACAGAGACTATATCTGTACACATAAACAAATATATGGGTCAGTGACTCAGTTTGTGTGTATAAATTTTTTGTATGTATGTATATGTACAAAAATACGAGCGGATCAAAGCCCGGGTGGTTCAATTATTTTTTTAAAAATTTATAGGTAAATTTTGTATAATTTTAGATTAATACGATATTAGTCCGGGTAAATAAATTTAAAATATTAAAAAATTTTAAAATTTAAAATTCTAATTCGGTAAAGTAAAGTTCTGACTCCGCCGCCGAGTATGTTCCATATGACGTACAATTGTATAGTGGTAGATTTTAACATGAGTTGAAAACATATATATATAACTATAAGAATGAAGGGTTGGGTAAAATTGTAACAGACATTATCTGGATGGGAACGAGGGAGCAGAAGGATAGAGATCTGGAACGCCTTATACCCACTATTTCCACCGTCGGAGGATTTGATGATTCTTCCTCCAAATCATCATCTCCATTCGATTCCCCCGCCGCCTCCCATCAATCCTCCGCCGGCAAGGAGGTGATCAGCTTCTTTTTTTCTCTTCCAGTAATCGTACGTATGTCTTCGTGATCTTTCACTTGATTTTATCCTCCGAACAGCATGCATGGCGTGAATACGATTCAAATTTGATTAACACTGAGCCTTCTTTACGTAATGAATAGTAAGTCGATCGTGTGTGGGTTTTACATTTAGGGGAAGTGGAGCGTTTGTACGTGGAAATATTTTAATGAAATTTAAAAGGTGGAGTGTGAAAGCTGCGTTTTTAAATTTTTATTCGTATTTCCAGTCGTGGAAGAACGATAGGCGGCTCGCTCTTTGTTATCTTTTCTGTCTGAATCTAGCTGATTAACTTGATGATGATGGATTCTTGATGTTCTGTGAGTAATGAAAAGATTTGCAGGGAAACGGGTTGATGTTTTCGGGTCTCTTTTGCAGGCATTCAGCAAGGTTATTCGTAGTTGGGCATCGAAAAAGTTTATGACAGGATGGTCAGTCATGTGTGCCGCTAGATTTTGCTACTTCCTTACTTGCTGTTTTTCTTACTCATTTAGGCTTATTTTTGTACACGATGAACTTTGAGACAAAGCAAAGAACCATATAAAATCATGAATTAACTTCCTTGAATTAGAATGGAAAACTCGACTGTGTGAGTGTTCTTTGATCCATTCAAGAATATATATATATATATATATATATTCAAAACAAGGTATTGATTTCTGTCCATGCTCTATCACTTCCATGTAACTTGTTATGTCCGAATTTTTACTGAGTTTATAAAATCTCAGTTGTTTTCTTATTCCTTGTTCATACACTTTAAGTAGTATCTGAAAGAGATTAAATGTCGAAAGCTAACTACTCTTTGGTTTTTTAACAATTGCTTTTCACGAGCCAGTGGCTTGTTGTTCTTTGCCCGAGCAATCATAAAAGTGGTTGAATCTTTTTCTCTTCGAATGTTTTATACGAAGATCAGAGAACATCTAGAAATTTGTTTTTTGTGCATGTTTTCATAATAGTCTTTGCCAAATGGTTACATTTTTGCAGTGTTATCTTACTTCCAATAGCCATCACATTCTACTTCACATGGTGGTTCATTCATTTTGTGGATGGGTTCTTCTCCCCAGTTTATAGCCATCTGGGAATCAACTCATTCGGTATGCTGCTTATTCCAGATTTATGTAATGATACACACACACAAAATAAAGGATTCCATATTCGAGGCAAAAAAATGATACAGGTCTCAGCAATAATGCCTATAGTTTTGATTTTTCAATGGCAGGCCTAGGCTTTGTGACCTCAATTACTTTCATCTTCTTGGTTGGAGTGTTCATGTCTTCTTGGGTTGGTACGTCGGTTCTTGCTTTGGGGGAATGGTTTATTAAGAAGATGCCCCTTATGAGTTATATATATGCAGCCTCAAAACAAATCAGTGCAGCGATTTCTCCAGGTAAATCTAGCTTGTTTAGCAAATATCACATCTGTTAGAGATACCAAGTACCTTTCACTTGTTCAGATCAGACATCTCAAGCCTTCAAAGAAGTGGCGATTGTAAAACATCCTCGTATTGGGGAGTATACGTTTGGCTTCATTACGTCGACTGTTATTCTTCGTAAAAGTACAGGTGCAGAGGAACTTTGTTGTGTTTATGTGCCCACAAACCACCTTTATCTCGGAGACATATTTCTTATCAATTCGAAAGAAATTATGAGGCCTAATCTTTCAGTTCGAGAGGGCATAGGTAAAATCTTGACGCAAAACTACAAATTTAGAACTTTCTTGGATTTGTTAAGACTTAAGAGACTATTGATACGGTGTACCTTCTCCTTTTGCTTTGCATGTGACGGTAGAGATTGTGATCTCGGGCGGAATGTCTATACCAAAGATCTTGACTGTTTCTGATGCACAATTCTTGCTGTCGCCAAGAGTTGGCAAATTCACCATACCACACGTTTAGCAGGGGTAGCTTGTTTTTTCTGTATACATATCTATTAATAAATAGGCAACAGTGTTTCCAAGTAGCAAGCTAGAAAGGTTTGTGTCTTGCCTGGAAAAATTGAAGTCTGAGATAAATGTCTTGATTTCATGCTTACTCATCTGTTGTCTGATGGTAATTGTGTTTCCAAGTAGCAAGCTAGAAATGTTTTCGTGAAAACTTGAAATGAAGTGAATCCATTAATTCAAAACTATCAATCCAAGTTTTACCTAAGATAAATCTGAGTAGCCTAATCAAGTCATGTCAAGTAAAAGTGATTCTCTCGATAAGAGTCGTCGAAGGTGCAAATGATCTTGTTTCACAAGCGTTTCCAATTATTAAAGGCTCTGCAAAATATGGAGGTGTGATGGGATTATGATACCGACTTCAGTTTTCTATCAAGAACTATTTCTGAATTTTATTTATTCTTCGGCTATGAACAAGTAATATATAAACAACAAAAAAGAAACCATTTATGTCGAAAAATGAAATAAATCAATCAATAAATTAAAATCAGTATAACACTGTCAACATCCCAGCCATCCCATCACAATCCTCGTTACTCAAATTTACCAACAAATAACTTTTAAGATTATCACGATATTAAATTACAAACATGGTAATAACTTAGGACATATATGCCTTTCACAATAATAAAAATTGACTTGATCTCACAAAGCAATACAACACGAGTCAAATATTGAACACCACCTCGAAAAAGATGGCACTCGCTAGTTTAAGCATTCTTTGCACTGAATGTCATGCAAAAATATGGACCTATATGGTTGAGCTTGCAAACCTTCTCGAGATTGAAATTCTTTTGCTGCAGCCAAACGAAAAACATGCACAAAAAAAATTATAATGCCGATTCAATAATGAAAACTTTTAATAATATTAAATATAACTTCTTTCTGGTTGTAGGTATTTAAGGCTAGTTTTGCCACATTGTGGACTTTTTCACTTTTATCAAGATGACACCCGTGAAGGGTATGGAGAAACAGTTCCGTTCCGTCTTGAAATTTATCGCATCTCTGTCAACAAACAAAAATCTGGGGTCTTGCCTTGTTGGGATAGGAATGGGTTTATCCCCTGGCTGTATGTATATCTTCTATGGTTATGTTGGTAAGGTCCACACGTCTGCGGCCAGTTATTAGCTCCAAAAACACGACTCCAAACGAGAAAACGTCTGATTTTTCTGTGAGCTTGCCGCTTGATCTATACTCAGGAGCCAAGTACCTCAACGGCTCTCCTTTTTTTTAAAACTTAAATTGAATGATCTTGATGAAAATGAAGACTCAGCTACAAAAGAAAACCTCGAACTTCCCGATTTTCTTCTTCCTAAGGTGATGGAACTAACAATCGAATGAAAAATATAAGATGACGTTTTTCTTGCAGTCTTCGTGCAGGTAAGCTAGCCTTTTAGCTGATCCCACTGCAATTGAATCTTGGCAATTTTAATGGTACGTACGATTATTTATTTAGGATTTGGGAGCTCAGACAGTCAGACGTGAAACTCCAACCTCACAAGTCACGGGGTATTCGAATTCAACCCCGTGAAATTTATAAATTAACATCGTCAATATATATTTTCTAATAAAATAAAATTTTGTTGTATTTGTTTTTACAGTACCATAATATATATATATATATATATATATATATATATTTATAAAAATATCGCTGATATAATATACTAAATTCGACATTAGTAGAATATGTTTTGACAATAATCAAATTTCAATTTAATTATAAATTGTACAGTATAATTGATCACCGAATATCATTTTTAGAGTATAAAGTAGTAATTTTAATGTAAAAAATTATTTAATGTTAATAAAACAAAAACGACTATTACAGGGCCCACAATAATCATATTACCGTTTGATTCGCTATATTATTTATCCATATTTTTATCCAATTTAATATCATGTTTCATGCATCATATTATTTATCCATCTATCAATCATTTATCTTACATCAATCAAATTATCAATAATTTATCCCACATCAATCAAATCATTGAATTAAAATTACAATATTTTCTTTAATAAATCATATTATAAATATTTTATTAATATTTTCAAAAAACGATAATATCACGTTATCTCAAATTTAATCAAATTAATCAATCAAATCAAAAATTATACTATTTATCTCATACACGAACCAAACGATACATATATACACAAATTTTTTTTAACTATTTAAAGTAGTTGTTCACTCAGTATCAGACGAAAATGATAAAGACATCAGATTTTACGCGTTAAGAAGTACAGCGAGGCCCAATGATATCCAAAAACTCGGTGATCCGTTTGGTGCAAATCTCATCAAGGGCCGAATCGCGAGGCAGCCCAAATCGACAAAAGCGTGCTTCCATTTTCTAACCATCACCCGCAGAGTCGTGAAAAACCCAGTATACCATAAACATTATTATTATTATATTGTCTAACGAGTAAAAGTTGGGTAACTGTACATCATCACGTAGGCACGTGGGAGCAAAGCAATTTACCAAAACGACGTCGATCCCGGTATTTTGATTGTTTAAATACAAGCCAAATTCATAACAGAACAAATTGAAAGAACAAGTTCCTCCAACATCCAATTTTTTTCTACTTTCCCTCCGTTTGAAAACCCCAAACAACTACCATTTAAACCCAAGAACCAACGGCTACTGCATGAAACCCAACACATAACCACTTTTTAAACATTATAACACCTATCCACCTCAAAATTCCCTCCAAAATAAGAACAAAGGGCAACCTGCAAACCAAGTTGACTTCAAGTGTCGGCCATTTTCAAATAACAAACCTCACGTAACCACAATTGCTCCCGCTAATGGTTCTTCGAGGATTTGCTGAATGGCAGCATATCATCATTGTCATTATCTTTATGAGAATCTTCATTTCTTTTCCTTTTGTCGGATGAAGATGATGGCAATTCTTGAATTTCCCCATCTAGGTTTTCCTCATCATCTTCTTCTTCGAGATCTTCCTCGATTTCAAGATCCTCATCCTCGTCTCCAGGGTCCAGGTCACTACCACCTGTTTGAGGCTCAGCACGCCCAACAGGTTGTACAAGATACCCATTGTCGTAATCTTCTTCCTGTAATAAACTAAATTCAGTTAGTTGAAACAACATACTTGAAATTCATATCCAATTAGTAGACATGGTTTTTTCTTCAAAAGTATTTGGACGCTGCAGCAAGATAAATGATAAATTAAGCATATCCAAAGAGAAGAGAATGCAAGAATAAGGTGCCATTAAGAGAGAACCAAAATCAAAGAATGTTCACAAATCACACTCAGCTACCAAATCATCACACTATTAAAAGCAAACCAATCTAAAAAGAGACAGGATAAACACTCGTATTCTGCAGATACACCTTAACTTTGAAAAAATTACACATTTCAGAAAATAACATAATAAATAACATATAATTCAGTCCCGGCTAAAGTAACAACAAAAAGTAGCATACAAAAATAAGATCAATGAACCACTTAATCAGGACGTTGATGGCAGAACAAGACAACTGCAAGACACAGGTTTTATGTACAAAGCAAGGATTCAACAGGTAGAGTTTGATGGCAAAAAATATTACTCTTAAATAACTAACAGCATGGAACCCTTTTCATTTATCCTCTTGGTATTTAATGACCTCGAAAAGGCTCGCTTTTAGTCATGCATCTTTAGAAAACTTTTCCTAGAAACTTCAAACCATCAAGTTTTTACAGAAAATGAGTTCTCAAGCACGAAAGTGCTTCCAGCAAACTACTACAAGATCTATTCACAACAAAAACTTCCATTTTGACTGATTTTCTATTGCAAAACACAAAAAATAGTAAGAATCTAAAGAAATACCCAAAAAATGAAATCATGTTGTGCTCGACTTAGAATTGAAAAACTTCAGAAGCCTTGACAATTATGACAGAAAAAAGAACATTTCTTTGACATACCGACCATGACTTTTAGCTACATATGCACACAATAACCTAGGAACAAAAAATTTAAAGTTGACAGATTGATTTCCAACAAAAAATTTGTAAGTGCTGTAAAAAGTGGGATCAGCCCCTGCTCAAGAACCCTATGCTGTGTGAAGAAAGCACCAACAATTAGAGTTCACATGACACGCATTGTGCATCTAACTATCTATCTGTATTAGCTAATAATACTACTCACGGTTCATAGAACACAAAAACATTAGCATAAAGCAACAAGATAATCCATTGCAAATTCTCAATTAACTATACTTTGAATTCAACCATCAAGAATATATAAGAAAGCAAGGTCATTTCTCAGGTATAGAGGGATCCATCACCTCATCCTCATCGTCAAAATCACCATCCTCCTCAACAGCCTGTTCTTCTTCCCCAGTCTCCCCATTATCGTCCTCATCTGCATCATCCTCACCTTGCTCATGCCCATCAATCTCACCCTCCGCACTCGTCAACCTCCCAGTACCACCCGCCTCCCCAAAATCCCTCTCATCATTGTTCACCTCTTCTTCCTCATCTTCATCCTCGTCCTCATCCTCCTCCACACCATCTTCTTCCTCACTGTCATCAATCTCATGTACTTCCACCACATCCTCATCCTCTCCCTCGTCATTCTCGTACACCTCCACCAAATCATCGTCTTCTTCTCCTTCATCATCATCATCCTCCCCATCCACAGCAACCACCCCAAAACCATTCGGATGGGGATGAGATTCCCTGCCACCTCCTCTGCTCAACCCGTCGACCACTCTAGGAATTTCTGTTTCCTCCTCATCAGCATCACTCTCCTCGTCCTCGTCTACATCCACAACTCCCTCCATCCCAGCTTGATCGCCGTTGTTCAACCTAAACGGGTGATCCTCCCCATCAACCTCTCCGCTCCCAGGATCATCCTCCTCTTCTTCATCCTCTTCTTCGTCCTCCGATTCCGGCCTCTCATTCTCATCTACATCCATCTTATCCAAATACTTCAAAGACCTAATTAAACCAAAAACCTGGGCCCGGTAGTCCTTCATCCGTGTTACCGGGCACTCATAAAGATCCAAAGAATCCAACCTCAGCTCCGCCAACGGCCTCAAGTCGTTAATATCAGAAATTCGATTATTGGACAAGTCGAGGTCCCGCAGCGAACCAAGACCCGCTTCAACAAGGAACTCTAAGCCTCCGGCAATCCTGTTGTCTGACAGGATTAGCCTTTGCAAATTTCGGAGGTGAGGGAACTGCTCTAGCGACGAGACGCCTATATTCGCTATGGAGAAGTGCTGCAGGCTGTGAAACTTCTCGAAAAGTGACGGCTGAGGTAAACGACCGTGAAGGCACTTAACGGCGCCGTCTAGAGTTAACGATCGGACGGAAGCGACGTCCGTTTGACCGTCTAATGCAGCCTCCACCGCCCTCTCCCAGATCTCATCCATTAATTAATCAAACCCTTTCTCTTTACTGATCAAATTCACAAAGCTTTACCCACCAATTTAATAAACGTAAATGATTAATTTTTTGTTTAAACTTTGAGGCGTAAGCTTGCAACAATAGATTTGGAATTCCAATTTTCGTATATATTTGTCTCTCTCTAAAACACCATTTCCAGTGAGGTTATCTCGCTCGCTCATAGATAATGGAGGCGAGTCGGGCCCGAGTTGAATGACTCAGGGTAAGGTTAGGGTTGAGTTAAGTTTGACCGCGGTTGGGTTTGTGCAGTTGACGCATTAGTTATCTCTGGCCGTTCGATTTTCCTTATCGGGATCGATGACATGGAATGTATATCAACGGTGGAGATAGGCTGATATTGTGTTTCTTTGGAAGGGTTTAAAGAATCTAGAAATATGATACCAAACATATCCCTGATTATTAGGCTGTGAAATTACCTAATAGAGTATTTCAAAATAAATTGAAATTTACCTAATAAAACTCATAATTGGCATATAATTTAGTAATATATTATAAACTAATGCTACATGTATAATTATATTTATACAATTTTTATAATATAAAAAAATCGATACAAAATCTCATGATATAATAACAAAAACTCAAAATATAATTCTTGTAAATTTATATGTTATATAATGATTAAAAGAATTGTATTCAACTTTGTGTTTAAGAAAAAAGCAAAAATATTGTAAAAGAAAATTTTTATTTACACGATAATTTTTTTTTATTGATAAAAGTTGTTTATTATATCTTAAAAGATAATTAATATAAAAATCTATGATAAATATTTAATACATCACAAAATTTTTCTGGCACCATTGGTCAATTTTGTGATACATATATTTTATTTATGTCAATTAAATTTTAATATGGGTAGAGTTGACTCGTCTCATGAATAAAGATTAAGACTGTATTACAAAAGACCTATTTCTTAAAATATTCATCATCTTTTTAAAAAAAAAAAATATCCATCCTCTTTAAATTGAGGTTAAGAAGTCTTAGATCTATAAAATACATGATAACATCCTCCCACTTGATACATAGGGAGAGATTATTAGTAATTTAACATAAACACATCAAAATAATTTTTTTTAATCTTTAATTGTTTTTATTACATTTTTTTTGGATATAGTATTGATTATTTCTGGCCCATTGTTGAATAATACTATATAAGTATTGTTTGGTTTGTGGTATGATATAAATAAGATGAAGATAAATAATATTTTTTAATAATAAAATATATAAAATGATAGTTAGTACAATGTTTGATTTAATTGATTAATTTGATTAAATTTGAAATATTATTATATTACCATTTTGTTCATTTGAAAATATTAATAAAATATTTATAATATTATTTATTAAGGGTAATATTGTAATTTAAATTCAATAAAAAATATCTATACCAAGTCTAATATTATTTTTGGTTGGTTTTTGTAAAGTCTTCTATTCACAAAGATCTGACACTGTAATAATGTAAATATCTTAAAAAAATTTGAATATTGGAGGAGGCATTCTTTGTCACAAATTGTTTGAATTTAAGTGTGTATTAAAATATAAACAATTTTAATAATAAATTTCTTATATCATATTATTACTTGTAGTCTAATCATAAAAAAAATATAAGTAAATTCAACTGCATTACTCATGGGAGGATGAGATTATAAATCGCTACATATTTGTAGAATTTAAGACAAAATTGAATGAAACAGCGCTTTTGAAATAATCATATCAAATATGTCATAATCTCAGTACGTGATTTCATGAATTCTAACAACTATGAAACAACAAAAACTGCTGAAAGTTTGTCACCTTCTTGCTGTGTTATTTTAGCTTAAAATCAGTTGGAGGCATGAAGAATTCAGAATTCAAACCGGAAACATTGAAATCGACCTCTTCGATTTTCCAGGATTCTTCCAATTCCCTTTTGTGATTTGCAGATTGCTCCCCATATCTAAAAACAGTGACAAATGTCTTCCCACTATGTGCAATATTCACATTATCTACATACTTGTAGCCTTCGATCACAGATTCCATGCTCGTTTCCCAGAAAACGTCCCCATCATCTTTACTGGTTTTCACTGTGAGTAATCTGGAATCCTCTAACTTAACCAGCAGGCCGGATCTTTGGCTAAAGTATCCCCATATAGTGTGATGAATGATTTCGGATTTCGGGCTGTTCTGTGCTTCTAATGTAGATTGGCTTGCATCTAGCTTTAGTATGAAGCAATCTTGGTCGTTTATTATTTTTTCGCCAATGCATACTGCATCGATGAACAAATTGGCTATTGAACGTGGATCCAGGCCCTGTAAAAGTTATCATATCATGAATAGGAAAATGACAGCGGAGTCGAGGCGGAATGTTTCGAAAATGAAGCATCATAATTACCTGTAAGAATCGACGTAAAGGTCTAGGAGGACCCTTCGACATTGGCCTTTGCTGATTCGAGGACTGTCTCCAAGCAATCTTGCCATTGCTTCCTGATATAACCTTGCATCCCGAAATCAGCAGCTCTAAACACCACTTGTCGGGATTCTTCTGCCACAGCACGAAGCCTCCCGCTTCCTCCGTGCTCGTGACCTTGACACTTTCATTATCACCTTGATGAAAATCTGATGCACTGATCTTAACCTGGCCTATCGCACACATGCTGTTTACTGCGTTCAGTGCCGGTTGCCCTCCTGTTGCCGCTATGTATTGTTGCACTATGTATTTGGCTGTTGAAGCTTCCTAAAAATGATGATATTTAGAAAAGAAAAGTGGTTTGTAATAAATTATATAATATGTTATAAATGAATGGTGAAATATCACAAGTTTTCACTCAAATTCCTCATTCTCATGCAAGCATTACAGTAATTTTCCAAGAAATAATCAGAAGATTAAAATCCAAAGAGAATGTAAGGCTAAATTGGGCATCGTTTACTTACAATGGAAGCATGTTTAATGGGACGATGTATGGATTGATCCAACTGAACTTGCATAGGTATAAGAGGAGATCCCACAAAATACAGAAGAAAGCTCAATTCGTTGTATCTTCCGGCAATGATCGGCGAGGACCACTTATCGGAAGTCTGAGCTTTCATCCACGTCGCCATGTTCTGCCACCGCACCGCCACATTATTCCCCATCCTGGTGAACATGTCCTCTGGGATCGGCACCTCAAGCACAGTCTCCAGCCCATCTTCCCGGTCGAAATTCGGGCACATTTTTCGCATGAAATTAGCTTGTTTGTTCTTCTGCTGTGCGTTGGAATGCATTACTACTTTGCCCGTTTCTTTGATGGAATTGAGATACGAGCTAGGATTGTATATCTGGCGTAGAAGAGATCAAAACCGGGGTTGTTTGTGAAGAACAACATGATGACTTATTGGACACCTGGAAGGTTGCCCATGTTCTTAGGGTTTTGTGTGGACATGATCACTTATTGGAATTGATCTCCTCATACTATAATTAGGTTTCATTCTTATTAATATAACAAGAAAATATTCATTTCTTTCATATGCACTTCATTCTTGAATTTGTAATGTTATACTAATAAGCAAATCCATGTTTTTAGGAAGATAATTTTTTTTTATCACATAAATCTTCTTAAGAATAAAGATATGTGATATCGTCTCGCAAAAGACGTAATATTTTTTATTTGGATTTTTAGAAATGACAAGAACTTAAATGAATTGAATAAACATTTAAGAATTTTTATATATTAAAAAACCAGAGAAAATTCTAAACATTAATTTTATTGGTTTGCCAGATTCGACGGCTTATAGCGATATTTAAAACTAATTTTATGACCTTTTTATCTACTTAATTACACACTTTTCATAAATTAAGTCCACACAATATCAAGTAACCATTTGCACATATTAATTCATCATCATCAAATTACAGCAAACAAGATTTAGTTTTCTGTAAATGGCATTAAACTGGAACTAGGAGTTGTGTATAATCAATCATGTTAAGTATGGAGAAGTTCCACTTGCTTGTTCCTATTCTTGGAACTTAGGGCGCCTTTGCTGAATATTTCCTCCATCTCCTCCAGCCTCAAGCGCCGTTCGTCCGGTAAACAGAATTACACTAATAACCATGCGTCCATGCCACCACCGCTACATTGGCTTATAAATAGAACGTGCCGCTGTAAGTTATGTCATCGGCCAATGATAGAAATGTCACCAAGACTGTATCCTGAAACAAGGCAGCAACACAGTACTGTAAAGTAGATGCAATGATGAATCTTTTATCCGCAAGACGAAATTGTTCGTATAACAGTGCTTTACGGTGATGGTCGCCGTCCCTAAGATGCAAAGAATTTGAATAGAGAAAGTGCGACACAACAATCTCTTGATGTCAGCGAACAGTAATATGCAGATACTTTCAAGTGTTAGAGAAAATGTGAATAAAATGAAAGTGTGAATGGAAATGTGGTTGTCCCACATTGGAAGCTTAGAGAAAGATTTTCCTCCTTATTAGTTCTAGTGTGGACTAAGGGTTTGGGCCCCAAGGGGTACCAAAGCTTTTAGAAGGGGGGAGACGCTACTAGGCTAGGTCTCGGTGAATTAAACACACACGCGCCCACCCGACCCGGCCCGGCTCGGCTCGGTGCGGTAGATTTTATGATGATGCATATGGACAGGCGGAGGCGTGCGTATGCGCCAATTATCGCGCAGGGGCGCGCTTGCTTCTGGTTCGGTGGCCAACGAACAGAGTAATGCGCGCGGCCGCGCGACTTCTTGCGCGGGCGTGCGCGCATTGATGTGCCTGAGCGCGCAGCTTCTCGCGCGGATGCGCGCGATGTTCTGGCCAATTGTTGGGCGAGAACAGTAGGTCGCGCGTGTTGTCGCGCGGCTGCGCGCGCTGCGCAGTTTCAGAAATCTTGCGCGTCCATTGGCATCAAAGCATCTGTTCGTGGCAGCTATTGCACCAAACCATGTGTCCATTACACATAGTTGTGACTCTTCAACACATCCGGTTTGAAAAGACGTGACTCTTCATCACATCCTGTGATCATCTATAAATAACCCCCTCATCATTTTGAATAGGCTGCTGAATTTTCGTTGCATTTCTTGTCATATTGCTGCACTCAATTTCGTTTTTATACTTGAAAGATTACTGCAAATTTTGTTCGTTGAAATCAAGAGTTTGTTGTGCTACTACTCTTGATAATAGTCGTTGTATCTTAGAGACGATTGTCGTTAATGTAAAGCACTTGTATACGGGCAATATCGTCTTGCGGATAAAGGATTTATCCTTGCCTCGACTTAAAGAATCGTTGCTGTTTCCAGGATCTCGAGAAGGACATTTCCAGAATTTCAAGAAGGACACCAGGTATAAACAACAATCGCAAGACGATATTACGTGTTCTACATCTCTAAATTCTGAAAATGTCAAGCACATCATTCACTCCTATGGCCACTGCTCCCGCTCCTGGTGAAAAGTCATCGAAATTCACCGGTGCCGACTTCAAACGTTGGCAACAGAAAATGTTGTTCTATCTCACTACCCTGAGTCTGTCTCGTTTTCTGAATGAGGATCCACCTACAGTTGCAGAAGATGATACCGACACACAACGAAGAAACGCTGTGGAAGCATGGAACCACAACGATTTCCTATGCAGGAATTACATCCTAAATGGACTTGATGACACACTTTATAGTGTCTATTGTTCAGTAAAGACTACAGAGGAATTGTGGGATTCCTTGGAGAAAAAGTACAAGACGGAGGATGCGGGCATTAAGAAGTTTGTTGTTGGAAAATTCCTAGACTTCAAAATGACCGACTCCAAAACCGTGATTAGCCAAGTGCAGGAATTTCAAATCATTCTTCATGACTTGCTTTCTCAGGGAATGTTATTGAACGAGCCCTTCCAAGTAGCAGCACTAATCGAGAAGTTGCCGCCTGTGTGGAAGGACTTCAAAAACTATCTTAAACATAAGCGCAAGGAGGTGAAACTCGAAGATCTAATCGTGAGACTTAGAATCGAGGAAGACAACCGAAACTGTGAGGCCAAGACGTATAAAAGGGCGATGGAATCCGAAGCTAAAGCAAATCTAGCGGAATCAAGTACTAGTCACAAGAGAAAGCGACCGAACGATGACAAGAAACAAGGAAAAGCCAAGAAGTTCAAAGGGAATTGCTTCAATTGTGGCAAGCCGAATCACATGGCAAAAGATTGTCGTCTTCCAAAAAGAGACAATAATAAGCAGAAACAAAGGCAAGCGAATGTCGTCGAAGAACGGTATGTACCAGTTGATATTTCGCAACTTGATTTATCTGCTGTTGTATTTGAAGCCAACTTGGTGGACAATCCAAGAGAGTGGTGGATAGACACCGGATCTACTAGCCACATTTGTGCCGAGAAGGAGATGTTCTCATCCTACTCTCCCAACAGTGAAAGGAAACTATTTATGGGAAACTCTACAACGTCTGATGTCGTAGGAGTTGGAGAAGTAGTGCTGAAGATGACTTCAGGCAAAGAAGTAACGTTCAAGAATGTACTGCATGTCCCGGACATTCGGAAGAACTTGGTTTCTGGTTCTTTGTTGAGTAAGGCCGGTTTTAGGCTTGTGTTCGAATCGGAAAAATTTGTATTAACCAAGAGTGGTGTTTTTATAGGCAAATGGTACCAAGATAATGGTCTCTTTAAGATGAATGTAATGAATGTTATCCGTCAAGAGGCGAAGAATAAAGCTATAAATTCTGCGTACTTGATTGAAAGTTCATATTTATGGCATGAAAGATTGGGACATGTTAACTTTAACACGTTGCAAAGACTTGCAAACCAAAATGTAATACCCACATTTAAAAAGGATCCACAACACAAGTGTGAGATCTGTGTTGAAGCAAAAATGGCAAAGGTCCCTTTCCATTCGGTAACGAGAAGTACTACGCCGCTTGAGTTAATCCATACTGACATATGTGATTTAAAATATGTACAAACTTGAGGTGGGAAAAAGTATTTCATAACATTCATTGATGATTGCACAAGGTTTTGCTATGTCTATTTATTGAAAAGCAAAGATGAAGCAATAGAAACATTCAAAGCTTATAAGAATGAAGTAGAGAATCAACTCAGTTCAAAGATCAAAATGATAAGAAGTGATCGAGGTGGAGAGTATGTTGCTCCGTTTGAATAATTTTGCACAATCTCTGGCATAATTCATCAAACTACAGTTTCATACTCACCTCAATCAAACAGAGTAGCAGAACGCAAGAATCGTACTCTTAAGGAGATGATGAATGCGTTGTTGATAAACTCAGGCTTACCCCAAAACTTGTGGGGGGAAGCGATTCTCTCAGCGAACTACATTCTCAATAAAATACCACTCAAAGGAAACAATGAGACTCCATATGAGAAATGGAAAAAGCGTAAACCATCTTACAAATACCTCAAAATGTGGGGGTGTTTGGCTAAAGTAGAAATACCAAAGCCAAAACAAGTTAAGATTGGGCCTAAAACAATCGACTACATCTTCATTGGATATGCAACTAATAGTAGTGCATATCGCTTCTTAGTGCACAAATCTGAAGTTCCTGATATCAATGAGGGAACGATAATTGAATCAAGGAACGCCGTATTCTTTGAAAATATGTTTCCTTGTAAAGAAAGGAAAGAATCCCGTCTAAACAAAAGACCTTATGAAACTTCGATTGCACCCGTTCAAGGCAATGAAGATATAAGGCGCAGTAAGAGAGCGAGGGTTGAAAAGTCATTTGGTCCCGATTTTCTAACATACTTGTTAGATAATGAACCAAGAACTATTCAAGAGGCTCTATCAAATCCAGAAGCTCCTTTCTGGAAAGAAGCAATCAAAAGTGAAATAGATTCCATAATGTACAACCACACATGGGAGTTAGTTGATCTTCCTCCGGGTTGTAAACCTTTAGGATGCATCCTTAAAAGGAAATATAAAGAATATGGATCTATAGATAAATATAAAGCTCGATTGGTTGCCAAAGGGTTTAGACAACAAGAGGGATATGATTTCTTTGACACTTACTCTCCAGTTACGAGAATCACATCCATTCGTGTTCTCATTGCCATTGCAGCGTTGCATGACTTTGAGATTCATCAAATGGATGTTAAAACAGCCTTTCTAAATGGGGTATTGGAAGAAGAAATCTATATGGAACAACCCGAGGGGTTTGTTGTACCCGGACAAGAGAAAAAGGTGTGTAAACTTGTCAAGTCTCTATACGGACTCAAACAAGCACCTAAACAATGGCATGAAAAATTTGATAGCACAATGATATCAAATGGTTTCAAAATCAACGAATGTGACAAGTGCGTCTACATTAAAGGAAATGAAAATGTATATGTAATTGTTTGCCTTTATGTAGATGACATGTTAATCCTCGGAAATAATCATGAGTTGATCATGAATACTAAGAAAATGTTGAAAAAGCATTTTGATATGAAAGACTTTGGGTTATGTGATATAATATTAGGGATTAAAATCTCTAGGAATTCTGAAGGAATTATATTATCACAAACTCATTATGTTGAAAAGGTTCTTGAAAGGTTCAAGGCACTCGACAATGCTTCGGCAAGAACACCTCTAGATTTGGGTGTTCATTTAGCAAAGAATCGAGGAGAACCTATTGATCAACTAGAATATGCAAGGATAATCGGTAGTCTAATGTACTTGACTAATTGTACCCGACCAGATCTTGCATATTCCGTAAACAAGTTAAGTAGATTTACAAGCAATCCAAATAAGGATCATTGGAAAGCCTTGACGAGAGTGCTTGGATATTTAAAATACACCATGAACTTTGGATTGATATATACGAAATATCCAGCAGTATTGGAAGGATACTGTGATGCAAATTGGATATCTGACACAAAAGACTCCAAGTCCACAAGTGGATATGTGTTCACGATTGGTGGAGGAGCGGTGTCGTGGAAATCTTCTAGGCAAACATGTATAGCTCGATCCACGATGGAATCCGAGTTTATTGCTTTGGACAAAGCAGGAGAAGAAGCCGAGTGGCTAAGAAACTTCCTAGAAGATATTCTTTGTTGGAATAAACCAGTGTCTTCTATTGTTATTCATTGTGATAGTCAATCAGCAATAGGAAGAGCACAAAGCAGTATGAACAATGGTAAGTCTCGACATATTCGTCGAAGACATAATACCATAAGACAATTGATCTCAAATGAGGTTATTTCTGTTGAATATGTGAAATCAAAGGAAAACCTAGCGGATCCGTTTATTAAAGGTATAAATCGAGATCAATTGTATAAACTAATAAGGGGAATGGGCTTGAAAGCCACAAAATAAAAATGTTTATAGCGGTAACCCAACCTTGTGAATTGGAGATCCCAAAACCTTGGTTCAATGGGAAAACTGAGTTATAAACATTGGTAGAACACTTGGAAACAATGAAGGCTCATTCCTAAAACGTCCAAGTAAAATGTACCTGCAACATGTGGTGAGGTTAAAATTTTTTTTAATGATTCCTTTACCTAAGAGGTAGAGTATGGCAGGATACTCTTGATAGGAGATCACCTATATAAGTGCGTAGTGATGGCCGCTTCAAGAACTCTTATGAATCTAAGATATGGTCCAGGGCCGAAACGGACACAACATGAGAACAAAATATGTTAGAGCTATTGTTGTGTAAATGCTGTTGACTTGGTTTACATAAACGGTTGAATGGTTCAAGACATCGCGTCACCAAGCAACTAGTAAATCCGATAGTATTTTACTACGGAAGGTTCAAAGCCAAAAGTTACCTTTCCCGATGCAATAATAGTTCAAAAGAACTTTCAAGTGGATCTGCATACATGCATAAATTTCATTCATGTGGGGGATTGTTAGAGAAAATGTGAATAAAATGGAAGTGTGAATGGAAATGTGGTTGTCCCACATTGGAAGCTTAGAGAAAGGTTTTCCTCCTTATTAGTTCTAGTGTGGACTAAGGGTTTGGGCCCCAAGGGGTACCAAAGCTTTTAGAAAGGGAGAGACGCTACTAGGCTAGGTCTCGGTGAATTAAACACACACGCGCCCGTCCGACCCGGCCCGGCCCGACTCGGCGCGGTGCGGTGAGGTGAGGTGCGGTCTTTGACCAATATTAATCTTTTTGGACCAAATTTATTTGGAAATTAGATTTTATGATGATGCATATGGACAGGCGGAGGCGCGTGTATGCGCCAATTATCGCGCAGGGGCGCGCTTGCTTCTGGTTCGGTGGCCAACGAACAGAGCAATGCGCGCGGCCGCGCGGCTTCTTGCGCGGGTGCGCGCGCATTGATGTGCCTGAGGACAGTAAGCTGTGAGCGGTCGCGCAGCTTCTCACGCGGATGCGCGCGATGTTCTGGCCAATTGTTGGGCGAGAACAGTAGGTCGCGCGTGTTGTCGCGCGGCTGCGCGCGCTGCGCAGTTTCAGAAATCTTGCGCGTCCATTGGCATCAAAGCATCTGTTCGTGGCAGCTATTGCACCAAACCATGTGTCCATTATACATAGTTGTGACTCTTCAACACATCCGGTCTGGAAAGACGCGACTCTTCATCACATCCTGTGATCATCTATAAATAACCCCCTCATTATTTTGAATAGGCTGCTGAATTTTCGTTGCATTTCTTGTCATATTGCTGCACTCAATTTCGTTTTTATACCTGAAAGATTACTGCAAATTTTGTTCGTTGAAATCAAGAGTTTGTTGTGCTACTACTCTTGATAAAAGTCGTTGTATCTTAGAGACGATTGTCGTTAACGTAAAGAAATTGTATACGGGCAATATCGTCTTGCGGATAAAGGATTTATCCTTGCCTCGACTTAAAGAATCGTTGCTGTTTCCAGGATCTCGAGAAGGACATTTCCAGAATTTCAAGAAGGACACCAGGTACAAACAACATCAAGTATATAAAGAACGAAAAAGGAAATGCAGCAAAATGTCAAGTTTGTCAATGCACATAGAGAGACTATTTGTACGCGGATTCACCAGTTGCGGAGAAAGAATATGACTTTCTACGACAATCCTATTTACATTCAAATCTTATATCTAACAGAATATTCTCGAAATATTTTTTTTATTTTGCATATTGTACAACTTAAGCTAGTTCTTAATCAAGTGAGGGCTTAAAAAAAAAAAAAGAAAAGAAAGAAGAATTAAGGTGAAGATATTATATAAGTATTAAGCTACCATGTACATTTACTAAATACTCCTTGCAATAATAATAAATGCATGATCGCTGTCTACACACATCACATATATGTTTTATTATATAACATAATGATTTATAATTCCAATCATTTGTAGAATTTTATTCGAAAGTTCGATAAAATAAAGATATATTACCATGCAGGGCCGGCCCTTTCCAAGGGCAAACTGGGCCCATGCCCAGGGCCCCATTTTGATGGGGGCCCCAAATTTTTTTAATATATATATATATATAATAGTATTGGGACCCAGATAATTACTTTAATTATATTATATATATAATAAGACCTAAATATGATAAAAAAATTATAACAGCAGCATTTTCAATACTCAAATCGTAAGACTCAATTTTCGATTTCGGCGGATGAAGCTATACGATATGACCAATCTCTAACCTCCATTCCAATTGTCTTCTATCATCTCAATTTTGTTTCAGTACTCATTGTTGCTCCTCGTCATCCCTTATTAAATTTTTTATTGTCGAAGATTAGAGGTATGAATTTTCAAAACCTAATTTTGAAATTTGGGACTTTTGTTGAATTTGATTTTGAATTGCTAAATTAACTGGTGTTAAATTAAATTAGCACATGCATTTTGAATTTTAATAGTTCATTGTGAATTTTGAATTTTAATAGTTCATTGTGAATTTTAAGGATGATGCGTCTGATATTGATGCTCATGATCTGCTTTTAGAATTATAAATGTTGCAAGAGATGCTACCTCTTGAAGCTTACGACACAAATAAATCTTGGACAGCCATTAAAATTTTGGAGTTTGCATTGAAAATGGATGTTTTTCCTACAGTTGTGGTTGCGTATCAAATTTTATTGACTATTCCTGTAACTGTAGCATCAGCTGAGAGAAGCTTTTCCAAGTTAAAATTATTGAAATCTTATTTGAGAACCACAATGAGTCAAGAGAGATTGAATAGTTTGGCGATCCTCTGCATCGAAAAAGACATACTGGAGGATATCTCATATGACGACATAATTGATGACTTTGCTTCAAAAAACGCAAGAAGAGTGCGTTTTAAATAATATTGATTGTTGAATAAATTATTTTGAGAAATTATGTAAACATTTTTCTATGTGTAGTTTTCTACACATTTTGGTTTACTTTGATTTTGCTATTCAATTTTTTTAATATACATTTGAATTTCGAATCAATACAAGAGGACCATATTATAAGTTTCGCCCAGGACCTCTTTTTTCTTAAGACCGCCCCTGTTACCATGATACTGATAATAAAATGTTTTATCCTTCAAATAATAATAAAGTGTTGCTTAGTTTAAAAGGTGTGAATTGCACGTGTTTTCTAAATCAACAAATTGCAAAAATCATATTAAAGTAAATGAAATTATGGTCCTTTAAATAAGTCAAGTAAGCCACTTAGGGTTTGAACACTTGAGACACGTAGTTTATATAGGCATCGGCCTACTTAATTGCGGGGGTGTGACCTTTGAATTTGATGGCCATTAAGAAGAAGTGGGTTAACGTACTTATCATGGCCTCCCACCAAACAAATATTTTTTTTTATCTAAAAAAAATGTATATATTTATCTTATTTTGTTTAAGAATTTTTATTTTATTTTGTTTAAGAATTTTTATTTTATTTATTATTTAATAAAAAAATTAGTAATATTGTGATAATATAGGCATAGTTTTATTTTATTGTAACCTTTAATATCACAAATATTTCGATCCCTATCTCATCATTTTTAAATTGTTTGATTACCTCATATTTAGATTCGACGATGAATTCATTTACTTGCACCACTTTTTTTCATCATTTTATACTTGTTCCCGTATTTTTAAGCGTGTCAAATAAAGAGGTAGTCGGTATGGTATACCGTAACGAAATTTCGGATATCGTATACTGTATCGAAAATACCAAAAATATACGGTTACCGTATCATTTATATATATTATTTCGATATTTCGATATATACCGAAAATTTCGAATTCCGTACCGTTACCGTACCGAAAATTTCGGTATATACCAAAAATTTCGATAAATTCGGTATTTTTCGGTACCGTAACCTTGATATATCAAAAATTCGGTATTTTCCCTGGTCAAATATAGAAATTAACAAATAAACACACTTATTCGAATTACATGAGATAAATTTCATCAAATACAAAATGGTATAGTATATACCATCACTTAAAAATAAATATATACTTTTTTTGCTGGGATTTGTAAGGCCACAATAATCTCCGCGAGCATATAGTGGTTTCCAATGCCCTTCCTTGTTTTAACCCGCAAAAAAAATGCCCTTCCTTGTTTTAACCCGCAAAAAAAATGCCCTTCCTTGTCCAATAGAGGAAAGGATTACACGTGAAAAAAACGAAGGAATCAAACACACATATTACATATTGTGTTCACAAAAATTAGATTTAAAAAGTCAATGAATCAAAGGGTCAATAATATCATATGTTACACGATATGATATATATAATTTAAAAGGACCATTTACCATTTTGAGTAGGTCTCTTATGAGACGGTCTCACGAATCTTTATATATGACACGGGTTATTCATACCGATATTCACAATAAAAAGTAATACTCTTAGAATAAAAAGTAATATTTTTTCATGGATGACCCAAATAAAAGATATGTCTCACAAAATACGACCTGTGGAACCGTCTCATACAAGTTTTTGCCTATCATTTTATTCTACTTGTGATGGCAAATTGTTTAATTAGTGCAATCATGAATGACCTAAAGCACTTTATATTTTTTCCATTGCTTTTTGGAATTATATCTTTCCTATGATCGATATCAATCAAAGAATCTCGGGCCAAACCAAATATCACCCCTTTGCTTTTGTATCCCACAAGCTCCAAATTCTTTATTTATTAACTTTAATCTATATCAAGAATTTGTCACTCAAAGAACAATCATATTTTGTTTCTCAAATTGCTCTCACATCAATATATTTTTTTCTCCAAATTGTCATTACAACTTATTATTCATCTCAAAGTACACTATGACCACTCACTTATCCAATTAAACATAAAACTAAGCATTTAATAATTTTTTTAAAAAAAATTTATTAAATTATTATTATAATTTTACATAATTGACTAGTTTGTATTATTCATTCTCTTTTTTTCTGTCACAAATCATTGTTATTTCAACAAGATATATATAATGATATATGAAATAACTATTTGCGAATTGACAAAAACTTGTGTGACACGGTCTCAAGGGTCGTATTTTGTGAGACATATCTTTTATTTGGAGTTTTTATTAAAAAATTTACTTTTTATGCTAAGTGTATTACTTTTTATTCTCACAGATAAAGATTCGTAAGACCTTTTCACAAGAGACCTACTCTTACGAATTATGTCTTAATTTTTTTATATTACTTTAAAGGTTGTATTTGGATTTAAAATTTGAAAAACTTAGATTTCAAATCAACGTCTTAAATTCATTTCGTATACATATAATACGGATTTGAAATTTAATTTTGGGTAACATATAAATAAATAAAATTGAGAGGCAGCCAATCCGTCACTAGAATACTCTCCATCAGAAATCTATTTTGATTTTCTATAATATTCCAAAAGAAAGATGCGCCCTTTTTCATTTGCTTTCTCCGCTACAACTTTGCGGATGCATTTGTTGTCATATATATATATATAAAATTTAAACTATTGGAATAAAAAAAATTATATTAATTCATATAATTATATGGACCTTACCTAAAATTCATATTTAAGATTCAAATAATGTATTGATTGATTTCACCCAAATTAAATACGATCTTTTTTAATAAGTTATATACAAATATACTGTTATTAATTACGGCAAAAACTGCGATTAAAAGAAAAGTTGAGTTATATATATATATATATATATATATATATATAAATATAATTATGTGAAGAAAAACATATATAATCACTCGTGTAATTTGATTCGTCCAACGTGTTTCATGATTAATAGCTATTAATATATTTAAAATATTTTTATTTAAAGCAAAAAGACTCGAAACGTCGATCTTTTAAAAGTTACGTGCTTTTTCATAAGTTTCTCTGCTTGTGGTACGTACATGCATGGACGGATGGATTTTAAGATTTTAATTTTTAATTTCCCCCGACTTATTTTTATTTATTTATTTATGAAGTTAATTAATTGGGATGAGAGGTTTTTTTCGTTTTTGTATACAATTTATGACCAAACATGTGTGTATATATCATGAAAATATAAAATATTTTTAATCTATGAATATTAAGTTATGTTTGGACAAGTACTTTAAAAATATTTTTATTGCTTTAAAAATGAAAAAAAATTTGGATTGGACAAGATTTTCGTAAAAGTTTTATAAAATTGTTTTTCTAAAAAAATAAAAATCCTCTAAGTATACTTTTTAAAGAATTGTTGAAAGATGTTTGTTGATGTTTTTAGAACTTTTAAAACATTCCTTCAAAAAAAAAAAAAAAGAACTTTTAAAACATTTTTAATTGTAAATGCTTTTTTTATAAAACAATTGCAGTCTTATAAACACATATTTTTCTTATAACATTTTTTTTAAAACCTTTTATAATTTTTTTTTAAAAAAAAAACACTTTTATAAATACTTAACCAAACGGAGAATGTGGCTTGATTTTATTTTTAAATATGTCGCACAAGAGTTTCATTTCCATTAATATTTGTCAAAAAACAACAAGAAATAAGAGGTATATACTCCACTGTTGAAGCTTAGCTTACATTTCGTTTTCTAATATAATATATTCTTAATGATTTAATTGAGTAGGTCTCTTGTGAGACGGTCTCACGAATCTTTATCTGCGAGACGGGTCAACCCTACCGATATTCACAATAAAAAGTAATACTCTTAGCATAATAGATGATTCAAATAAGATATTAATCTCACAAAATACGCCCGTGAGACCGTCTCACATAAATTTTTGTCATTTCAATTTATAAATTTGGCAGGAGACCAACGCTTTTTTCAAATTAAATGAAATGATCATATTTTTCAAATAAGTTACAAAACCCCAAAGTCGGTCTTAAATTTCAATTGAAAAACACGTGTTAGAGAATTTTTGGGAATTCAGAAAGTAAAAAAGAAACAAACGAAGTTTGAGGTTATTAGATTGAATTGGAATTGAGCATATTCTTTAGCTAGCTTACAATCCCACCGCTTGGACTTTCCAGAGAAAAAGAAGATATATTGGCAACAAACATTTTTAATTTGCCATTCCTATTCCACTAACCCAACCCTTTTCTTCGTTTTTCTCGAGTGCTGCCCATACCAATTCAAATTACAATAATAAATTGGGATGGAACAACTGAGAAGTCGTAATTTCATTCAAAAAAAAAACTTATTATTAAATTTTTTTCACCCCTATTCATTTTTTGGGTAAAATATAATTTTAGCTTGAGTTTATATAGAGACACCCTCTTAAAATTTATATAACTAATGATCTTAAAATTATAGCTCCATTCCAAATCCATCTTTAAACACCAAAGTGGTAAGAAAATACAGGGAAACTGTAATTTTGATTGTATATGTTTATTTCTCTTTCATTTTGGTTTTTGATGTTGTATCTTTCAAATTTTGCCGATTCCGATCATTTTCTATTGGTGTTGTTGATGTGACACTACACACATTAACGTCATGTCAGAGTCATATAAGCGCCACATAGATACGACATCAGAGAAAATATTAAAATTGAAAAAATAACAAAGTTTAACAACTGAAAAAGTTTGACATACACAACAACAAGAGTTGTCAAAAGCCACACTCAACAAAAAATGAATTGATAATGGGCAAATGAGGCAACGACAGAAAGCCAAGAATATTAAAAAGCGGCAGTAGTATTGCAACAAATAAAAAGTTCAAAGGCTTAAAGAACAAGCTTCCAAGAGATACATCTATCAATAAATACTTTAGTACTCTTCCCACCTACTTATGAATTGTCCATTCTTGTATACCAATATTAATCCCCCAATAATCAAAGACAACTAGAGGTCAATTTTGTTGTGAAAAAGTAAAAATTTATGATAAAAAGTAAAAATCTCAAACTCTCAAAATTTACAAAACTACACACTTTATAATATTTTTCTCTCTACTCAATTGTGATTTTCTTCACAAATAAGAGATCTATTTATAGGAAATCTTTACAAATAATCCAAAAATAAAATACATCATTACCTACATCATCACACACCAATTTTCAATATTTACAACTCTTATTTTCAACATTCAAATATTCAATACACACATTTTAAATATATTTTTCAACACTCCCCCTTGTGATGATGATCATAATGATTGTCTTCATTACGTGTTTTTATACTGCCTCGTTAAAAACCTTACTAGGAAAAACCCATTGGGATAAAAACTATAGCAAGGAAAAAAGAGTGCAGTCACGTAAACTCCCCCTCATGTTGACACGAACAATTCTTCACAAATTTCGTAGATTGCGCATCCCAATATTATACATATGCTTTCTGAATATTGACGTAGGAAGCGCCTTTGTGAAGAGATCTGATGAATTTTCACTTGATTGAATGTGACGAACATCAATACATTTATTCTTCTCAAGCTCCTTGGTGAATGCGAAGAACTTAGGAGGAATATGTTTAGTTCTGTCGCTTTTTATGTATCCTTCTTTCATTTGAGCAACACATGCATCATTATCTTCATATAGTATCACAGGCTTCTCGTCGAATGATAATCCGCATGAGATTTGGATATGTTGGGTCATTGATTTTAACCACACACATTCACGACTTGCTTCATGTAGTGCAATAATCTCAGCATCATTTGATGAAGTTGTTACGAGCGTTTGTTTCTGTGAACGCCAAGAAATTGCAGTGCCTCCACGAGTAAAAACATATCCAGTTTGGGAACGTGCCTTGTGTGGATCAGATAAGTATCCAGCATCGGCATAACCAATTATACTTGGATTGACATCTTTTGAATACAAAAGTCCCAAATCTTTCGTTCCTCGTAGATAACGGAATATATGTTTAATTCCGTTCCAGTGTCTCTTTGTTGGATATGTGCTAAATCTTGCCAACAAATTTACGGCAAAAGATATATCAGGCCTTGTACAATTTGTAAGATACATAAGGGCACCGATAGCACAGATATGGTACTTCTGGACCAAGAATATCTTCATCTTCTTCACATGGTCGGAGTGGATCCTTTTCTATGTTTAATGATCTAACAACCATTGGAGTACTTAAAGGATTTGATTTATCCATATTAAAACGTTTAAGGATCTTTTCTGTATAATTTGTCTGGTGAACAAACATTCCACATTCTTTTTGTTCAATTTGTAAACTCAGACAATACTTGGTTTTTCCATGATCCTTCATTTCAAATTCTTCCTTCAAGTATGACACAACTTCTTGAATTTCCTTATTCGTTCCAATGATGTTTAAATCATCAACATATACAGCAATAATTACGCGTCCGGATGTTGTTTTCTTAATGAAAACACAAGGGCATATTGAATTATTTACATATCCCTTTTTCATCAAGTGATCACTTAGTCGATTATACCATATTCGACCAGATTGCTTTAACCCATATAAAGATCTTTGTAATTTCACAAATAACATTCTCTGGGTTTTGAACTTTGTGCTTCAGGCATCTTAAATCCTTCAGGGATTTTCATATATATATATATATATTACTATCAAGTGATCCATATAAGTAAGCTGTAACAACATCCATAAGACGCATTTCTAAATTTTCAGAAACCGCCAAGCTAATCAAATACCGAAACGTAATTGCATCCATCACGGGAGAATACATTTCTTCATAATCAATTCCAGGTCTTTGAGAAAAACCTTGTGCAACAAGTCGAGCTTTATATCTCACTATTTCATTTTTCTCATTTCGCTTTCGAATAAAAACCCATTTGTATCCAACAGGTTTTACACCTTCAGGTGTAAGGACTATAGGTCCAAAAACATTACGTTTATTTAGCGAATCCAATTCAACCTGGATGGCTTCTTTCCATTTTATCCAATCCTGCCGATTTTTACATTCACCAAAAGATTTTGGTTCATGATCTTCATTATCATTTATGATGTCGATTGCCACATCATAAGAAAATATATAATCAATTTCTTCTATATCTTTTCGGTTCCATATTTTTCCAGTATTAATGTAATTGATAGAGATTTCATGATTCTCGTCAGTTTGTGGTTCTGACAGAATATTTTCATCATCATGTGTTTCTTCAGGAACACCATTCTCTATTTTGTGATCATCATGTGTTTCTTCAGGAACATCATTCTTTATTTTGTGATCATCGTGTTTCTCTATAAATTTTCTTTTTCGAGGATTTTTATCCTTGGAACCGACTGGCCTTCCACGCTTCAGGCGTTTAATGACATCATGAGTATCTTCAATTTGTTTCTTTGGAATTTCAATTCGAGCAGGGGCATTTGCAGCATGTATATATGATTTAGTTACCCCTTTTGTGTCAGCAAATGCATCTGGTATTTGATTGACTATTCTTTGCAAGTGTACAATTTGTTGTACATCTTTTTCTCATTGTTTTGTTCTTGGATCCAGATGTAACAATGATGATACATGCCATGTAATTTTCTTTTCGGTATGTTTCCGTTCTCCCCCTAACATTGGGAAGATTTTCTCATTAAAATGACAATCAGCAAAACGTGTTGTGAACACGTCGCCTGTCTGAGGTTCAAGATATCGAATGATTGATGGACTATCATAACCGATATAAATTCCAACCTTTCTTTGAGGTCCCATTTTCTTTCGTTGCGGTGGTGCAATAGGCACATACACCATACATCCAAAAATTCTCAAATGAGAAATGTCTGGTTCTTTACCAAATGCAAGCTGCAATGGAGAGTATTTATGATATGCATTTGGTCTGATGCGAATTAATGAAGCAGCGTGTAAAATTGAATGTCCCCATATAGAAATAGGGAGCTTTGTTTTCATAATCATTGGTCTAGCAATCATTTGCAGACGTTTAATCAATGATTCAGCCAATCCATTCTGTGTATGTACATGAGCAACAGGATGCTCAACAATGATTCCCATAGACATACAATAATCATTGAAAGTTTGGGAAGTAAATTCACCAGCATTATCAAGTCTAATTTTCTTGATTGTATAATCGGGAAATTGATTCCTCAATTTTATTATTTGAGCAAGTAATCTTGCAAATGCAACATTTCGAGTTGACAATAAACATACATGTGACCATATGCTGGAGGCATCAATCAATACCATAAAGTATCTGAATGGTCCACATGGTGGATGGATTGGTCCACAAATATCACCCTGAATACGTTCAAGAAACATTGGTGATTCAGTTTGGATTTTGGCTGGTGATGGTCTTATAATAAGTTTTCCAAGAGAACATGCTTTACATTGAAACTTATTATTCTGAAAGATCTTCTGGTCTTTTAGCGGATGACCATGTGTATTTTCTATAATTCTTCGCATCATTGTTGAACCAGGATGTCCCAATCGATCATGCCAATTGGTTAATATTGAAGAATTATCAACTACCATGTTTGATTCAATCGGACTTATATGTGTATAATGCAATCCAGTAGGGAGCATTGGTAGTTTTTCAATCACATATTTCTTTTCTGATTTATATGTTATAAGACACATATATTTCTTATTCTCTTCATTCATTGTTTGAGTATCATATCCATGGGAATATATATCATTAAAACTCAACAAATTTCTTTTCGATTGTGGTGAATATAAATAAAGCATCATTGATCAAAAATTTTGTACAATTAGGTAACAAAAATTGTGCTTTACCACATCCTTTAATCAAGTCTACAGGACCTGATATTGTATTTATCGTTGTTTTTGTTGGTTTTAGTTCCAAGAAATATCTTTTATCTCGGAGGATAGTGTGCGTTGTACCACTATCGGGTATGCAAACTTCAGCTTTTCTCATAGCATTTTCCATTTTTTGAACTTCAAAAAAATATGCAATGAAATAAAATTACTGGCAATATATATTTAAATATAACACATATCATAATTATACAATAAAACATTATATGGATACATGAAAAATATATTATTGTACATTTATATTCTACCACTATATTGTTCATTTTCAGAGAAATCATTGAGAAAATCTGCAGCATCAATATTGTTCATTTCTATCCCACCAACATATTGATCATTTCCAGAGAAATCATTCATAAAATCACCAGTATCAAAATGAGTTGAATCACTCAAATGGTCACTGCGTTTAGTGAAGTTGGTCTCCTTTTCTTTCCCCTTTAATGATCCTTTATAAAGTTTACAAAGGTGTTCAAGGGCTCGACAAATTTTGGACCAATGTCCTGGAGTACCACACCTGAAACAAGAACTTTCATATCTTTTTGAGTGATTCTCATTAACACTTGTATTCTCATGGTGTCTTTTCTGTGGATGGTTTGGGACGCTCTTTTGAGATGAATTATAAAAATAACTATCTCTATTGTTTTCAAAACCACGGCCTCGACCACGACCACGGCCAATTCCACGTCCACGACCTCGACCTCGACCTCGACCAAAACCTTGTCTTTGAATTTGATTTTGGTTTCCAGGTTTAAATTCATTTTTACTTACAGCATTTACTTTTGGAAATGGTGTTGATCCAGTGGGTCGGGACTGATGATTTCTCATTAATAGCTCGTTGTTTTTTTCCGCCACAAGAAGACAGGCGATGAGTTCAGAATATCTCGCAAATCCACGTACTCTATATTGTGCTGTAGAGTAATATTTGATGCATGAAACGTGGAAAATGTTTTTTCAAGAATTTCCGATTCTGTGACCTCATGTCCACAAAATTTTAGCTGCGAGATTATTCGATATATCGCTGAATTATAATCGCTGACTTTCTTAAAATCTTGGAATCTTAACATATTTCATTCATCACGGGCGGTCGGAAGTATAACTTCCCTTATATGTTCAAATCTTTCTTTCAATCCTTTCCACAAAGCCATGAGATCTTTTTCAATTAAATATTCACATTTCAATCCCTCGTCGAGATGTCGACGCAAAAATATAATGGCTTTTGCCTTTTCTTGTGATGTCGATATGCCATTTTTTTTATTGTCTCACTTAGACCCAATGACTCAAGATGCATTTCTACATCGAGAGTCCATGGCATATAATTTTTTCCCGTGATGTCGAGCGCAACAAATTCGAGCTTTGTCAAATTTGACATGGTGGTGCTAAAAAAAATTACGATGCATTTTATTAGTTAATGAATATTGCAATACAAAGTAATGGATAAACAACAAGTACAAGCATTTGTAAAAATAAAAAAAACACACGAAGAGGATATTCTCCGATAAATAAAAGACTCGTGAGTATGATAACCAAAATAATTAAAAATAACCTTGAGAAAGCCATCTTCTTTTTCTTCGAAAATTTAGTGAAGAATAATTTTTAGAGAAGAAGAGAAAGTTGGAGTGATTGAATGTGTTTATGAGATCATATTTATAGGGTAAAAACTAGCCGTTTTGTTACCGTTTATGACCGTTGGTGTATAAAAAAATAAAGGTATGTATTTGTATAATTTTATGATAATAATATGGTGTATATAATATTAGACATATTTAAATAATTATGTATATCATATCATATTATTATAATGATGTGTCATAAGATATTTTATTTAAAAATCTTATAGGATTTTATACTTGTCGTATCCCTTACCGGGAGTGTGGGATGTCGTCTTAACATCCTCCCAGGATTTATAACAAGTTTTTGAAAATTTATTTTTATTATTAATAATAACATTATATTATATATTAAATATATACACAATAAATAAATAACAGTAAAATAAATATTATTACTTTTGTTACCTTTTTCTTCTGTTTGAGCTTGGAAGGATGGAGGACTTTTAGAGTTTCGTGCTGATAACGTGTTGTGAAAAAGTAAAAAAATTTATGGTAAAAAGTAAAAATCTCAAACTCTCAAAATTTACCAAACTACACACTTTATAATATTTTTCTCTCTACTCAATTGTGATTTTCTTCACAAATAAGAGATCTATTTATAGAAAATCTTTACAAATAATCCAAAAATAAAATACATCATTACCTACATCATCACACACTAATTTTCAATATTTACAGCTCTTATTTTCAACATTCAAATATTCAATACACACATTTTAAATATATTTTTCAACAAATTTCGATATATGGTGGCCAAACAAAATTTATATATTCCTATCTTAAAATTTCAATTTAAATGAAGACAAACTCAATATATATGTTTATTTTAATTAAGGTAAAATTTCATTTTTTGTCTTACGGTCACCACTTTGCAATTTTTGTAATTTGTGTTGTGATTTTTTGTAATGTTAATTTTTTTTCTTGACGTGTCAGCGATCTATATAAAAAAGATTAAAATTATAAAAAAAATAAAAGATATAAGACTAAAACTTAAATTTGATAATAAATAAGACCGAAATCAAAATGCGGGTTTCCTTATTTTAATTCGAATATTTCAACCAAATTCGAATCATTCACATTAATATTCAAAGTTGAGCTCAGATGAAAAATCAAATCGATTTTGAACTCGATCTATATATTTTGATTTGTATGAGCCAAGTAGTTACGTGTACCCTAGCTAGCTAGCTATTCCATTCCATGCAAGCCACGGTAAAAGGCCATCCATCATCACTCCACAAAGCCCCCGGAGTTCCCCTTTTCTTCCTTTGCCTGTAAATTATTCATGCAAGCAATGAAAGTACCCTTCACTGCCAACAACGTAAACAGCTCCAAATTACCAATCAACACATACAAGAATCCGGCCACCGGCTCCCCCTACGAACACAAATCAGTTCTTGAAAACTGCGGAAGCCCGAGCTCAATTGCAGATCAAAAGCCCGTTTCCAATACTGCTTCCGACAAAATTTTAAGCTCAGGCTGCGAGCATAATCTTCAACTGGGAGAAGAAGATCATGAGCTATTCAACCAAAACCTGGAGGATTGGGATTCTTTGATGAGAGATTTGGGTTTGCATGACGATTCCATCAAAACTCAGAACTCGAATCTCCCAGGGTTTTCTGCTGTTTCCTCGTCTGATTCGATTCAGTTCGTGCCAACTGATTTTGGGATACTCCAGGATATTCAAACAGACAACACCGCACCTCTGAATCTTTGTGCAGGTAACTTGAATTGCTGCAACTGGGACACGGGTTCCGGAAGTCATCTAGACGATTTAATCCGGCTCGCGGAGTGTTTCGAAACCAACTCATTTCAACTCGGGCATGTGATATTGGCAAGGCTCAATCAGAGCCTGACGTCTCCTGTTGGCAAACCTCTCCAGAGAGCTGCCTTCTACTTGAAGGAAGCTCTTCAATCCCTGCTCACTGGATCTAATCCCGATGGCTCGGCCTGCCAGTTCTTCGGAGATAATTCAAACTATCAAAGCCCATAAGAAATTTTCAAGCATCTCCCCAATTTCCATGTTTTTGACTTTCACGGCTAACCAAGCCCTTCTTGATGCTCTGGACGGCTCCATGAATGTCCACGCAATTGATTTCGAAATCGGGCTCGGAGACCACTGGGCTTCTTTCATGAAAGAACTGGCTTATAAAGCCGACTCGTATCAAGCCGCACTGCCGGTGCTTCGCATCTCTGCTCTTATTCCTGAAGAGTATACGGCAGAGTCGAGGCTCATTAGAGATAATTTGACTCAGTTTGCTCGTGAGCTGAACATAAAGTTTGATATAGATTTCGTCCTGATACGAACCTTTGAATATTTGTCCTTCAACTCCATCAAATTCATGGATTGTGAAAAGATAGCCGTTCTTTTATCTCCATCGATACTCCGTCGAGTGGGGTCTGGGTTTGTCAACGATCTCCGAAAAATTTCCCCGCACGTGGTGGTGCATGTGGATACAGAAGGACAGATGGGATTTGGTTCAACATCGTATCGGCAGATTCTGATACATGGGCTGGAGTTTAACTCTACGGTGCTGGAGTCTTTGGAAGCTGCTAAATTTAACGGCAGCGGCGACTGGATGAGGCGGATAGAGACTTTTGTGCTCTTTCGTAAGATTGTTGAAGGGCTGGAGGCGGCCGCTTGCAGCCGCTGCGTGACGCCAGTAAGTGAGGCGTTGGTGGCGGCGGGGCTGAGGCCGGTAGGGCTGAGCCAATTTGCTGAGTTTCAGGCAGAGTGGTTACTGAGGAGAGTGCAAGTCGGAGGGTTTCAGGTGATCAAAAGACAGGCGGAGATGGTGCTTTGCTGGCATGATAGGCCACTTGTCGCCACGTCATCATGGAGGAATTGATTAGTAGCTGTGATGCAAGTCTATCGTAACGGTGCTGTTGCTTTGTCAAATATATAGCTTGTATTGGTTTTGTAAACTCGTTTTTTTAGTGATTATTTTGTCCCGAGATATCATACAAGTCTTTATACTTGTGTATGTATAATCATCTCTGAGTTATTTTATTTAAGTTATTTCTTTGAGTGCTACAATACGAGAAAACATTGATATATGATACACACAATTTTTTTTATCTTTAGGTTAAACAAGAATTCGGACAACACCAATTTACCATTATAATATCACATCACATGTATTACACTAGAACTCCTGCACCATAATTTGTTATATTTCCCCGTCAAATACCAGTCCAATTAATGACAACGATCTTCCATTTGATAGAGTTACACATGTTTTGGCTTTTAAATTAAATTTTTGACGTGTTTATGCTTAACTTTTTTCAAAAAATGGCTTTATTTGCCACTATGCTAGTGATTGAAGGAGTAGCATAAATCTCTTAATAATGGAGACATGTGGTTCGAACCCAAATTAAAGCCAAAAGAAAAAACCCAACCCCAAATGTAATTTTTTTTTTTAAAAAAAATTATCCAGGTAAGAACTTCCGCGATGGAGCATGATTCCGTCACCGGGGATTGCACTACATTTTAGATTTGGCCCCAAAAACAACTCGAACGTTTGGTGTCATTAGCACTGCCGGTGTGTTTTTGTATATAAAATGTTCGATGTAGCATAGACACAGCCAAATGTTTGTTATCTTTTTGTTTATAAATTTTTTTGTTTTAATTATTTGAAAAGTTATTTTAATTTAAAATATATTCTTAATTGAATGTTTAAATCATGTAAATAAATTTAATATGATTTTAGAAAAATCAATTTCACAAAATTTATAACGTTAATCATTTAAATAAGTTAAACATATGTAAATAACTTTATGATATTTAATTAGTTCAAAAATTATTGTAAATAAAGTAGTAAGAAATGTTATTAAGTATCTTGGAATACAATTGGAACCTGATGGGTTGCAAATAGGTTATACATTTGATATAACTAACGCCCAGGTTAAAATGAGTTTTGGATTTGGAATGTCCTAATAGCTTCAATAATTTTCAGCTAAAAATTCTCAAGAAACTAAGATAGTGTTTCTACATATAATTTTCAAACATTTCAATGATCAGAAGTTTGAAAGCATTTAAAATAAACTCTTACAGATACTAACTACATATATTTATGATCGAGCTCTTCGTTTCCACTCGCCACCGTACCATGCCTCCTCAGAGAAACCTACACCACGCCGGATTGTACAACTCCCCGAACAATGGTCGGGAAATCTTTGAACGAGCCTTCCTTTGCATGGAATTTGCGTATCTGTAATCAGCCGAGTCTTGATACAAGCCATATCCGGAGAAAGTGTGATCCATGATATATATTTGGGATCCAGAAACCCGAAGTTGTGGGTCCCTTTTATTCGATGACTGCATGAAGGGTCTAAGGCGCATTGGCAAAGACAACACAAAAAAATTATAAGACTAAAATTGCAATTCTCTTAAAAATTGACATGCCCAAGATCGAACATGGTGAAGCATTAGCTTACGTTTCAATCTCGAGTCTTCAAGGTTGGAAATTTGAATTAAATTTAAAGTTTGAATGAAAATTATGGCTCATGAACGTTGATAGTCTTTGACTCTGCACATTCTTGAGTTAGTTGTATGATATTGAAGACTTTTGGCTATTTATATTCTTGAATTAATTGCAAGATCTTACTAGAGAATTCTCTTGTATTTCATATTGCTAGCTTTTCATTTGACAATTAATTAAGTTTTGGTGAAAAGTAAATGTACGATTTGAGTTTGCCAGAGTAGCGAATTAGTGCTTAATTTGTTATTGGTCCAACCATTGTATCTTGAAAAACAACCATCCTCAAACAAATCGTGAAGGGGACAAAATGTTTTAATGAAATTGCACTTATTACAAGCCTCAGTTTGTTTTTTTTCTTTATTTCGTCACAAATATATTTTGTTAGTTTATATTTATGTTGTTAGTTGGAATAATATTCTATTTTACATTGCAACAAATTTGTTTGTTGGTATTTTGTTTGCCTATATATACATGCACAATGTTTTCACATTCAAACTCTCTTAGAGTACGATGTTCGTCAATTCAAGGAAAAACTTGTTAACTTTGCTTAATTTTGATACCAGACCTATTGTGCCTAATGATGATTATGTCCTGAACAAATTTTGTTTAACAAACATTCACATTTATTTCTTGTAACTTATATTTGTTTCTTGATCGAATCCCAACATCCACGTCCTATTAGCCGAGGAGGACCGAGTCAAATCACATTTCGGGGTTCGGAAAAATGACCAGATGAATGATACTAAACGTTTCAACAAGTTCCTCGAAATGGTGAAGTCCATGTGCCCTAAGGTAGTCGCGCAGGAGCCATATCATAATTATGCAATACTCAAATCTTGATTGATCTTACTATCTTAGATATGATCATATTTCATGCAAACTTCTTTGTCCATTTAGATATGGCATGTTCAATATCAGTACAAATATATATATTATTACCTTTTTATATATAATAAATATTTCTTCAAAATATATATACATATATATGTATAACTTATATTTGTCAAGAAAATTACAAGGGGATTTTAATAAATTTCCAATCTTACGAAAATAATTGTTAATGGATTGGTCACTCATGTGGGACATGATAAATAAGATGCCTCATCTCTTCTCCAGTTCTCAAGTAGTCAAACTTTAATACGGTCACACATGCAAAGCAGCAAAAGCAAACAAAATTGTAGTTCATTTTTCTTAAATAATTATGATACACTTGTGAGTTATATATTAGTTAATAAACTAATTTGGATGGATCTAATGACGCGATAAAGGTTGTACTTGATGGGATACGTGTAACTTTACAGAAGATCAAACTTGGATCATGCGTATTCATGTATAAAATAATTGTTTACCATCTACTTTGCATATGTGATAACATATCAAATTCGTTTAATCACGTTTTAAAATCACACAAAGATCATAAAAAATTCAACTTAGTACATTTTCTTGTTTGTTTGTGGTTGAAATAAATTTTGAGTTCATAGGTAGTGTTGGATTTCCTATTTGATTTTTCTTTCTTGGTATTTGGGATATATTTAACAAGAATATATTTCAAATAAAAATTCAAATTCTATTTTAAAATATAGCTTTATATATCCCTATCCCGATAAATTTATACAATTATTCTTTTCTTATTTAAACCAAGAATTGAACTGTCGACACACCTAAACTGAGTGAGATACTAACGGCTGAAGCAACAATTGACTCGAGTTTAATATGGCTATAATATCTACATCATATCATTATTATCATTTAAATATCCCAAATGTAATATGATGTATATTTAAAAAATATTTGAGTGAAGTCAATTGGATGCTGAAATGAGTTTCGAAAGGAAACTTGCATGTGTCATATTTTTTTAAATATTTGGTGGCATTTTGAATTTGTTATTTTTTTTAGTTTATTGCCTAGTTGGAAAATGAGTAGAATGACAAACAATTTTCCTTCCAGAAATCCAGATCCATCGATACACCACAAATTTTTTGAAATAAAAGAACCATTTATGTCGAAAAATGAGATTCATGGAACATCTAAGCTGGTTTTGTCGAGGCACATCACTAAATTGACATCAGCTGCACCATCGACTTCCCAACCATCCCATCACATTCCTCGTTACTCAGATTTACCAACAAATGATCCTATTTATAACGTAACATAGCAATGATCCAATGAATCGCATAACATTGTAATAAGTAGGACATTTGTCTTTCCAAATAAAACAATCTTAAAGCAACACATCCCAGATGACAATGACCAACAAACAAAGTATGAAACATTCAAAGTACGACTTTTTTAATGCATTGTACCGTGTGTAAGGGGAGTGATCTTCCTTGCTTTCAGTTAATGGCTTAACATAATTTTCGACAGTCACTCAATATAGAATTTTCTTCGGGTCCCTAAAAACATAACAAGAAATCAGCTTAAGTTTCTTATGCCAACAAAAAGATGAATATGAAATGGTTTGGCGTTTCATGATGCAGTTATACTCATGTTCAGTCTATTTCAAAGTCACTCCAAATCATGCCTTTCATATTTGATTCATGCTTGGCAGAAGGTTCAGCTCATGCTCGAATGCATCCTCACTCAAATATCACAAAACTGCACAACTCAAATAATCTTCAAGCATTTACTTGAAAAACCCCTGCCACAAGCATCCCCCCGCCCCCATTTTATGCCAATATTTACAACTCGCTGACCAGCATAAACCAAATTTCTTCCGTCTTTTATTTCCCCTGTGTCTGTTTCATATTTATGGTTATCAGCTTTGAGACTGCAGTTGAATTAGAGATATATTCACATAGCTATCATTCCACCAAAACAAGCTACCCACCCACAGTTTGCAAGATAAAGAGAACTTGTGAATCCAACATTCATGATCAGTGACCAACGAAAAAGCATGAAACATGTCCAGACTCCCAAAAATTATAAACAAATTTAAGCTAAAAAGGGATGTCGAACGATATACCACAAATTTATATAAATAAAAGAACCATTTCTGTCATAAAATGAGATTCATTGAACATCTAAGCTGGTTTTGTCGAGGCACGTCACTAAATTAATATCAGTAGCACAATCAACATCCTAACCATCCCATCACATTCTTTGTCACTCAAATCTACCAACTAACATAAAACTTCAAAGATTATGTTTACAACCCAAGTTATCGCATAACATAGGAATGATCCAATTAATCCCATAATATAGTAATATATAGGATATATGCCTTCCCAAATAAGACAATCTTAAATCTACACATCACAGATAATGAACGAGACCAACAGACAAAGCATGAATCATGTCAAAGTACGATTTTGTGGATGCATTGTACCATGTGTGAGGGGAGTGATGTTCAACATGGTCACTCGGAATCCCAATGTCACCGGTTTCCTAAAAAAACATAACAAAAAATCAGCTTCCAAGTTTGTTATGCCTACAAAAAGATGAAAAATGAACTGGTTTAGCATTTCATGATGCAATTATACTCCTATTCGACCTATTGCTCATGGTGCAGCCTCACTCTAGCATCACACAACTCAAATAATCTCCAAGCATTTATTTAAAAACACCTTGTGACAAGCATCCCACTTCATTTCATGCCAATATTTAGATCTCGCTGACCAGCGTATTGACTTTGAGACTACAGTTGAATTAGAGATATTTTCACATAGCTATCATTCCACTAAAACAAGATACCCACCCACAGTTTGCAAGATAAAATGAACAGTGAATCCAATATTCACGATGCACAGACATGCTAAGGATTTTTTTGTAATTTTAGTTTGGGTCTTGTCTGCAAACCTAGCACCTATACTGAAAACGAAGAGTTCAAGATTGTAAACTGAGATGTTTTGATTGGCATCACCATCAGCAGAACGCATACCACTGAACATTCAGATAATCGGGAACAAGGATAGCATGAACTAAACTAGAACAGTAACAAAATTGACAGGGTCAAAATGGTACCTTGACCTCACAAAGGTATACTTTATGACTCAATGCATGAACAACACCTCGAAAAACAAGGCATTCATCAGTTTCAGCATTCTTTGCCGTGAATGTCATGAAGAAATATAAATCTACGAAGTTGAGCTTCCAAACCTTCTCGAGATCGAAATTCTTTTGCTGCACCCCAATCAACCCAAAAACATGCAAAACAGAATTATTATGCCTATTCAACAATCAAAACTGTTGATAATAAAAAATAATTTCTCTAACTACTACTTTCTGATTGTAGTTATTTAAGGCTACTTTTGCCGCATTCCTGAGGTCTTCCATCTCATCGTCAGCAAACTCTGTCAGCGTCACCCATCCATGGCATGGACAATCACGTCCATCACAATATTCATCACAATATTTATCGCAAGACTGTCAACAAAATTAAACAAAGTTTACTTTTCGAAGGTCATGCCTAAACATGATATATGTACATTTGATATAATCTAGAATGTAATCCCAACTAGCGGATAAGAAATTTGCGGCAGACCGTAGAGGAAAACGTATCAGATAGAAAGCAAGGAACAACGCACCTCACGCAGGCTTTGCAACGAGCATTGATTCATTGGATCACGCGGATCCGGTTCCATTGATCCCTGAACGCGAGATCCAATATTGTTTTTTTTCCAAAAATCAATTTGTGGTTTCAGTAATTATGCCTTTGTGGTTGAAATAAATTTTGAGCTCATAGGTAGTGTTGGTTTTTGTAATGCCCGAGATTTAATTACTGTAATCAGACGTTGATTAATTGACAGAATAGAAGTTATAGGAACTCAAATAAAGAGGGGGAGAATTGTAAGGCCCGAGATGTTATCAATTTTATGAGATCCCGAAAAGAAAATATTATTGATGGCATTTTTGTAATTAAGTGGAAAAATACTTAATTTAAATTTGATGGCAATTTTGTAATTAAGTGGGAAAAATACTTGATTTAAATTTGATGGCAATTTAGTAATTATTGAGGGCTGAATTGCAAATAGTGAAGAATTGAAGGACTAAAGTGCAAATATGGAAAATTGAGTGGGACACTTGTCACCACCATGCAACTTGGTATATACATTTACATTTTCATGCCCTTCTTCAAGAAGAAAACAAGACAATTCTCTGGAGAATCTTCAAGTTATTTTGGAGCTTTGGAAATTGATTTTTCAAGATCCAGTTATCAGAATTTGAATCTGGACACAGTACCGTGCTCCTCTAGACACGAGCTACAACAGGACGTAAGTTTTATTGAGTTTTATTATCATTTGAAAGTATAATATTGGAGGAACGGTTATTTGATCATTATTATGTGTTCTGGGAATACTAGGCATTGTATAATTGAAATCAGATTAAAGAATAGACTGTTTATGAAATTGTTATGATTTTCGGAGTGGAATTGATTGAGATTTGATATCAGAGTTGTGTTGTTACTGATTTTGAGTATACCGATATTGAGATTATGAATTGTACTGATACTGATTATTAATTTTGGTATTATATCTGTGATGTTGAGATTGACAGAGTTATTGAAACTGTATTATTATGCCGTCGAAACATCAGTTGATTTAGATTAATCAGATTCAGTAATGATCTCGATTGTATCGTGATATCGTTGATATGAATTAGATTGTACCTTGTTCAGATATGGATCAGATTATATACTGATTTGCGTATTGATCAGAACAGGTTTTGAATTGAGTTATATACTGATATTGTAATTATATGATGGTCATTGCCAGACTGGGTATGGACATATCAGAATACAAGACTTCGTCTTCGTCAGACCGGGAAGACAAATGTATAAATAAATGTTGATTCGGGATTGCACAACTCGAGTTATGTTTGACTTGAGTTTCCCTAAATCACATACTTTATTTTATTACATTGATATTTGCAGATTATCAGATTGATATGTTTAGTCTATTGAATTATAGCAGAGTAATGAGTCTAGGACAGATCAGCCTAGCTAGGGCAGAACCGCCGAGCCTTTGTTAGAACCGCTGAGACTCTAGACTTACGGTGTATCGATGAGCTTAGATGTAGATCGACGTCTATTGTAGACAATCGATACAGCATACCAAAGTCTAAATTAGATTGGGATCCCTAGGTTAGAAATAAGATAAGATAAGATAACAAGTCATTGACTTAAATACAGATTCGTATTTGTTCATGTAGTCAGATTGGATACATGTTTTAATAATTGTTTATGCTTTTATATATGTTTTATATGATTGCATTAATACATTGTTTATACTGGGATATTTATATCTCACCGGAGTTATCCGGCTGTTGTCTTGTTTGTATGTGTGCATGGCAACAGGTGGGACATGATCAGGGTCAAGAAGATGATGAGAGAAGACGAGTTTAGAGTGGTGATTCCGGACTTATTGTAGACTTGGTTTAACACTTGAAATTTAGTAGTTGAACCTTAGGTTAGTTGAATAAAGGTTGTACATTATTGTGCTTTTATACGGAAATGTATATTAGTTAAACTCCATTACGTTCCGCACTTGCGTTTTAAAAAGAAAAATTTTTAGACCCTGTTTATCTTAATAGATAATTAAATCCCAAAGATGATTAAGAAGATGATTAGCGTCCGGGTCCCCACAGATTTCCTATTTGATTTTTCTTTCGTGGTATTTGGGGTAGATTTAACAAGAATAAAAATTCAAAATTTTATTTTAAAATATAGCTTTATATATCCCTATCCCGATAAATTTATAAAATTGTTCTTTTCTTATTTAAACCAAGAATTGAACTGTCGACACACCTAAATTGAGGGAGATACTAACGGCTAAAGCAACAATTGACTCGAGTTTAATATGGCTATAATATCTACATCGGATTATTATTATCATTTAAATACCCCAATGTAATATGTCATATATATATATATATATATATATATATATATATATATATTAAAAAAAACATATTCGAGTGAAGTCAATTGGATGCTGAAATGAATTTCGAAAGGAAACTTGCATGTCTCATATTTTTTAAATATTTGGTGGCATTTGGAATTTGTTATTTTTTTTAATTTATTGCCTAGTTGGAAAATGAGTACAATGACAAACAATTTTTCTTGCAGAAATCCAAATCCAACAATACACCACAAATTTTTTGAAATAAAAGAACAATTTATGTCGAAAAATGAGATTCATTGAACATCTAAGCTGGTTTTGTCGAGGCACATCACTAAATTAATATCAGCTGCACTACCGACATCCCAACCATCCCATCACATTCCTCGTTACTCAAATTTACCAACAAATAAATTTTAAGATTATTATCATGATCCTATTTATAACGTAAATAGCAATGATCCAATTAATCGCATAACATTGTAATAACTAGGAATATATCTTTCCAAATAAAGCAATCTTAAAGCAACACATCCCAGATAACGAATGACCAACAAACAAAGTATGAAACATTAGAAGTACGATTTTTTTAATGCATTGTACCGTGTGTAAGGGGAGTGATCTTCCTTGCTTTCAGTTAATGGCTCAACATAATACGACACGGTCACTCATTAGTATAGAATTTTCGTCGGGTCCCTAAAAACATAACAAGAAACCAGCTTAAGTTTCTTATGCCAACAAAAAGATGAATATGAAATGGTTTAGCGTTTCATCATGCAATTATACTCCTGTTCAGTCTATTTCAAAGTTACTCCAAATCACGCCTTTCATATTTCATATTTGTTTCATGCTTGGCAGAAGGTTCAGCTCATGCTCGAATGCATCCTCACTCTAATATCACAAAACTGCACAACTCAAATAATCTTCAAGCATTTACTTGAAACACCCCTGCCACAAGCATCCCCCGCCCCCATTTTAAGCCAACATTTAGAACTCGCTGACCAGCATAAACCAAATTTCTGCTGTCTTTTATTTTCCCTGTGTCTGTCTCATATTTATGGTTATCAACTTTGAGACTGCAGTTGAATTAGAGATATATTCACATAGCTATCATTCCACCAAAACAAGCTACCCAACCCACAGTTTGCAAGATAAAGAGAACTAGTGAATCCAACATTCATGATCAGTGACCAACGAAAAAGCATGAAACATGTCCAGACTCCCAAAAATTATAAATAAATTTCAGCTAAAAAGGGATGTCCAACAATATACCACAAATTTATATGAATAAAAGAACCATTTCTGTCATAAAATGAGATTTATTGAACATCTAAGCTGGTTTTGTCGAGGCACGTCGCTAAATTAATATCAGTAGCATAATCAACATCCTAACCATCTCATCACATTCCTCGTCACTCAAATCTACCAACATAAAACTTTAAAGATTATGTTTACAACCCAAGTTATCACATAACATAGGAATGATCCAATTAATCCCATAATATAGTAATATATAGGATATATGCCTTCCCAAATAAGACAATCTTAAAGCTACACATCACAGATAATGAACGAGACCAACAGACAAAGCATGAATCATGTCAAAGTACGATTTTGTAGATGCATTGTACCATGTGTGAGGGGAGTGATATTCAACATGGTCACTAGGAATCCCAATGTCATCGGTTTCCTAAAAAACATAACAAAAAATCAGCTTCCAAGTTTCTTATGCGAACAAAAAGATGAAAAACGAACTAGTTTAGCATTTCATGATGCAATTATACTCCTATTCGACCTATTGCTCATAGTGCAGCCTCACTCTAGCATCACACAACTCAAATAATCTTCAAGCATTTATTTAAAAACACCATGTGACAAGCATCCCACTTCATTTGATGCCAATATTTAGATCTCGCTGACCAGCGTATTGACTTTGAGACTACAGTTGAATTCTAGATATTTTCACATAGCTATCATTCCACTAAAACAAGATACCCATCCACAGTTTGCAAGATAAAATGAACAGTGAATCCAATATTCACGATGCACAGACATGCTAAGGATTTTTTTTAATTTTAGTTTGGGTCTTGTCTGCAAACCTAGCACCTATACTGAAAATGGAGAGTTTAAGATTGTAAACTGAGCTGCATTGTTTGGCATCACCACCAGCAGAACGCATACCACTGAACATTCAGATAATCGGGAACAAGGATAGCATGAACTAAACTAAAATCGTAACAAAAAATTGACAGGGTCAAAATGGTACCTTGACCTCACAAAGGTATACTTCATGACTCAATGCATGAACAGCACCTCGAAAAACACGGCACTCATCCGTTTCAGCATTCTTTGCCGTGAATGTCATGAAGAAATCTAAAACAATGAAGTTGACCCTCCAAACCTTCTTGAGATTGAAACTCTTTTGCTGCAACCCAATCAACCCAAAAACATGCAAAACAGAATTATTATGCCTATTCAACAATCAAAACTGTTGATATTAAAAAATAATTTGTCTAACTACTTCTTTCTGATTGTAGATATTTAAGGCTACTTTTGCCGCATTCCTGAGGTCTTCCATCTCATCGTCAGAAAACTCTGTCATCGTCACCCATCCAGGTCCATCATAAAATTCATCGCACGACTGTCAACAAAGTTTACTTTTCGAAGGTCATGGCTAAACATGATATATGTACATTTGATATAATCTAGAATGTAATCCCAACTAGCGGATAAGAAATTTGCGGCAGACCGTAGAGGAAAACGTATCAGATCCGGATGATCAAATCACATGAAATAGAAAGCAAGGAACAACGCACCTCACGCAGGCTTTGCAACGAGTATGGATTCATTGGATCACGCGGATCCAATATTGTTTTTTCCAAAAATCAATTTGTGGTTTCAATAATTTGGCTACCTAAATTCAAAACATTAAAAAATCAAACATGCATCGCCGTCTATTACCTGGATGATCGATTGATTCTGTCTGGAGGCTGAGTACTGCAAAATTGCGCCCTAATCCTTTCCCAATCTCGGTGTGGGGATAGAGTTTTTATAAAATTGAGGTGGGCCCGTTGGTGGTTACTTTATGGGCTGAAAAAGGTGTCGACCCAATTTAGGTATCATATCAGTATAGAATTTAATTAATTACAAAATAAAATTTATTTTTATTTTTAATTTAAATTGATTTTAAGCCCAATTAATATTAATACATCCAATTATATATATTTTTTTATTTTCTAGATTACTTAATTTATTTTATTGATTTTTAAAAATAAATATGTAAATTTTAAAATAATATTATGATAAATTATCAACTCAAATATAAAACTATTTTTTTTTATCACGTTGATAAAAATATATATAAAAAAATATATGGCACCATTGCCGAATCAATGTTATCATGTTGAAACTAAAACCATGTTCTGAAATTGCTCGTTAATGTCTTTTTTTCCTTCGAATTCATATTCGTTCGAAAAAGTTGGTGAATTGAAAGAGTTGGGAGACTCGATATGTAAATGATAATGATTTTTTTTAGATACAATGGGTAGGGAGGGGGACTCCACACACAACCTATTAATGTAAAACCATAAGAAATCTTTGTAACAGACAAAATAGTAGGTCTTTCGTGAGACGGTCTTACGGATCTTTATCCGTGAGACAGGTCAACCCTGCTCATATTTACAATAATAAGTAATATTTTTGGAAAAAAAATAATATATTTTCACGAGTGACCCAAATAGGCGATCCGTCTCACAAAATTGATTTGTGATATCGTCTCATCGATACCGACCAAACCATTGGAACCCATTCCGTCCCCGGAATTTAGTCCATCAAAGGTGGCTAGAGAAATTTCAGAGGTAATTTGATCAAACATTTCACTGATAAACTCACTGTTGCATTAGAGTGGGGAGAGTGAGGGAACAGAAAGAGTGTGTGTTGGAGGTATGTGTTTTGGGGATATTCAAATGGAAATAATAGGTTTTTTCCATTTTCCCCGGAATAAAGTGGTTACTTTATGGAAATATATATAGCCTTAAAATGTATACAAATAAATAGGTTTTTTTTCCCCCAAAAACAGATTGGATCATCTATCAAAATTTACATATTTTTTTACCCAAAAAATACGGAAGTACATCTTACCAAACAATATGTTTGAACATGAAAGAGCATGCTTAGCCAACGTATGAGTAACAATATTGGTTGAACGGGGAGAATGTGAAATTATGCCTTAAGGTTGTATTTGTCGATATGATCCATAATTGAAGTTTTCCGTGCACGAGCAGCCTATTCAAAATCCATCCGTGCCCTCTATATAAGATAATAAGATGTTGAGTGGGTCCACTCACGGATCCTAATCTGTAAGACGGGTCAACCCTACCGATATTCACAATAAAAAGTAATACTCTTAGCATAAAAAGTAATAATTTTTCATGGATGACCCAAATAAGAGATCTGTCTCACAAATACGACCCGTGAGACCGTCTCACACAAGTTTTTGTCTAAGATGTCATGGAGGTGATAATCGAATTTTCAATAATTATTTTACACGTGGAATACATACTTCATATGCATTAGATCCAATATTATGGTAATTACTTTATGATATCATGAAATAATCCACGTAACATTCAGCTGACGCCTTCCAACGTGTCTTATTTTGTTCAAAAAATAAAAATGTGGTTTGTTGATCATTCAAAATTATTTTTACTTCTGTGTCGTATGCAAATATACGAAAGTTGCTAAAAAAAATTATAGGCGTGCATTAAATTATTGTTAAATTCGTTTTCGAAATAAATCTTATCCATCTACGTTCTATGAGTAATAAAATAAAACATCGTTTTGGAATAGAAGATCTGAACGTAGATGTGTAGTGCCTAAATTTATCGTTTTATATTTATCTTTTTTTTAAAGTGTATATACCCGATTCATTAATATAATAAAAAATAATATTTTTACATAAAAATTATATATTTCATGAGCCGTTTCACAAAATTAATCTCTAAGAATTGAAGTTTAATTTGCACAAGAGTCTTTATGTAAGTCTATTACAAAAAAATATTTGGTAAGGACTCAACTTTCCGTAAATGTTGAAAAATGTTATTTTCAAACTTGTGATTAGTTTAACCGGATTATTTTGTTAACGACAAATATATAAACCCAATAATCTATAATACTCATGTATGTTGAAAAATATATTTAAAATGTGTGTATTGAATATTTGAATGTTGAAAATAAGAGTTGTAAATATTGAAAATTAGTGTGTGATGATGTAGGTAATGATGTATTTTATTTTTGGATTATTTGTAAAGATTTCCTATAAATAGATCTCTTATTTGTGAAGAAAATCACAATTGAGTAGAGAAAAAAATATTATAAAGTGTGTAGTTTGGTAAATTTTGAGAGTTTGAGATTTTTACTTTTTACCATAAATTTTTACTTTTTCACAACACGTTATCAGCACGAAGCTCTAAAAGTCCTCCATCCTTTTCCAAGCTCCAAACAGAAGAAAAAGGTAACAAAAGTAATAATATTTATTTTACTGTTATTTATTTATTGTGTATATATTTAATATATAATATAATGTTATTATTAATAATAAAAATAAATTTTTCAAAAACTTGTTATAAATCCTGGGAGGATGTTAAGACGACATCCCACACTCCCGGTAAGGGATACGACAAATATAAAAGCCTATAAGATTTTTAAATAAAATATCTTATGACACATCATTATAATAATATGATATGATATACATAATTATTTAAATATGTCTAATATTATATACACCATATTATTACCATAAAATTATACAAATACATACCTTTATTTTTTTTATACACCAACGGTCATAAACGGTAACAAAACGGCTAGTTTTTGCCCTATAAATATGATCTCATAAACACATTCAATCAGTCCAACTTTCTCTTCTTCTCTAAAAATTATTCTTCACTAAATTTTCGAAGAAAAAAGAAGATGGCTTTCTCAAGGTTATTTTTAATTATTTTGGTTATCATACTCACGAGTCTTTTATTTATCGGAGAATATCATCCTCGTGTGTTTTCTTTATTTTTACAAATGCTTGTACTTGTTGTTTATCCATTACTTTGTATTGCAATATTCATTAACTAATAAAATGCATCGTAATTTTTTTTAGTACCACCATGTCAAATTTGACAAAGCTCGAATTTGTTGCGCTCGACATCACGGGAAAAAATTATATGCCATGGACTCTCGATGTAGAAATGCATCTTGAGTCATTAGGTCTAAGTGAGACAATAAAAGAAAATGGCATATCGACATCACAAGAAAAGGCAAAAGCCACTATATTTTTGCGTCGACATCTCGACGAGGGATTGAAATGTGAATATTTAATTGAAAAAGATCTCATGGCTTTGTGGAAAGGATTGAAAGAAAGATTTGAACATATAAGGGAAGTTATACTTCCGACCGCCCGTGATGAATGGAATATGTTAAGATTCCAAGATTTTAAGAAAGTCAGCGATTATAATTCAGCGATGTATCGAATAATCTCGCAGCTAAAATTTTGAGGACATGAGGTCACAGAATCGGAAATGCTTGAAAAAACATTTTCCACGTTTCATGCATCAAATATTACTCTACAGCAACAATATAGAGTACGTGGATTTGCGAGATATTCTGAACTCATCGCCTGTCTTCTTGTGGCGGAAAAAAACAAAGAAATCATCAGTCCCGACCCACTGGATCAACAGCATTTCCAGAAGTAAATGCTGTAAGTAAAAATGAATTTAAACCTGGAAACCAAAATCAAATTCAAAGACAAGGTTTTGGTCGAGGTCGAGGTCGAGGTCGTGGACGTGGACGTGGACGTGGAATTGGCCGTGGTCGTGGTCGAGGCCGTGGTTTTGAAAACAATAGAGATAGTTATTTTTATAATTCATCTCAAAAGAGCGTCCCAAACCATCCACAGAAAAAGGCATCATGAGAATACAAGTGTTAATGAGAATCACTCAAAAAGATATGAAAGTTCTTGTTTCAGATGTGGTACTCCACGACATTGGTCCAAAATTTGTCGAGCCCCTGAACACCTTTGTAAACTTTCTAAAGAATCATTAAAGGGGAAAGAAAAGGAGACCAACTTCACTGAACGCAGTGACCATTTGAGTGATTCAACTCATTTTGATGCTGGTGATTTTATGAATGATTTCTCTGGAAATGATCAATATGTTGGTGGGATAGAAATGAACAATATTGATGCTGCAGATTTTCTCAATGATTTCTCGAAAATGAACAATATAGTGGTAGAATATAAATGTACAATAATTTATTTTTCATGTATCCATATAATGTTTTATTGTATAATTATGATATGTGTTATATTTAAATATATATTGCCAGTAATTTTATTTCATTGCATATTTTTTTGAAGTTCAAAAAATGGAAAATGCTATGAGCAAAGCTGAAGTTTGCATACCCGATAGTGGTACAACGCACACTATCCTCCGAGATAAAAGATATTTCTTGGAACTAAAACCAACAAAAACAACGGTGAATACAATATCAGGTCTTGTAGACTTGATTAAAGGATGTGGTAAAGCACAATTTTTGTTACCTAATGGTACAAAATTTTTTATCAATGATGCTTTATATTCACCACAATCGAAAAGAAATTTGTTGAGTTTTAATGATATATATTCCCATGGATATGATACTCAAACAATGAATGAAGGGAATAAGAAATATATGTGTCTTATCACATATAAATCAGGAAAGAAATATGTGATTGAAAAACTACCAATGCTCCCTACTGGATTGCATTATACACATATAAGTCCGATTGAATCAAACATGGTAGTTGATAATTCTTCAATATTAACCAATTGGCATGATCGATTGGGACATCCTGGTTTAACAATGATGCGAAGAATTATAGAAAATACACATGGTCATCCGCTGAAAGACCAGAAGATCTTTCAGAATAATAAGTTTCAATGTAAAGCATGTTCTCTTGGAAAACTTATTATAAGACCATCACCAGCCAAAATCCAAACTGAATCACCAATGTTTCTTGAACGTATTCAGGGTGATATTTGTGGACCAATCCATCCATCATGTGGACCATTCAGATACTTTATGGTATTGATTGATGCCTCCAACAGATGGTCACATGTATGTTTATTGTCAACTCGAAATGTTGCATTTGCAAGATTACTTGCTCAAATAATAAAATTGAGGAATCAATTTCCCGATTATACAATAAAGAAAATTAGACTTGATAATGCCGGTGAATTTACTTCCCAAACTCAATGATTATTGTATGTCTATGGGAATCATTGTTGAGCATCATGTTGCTCATGTACATACATAGAATGGATTGGCTGAATCATTGATTAAACGTCTACAAATGATTGCTAGACCAATGATTATGAAAACAAAGCTCCCTATTTCTATATGGGGACATGCAATTTTACACGCTGCTTCATTAATTCGCATCAGACCAAGTGCATATCATAAATACTCCCCATTGCAGCTTGCATTTGGTAAAGAACCAGACATTTCTCATCTGAGAATTTTTGGATGTATGGTGTATGTGCCTATTGCACCACCGCAACGAAAGAAAATGGGACCTCAAAGAAAGGTTGGAATTTATATCGGTTATGATAGTCCATCAATCATTCGATATCTTGAACCTCAGACAGGCGACGTGTTCACAGCACATTTTGCTGATTGTCATTTTAATGAGGAAATCTTCCCAATGTTAGGGGGAGAACAGAAACATACCGAAAAAGGAAATTACATGGCATGTATCATCATTGTTACATCTAGATCCAAGAACAAAACAATGTGAAAAAGATGTACAACAAATTGTACACTTGCAAAGAATAGCCAATCAAATACCAGATGCATTTGCTGACACAAAAGGGGTAACTAAATCATATATACATGCTGCAAATGCCCCTGCTCGAATTGAAATTCCAAAGAAACAAATTGAAGATACTCATGATGTCATTAAACGCCTGAAGCGTGGAAGGCCAGTCGGTTCCAAGGATAAAAATCCTCGAAAAAGAAAATTTATAGAGAAACACGATGATCACAAAATAAAGAATGATGTTCCTGAAGAAACACATGATGATCACAAAATAGAGAATGATGTTCCTGAAAAAACACATGATGATGAAAATATTCTGTCAGAACCACAAACTGACGAGAATCATGAAATCTCTATCAATTACATTAATACTGGAAAAATATGGAACCGAAAATATATAGAAGAAATTGATGATATATTTTCTTATAATGTGGCAATCGACATCATAAATGATAATGAAGATCATGAACCAAAATCTTTTGGTGAATGTAAAAATCGGCAGGATTGGATAAAATGGAAAGAAGCCATCCAGGTTGAATTGGATTCGCTAAATAAACGTAATGTTTTTGGACCTATAGTCCTTACACCTGAAGGTGTAAAACCTGTTGGATACAAATGGGTTTTTATTCGAAAGCGAAATGAGAAAAATGAAATAGTGAGATATAAAGCTCGACTTGTTGCACAAGGTTTTTCTCAAAGGCCTGGAATTGATTATGAAGAAACGTATTCTCCCGTGATGGATGCAATTACGTTTCGGTATTTGATTAGCTTGGCGGTATCTGAAAATTTAGAAATGCGCCTTATGGATGTTGTTACAGCTTACTTATATGGATCACTTGATAGTAATATATATATATGAAAATCCCTGAAGGATTTAAGATGCCTGAAGCACAAAGTTCAAAACCCAGAGAATGTTATTCTGTGAAATTACAAAGATCATTATATGGGTTAAAGCAATCTGGTCGAATGTGGTATAATCGACTAAGTGATCACTTGATGAAAAAGAGATATGTAAATAATTCAATATGCCCTTGTGTTTTCATTAAGAAAACAACATCCGGATGCGTAATTATTGCTGTATATGTTGATGATTTAAACATCATTGGAACGAATAAGGAAATTCAAGAAGTTGTGTCATACTTGAAGGAAGAATTTGAAATGAAGGATCTTGGAAAAACCAAGTATTGTCTGTGTTTACAAATTGAACAAAAAGAATGTGGAATGTTTGTTCACCAGACAAATTATACAGAAAAGATCCTTAAACGTTTTAATATGGATAAATCAAATCCTTTAAGTACTCCAATGGTTGTTAGATCATTAAACATAGAAAAGGATCCATTCCGACCATGTGAAGAAGATGAAGATATTCTTGGTCCAGAAGTACCATATCTAAGTGCTATCGGTGCCCTTATGTATCTTACAAATTGTACAAGGCCTGATATATCTTTTGCCGTAAATTTGTTGGCAAGATTTAGCACATATCCAACAAAGAGACACTGGAACGGAATTAAACATATATTCCGTTATCTACGAGGAACGACAGACTTGGGACTTTTGTATTCAAAAGATGCTAATCCAAGTATAATTGGTTATGCCGATGCTGGATACTTATCTGATCCACACAAGGCACGTTCCCAAACTGGATATGTTTTTACTCGTGGAGGCACAGCAATTTCTTGGCGTTCACAGAAACAAACGCTCGTAACAACTTCATCAAATCATGCCGATATTATTGCACTACATGAAGCAAGTCGTGAATGTGTGTGGTTAAAATCAATGACCCAACATATCCAAATCTCATGCGGATTATCATTCGACGAGAAACATGTGATACTATATGAAGATAATGCTGCATGTGTTGCTCAAATAAAAGAAGGATACATAAAAAGCGACAGAACTAAACATATTCCTCCTAAGTTCTTCGCATTCACCAAGGAGCTTGAGAAGAATAAATGTATTGATGTTCGTCACATTCAATCAAGTGAAAATTCATCAAATCTCTTCACAAAGGCGCTTCCTACGTCAATATTCAGAAAGCATATATATAATATTGGGATGCGAAATCTACGAAATTTGTGAAGAATTGTTCGTGTCAACATGAGGGGGAGTTTACGTGACTGCACTCTTTTTCCCTTGCTATGATTTTTATCCCAATGGGTTTTTCCTAGTAAGGTTTTTAACGAGCCAGTATAAAAACACGTAATGAAGACAATCATTATGATCATCATCACAAGGGGGAGTGTTGAAAAATATATTTAAAATGTGTGTATTGAATATTTGAATGTTGAATATTTGAATGTTGAAAATAAGAGTTGTAAATACTGAAAATTAGTTGTGATGATGTAGGTAATGATGTATTTTATTTTTGGATTATTTGTAAAGATTTCCTATAAATAGATCTCTCATTTGTGAAGAAAATCACAATTGAGTAGAGAGAAAAATATTATAAAGTGTGTAGTTTGGTAAATTTTGAGAGTTTGAGATTTTTACTTTTTACTATAAATGTTTACTTTTTCACAACAATATACACTACGTATGTTACATGATTAATTAAATACTATACAATAATTTGTTGGTTATTAACGAGTTATAGAAAATTCTAAGATTTTAATAGTTGAAATTTTTTAAAGATGTCAGTTTAGAATGCGTTGATCCATTTTCGGCTCGATTTCAAGGAGATTGACTATTTGCACGCATCCTTATAAATTTATTTATTTTATTAATTTTTTTTAAATGAGAGAGAGAAGGGAATGAAGACATAATATACGACAACCTAATTAATATATTAGTCAAAAAGCAGGTTACATTGATGACAATATACACTACCTAATTACTAATTAGTACTAAAGACTTGAGACACTTACCTGAAAGGCTGAAACTGAGGGTGAAACAACAAATAATACTTTACAATAGCTTGCATTTTTAGTCTCTATCAACAAGAAAACACCCCATTTTATATATCTTATACGCATGTTTAAATTTTAAACTTGGATAAATGTATCTTTTTTATTATTTATATTCACAATTAAGATCTTTATAATTTAAAAAATATTATTTTTTTATTTTATATAATATAATGGTTTTTTTCTCCGACCTTCGGACCAATTGAATCATTTGTCAAAGTAAACCGGTTCAATCACTGACATCGAAGTGTACATGTAGCATTACAATATCATGCATATGCTTGTTATTATTCTATCACATGAAATATAGAGAGCCCACATGGAGATTTAGTATTTCATAAATAATATTTACATGATCCAATAATAATTGCGATCGATTATTTATATGCCTAGCTAGTCGATGAGGCAGTAACTTACACATAGTAGGGATTATCCCATACATCTAGCACGTAGAACTCGTCGTTGTTTAAATCTTGGAAGTCGAATTCACTCACGAGGAATGGTGGTCCGTTAACTGTGGCGTCCATGGAGAAGGGTGAGCATGGACTGTTGCTTGAAAACCCTTCACAACGCTCGGATAGTCTCTGGATCTCCTTCTCCGCTTCTTGGAGTTGTTCCTTGAGCTTTAGAAGCTGTACCCAAGTCAAGAATTGGATGTTATTAAAGAAATTAATCATAAAAATCAGTACTGTCTAATGTTATTTTTTGTTGTGCTACGATTTTGGAGTGGACATGCATTTGGGCTCGTAGGACTTTCCAGATGTCCAAATAGGTAATTAGAAAAATCCAATTGCATGTAAAGGATATGGATTCGTATACCAGTATAGTTCGGTTCAGTACTTGAGTATTTTAGAAACCGAAACCGAACCTTACAGAAGTTTTGGTTCAAAACATCGAGTGGAAACGAAAATTGGTCTCCTAACAATGTGTGAAGGTGTATATAATGCGTGGAGACAAGACGTGGGTGGCGGTGGCACTGGCTTTAGTTCTGCTCCACCAACACCCGTTGTATTTTAAAACAAAATGTGTACGGAAATGACTCTCTACAATGGGATTTTGGGGTAATTAAAAAGTTTTTATTCTATTTTTTGTAATAAAAAAAAATGGTTTTTCACTGTCTTGCAAAATTATCATTGAGATTGAATCATAATGCAAAATTATCATTGAGTTTGATCAAGAAAAGAATCAACACAGGCCAAAATTCACTCTAACAAACACGCGGACCTGATTTTGGAGGCGGCATTTCTCCGTCACGGTAGCGTGATGCTCAGACTTGAGCTTGGAATACTCCTCCTCCATCTTCTTGCTCTTCCACCTGGCCCTCCTGTTCTGAAACCACACCACCACCTGCCGGGGGTCCAGACCCACCTCCGCCGCCAGCCTGTCCTTCCTCTCCGACTCCAATTTATGCTCACTCCCAAAACTCCGTTCCAACATACCCTTCTGCTCTTCACTCAGCTTCCTTTTCCTCACCATCATCCCGCCCTCGTCACCTTTGTTCTTCTTTCTTCTCCGCCGCGGCCTCGTACAGCTAGCCGCTACGCCTGAATACACAGCCGAAACAAACCCGTATGCATGCACGTCAGATTTACCATAGGATATTATAGCTAGCTGGCTGATCAGATACATGGTATACAGTAGGAATTAACTAACCCTCTTGTGGTACGAATTGGCCGAATGTTTGAGTCGGATGGTACTGTGAAATGAGTACCATAGGATCATCTAGTTGAGGAGTGTTCATATTTCTTCTCTTTTAGTTTTTCTTTCTCGTTATTGTCGGATAGGGGAGCAAGAAAGTTGCATATATCTATCTAGGACGCATCAACAAATTGCAGACTTTATTTATAAAGAAAAATAGTGGAAACAAGTCTTGCTTTTTCTCCCTATTTTCAACAATGCCACTCCCTGATAAATTTATGTAATATATTTTGAGCGAATGAAGTCGAGATATACCGCGGTCAGTTGTTTAATCCTCACAATTTTCTTTAAACAACGGAGACAAAAAGAGGCAATGGATTCATTCAACACATGTTTCATAAGTTAGTCATTTGTTCTTATAAATGGAAGAAATTAAAAATGCCCGAAAAAGCAAGATATATATTTGTCAAATAATCGGAAAAACGCGTTAGTGTCATAATTTTAAATCCGATACACAAATATCATTAATTTTGTCTTAGGTGGCAACAATGTCTCCCCCAACATTGATTTTCGCAGATTTGGATTCTCTGCAGTAGTTTAAACACAGCATCACAGCATGATGCTGTGTACTTTTTATACGAGATGATCAGTTGATCATCTGATAGACCTCAGACAGTGTCAGATAAATTTTAAAAATTGTCGGACGATACAAGATGATCAGTTGATCATCTCGTGTAAAAAGAGCACAACACCGGTGCTGTGTTTTCAACCACAGTAGAGGATCTAAATCCGATTTTCGAATGCTTATATTATCTGGTGCAAGTCCATCTTACCCATGCAAGGTAGAGTTATAGTATATTGTGTGTAGTTTTTCCGTATATGAAAAAAAAAACTCTCCACTAAGTTAGAAATGCAAAGAGGCAGCAGTAAATATATGGGATGGTCATCTAATTTCCTCAGATAAACATTTTAATATAGGTTAATGTATTTTACAAAGGTATATATAATTATCGATATATGTAAAAATAGGAATATTTAATTCTAAATAAGCTCCATTACAAGATAAAACAACCATATTATATTATTACTATATTAATTATACATGTAAAAAAAAAAAAACAATAGTTTCGTACATTTGGTGGCTTATCCACCAGAAGTCGTATCAATACATACTCCCGTCACAAATTAAATCAGAAATTCAACACATTTGATTTTACCCGAGATGGAAGCTGAGTGCAGTGGATGGATGTTTCTTTTCAACCAGATTAGATTGGACGAATGCGCAGCAAATTAACCTTTTCCTTTAATTTCTCCATTTCTGGAATTGGTAAAACATGATTCAATGTGTGTGTTCATGAATCTAGTTTCTTGTCTACATTATCCAGCCACTCGTCTTTTTCGTCTAGATGCGTGCCAATACAACAACCCAAGTTCAATAATGCTATCAAACGTCAGTTCTGTATGCCCGATAGCTTGTACGTCGAGCTCGGACGTACACATCTCGAATCCAAGACCCAATCGTAACAATCTTTTTATAACTAAAAAATAAAAACATATTTGATCCAACATTATAAAACACCATCTATGCCATTAAATTATTTGATTGACTAAGTATTTAAATATGTGTATTTGTTGTAAATCCCCAAAGTGTCTCTCACCCGTCAGGAGAATGTCTAAGATGAAACATAGGAGTGAAGATAAATAAAAACTATTTACATTTCAGTTGTAAAAATATTCAAATTTTTGGTAAAATATTTAAAGTGTGTGTTGGGTTGAGATCAAGCTGAACACTCAATCCAAGATATTTTAGCTTTAATTAGCCTTTAAAATTAATTAGGACAGCTTTCTCGTTTGTGTTGTATTAAGTGGCAATTGATTGTCATTAATCAGTTAATAACTTTCTGCTACAAATTAATGACCTAAATTATTAAATGTCGGATCAAACTTTTTAACAGCCATCACTTTATTGTTTTTTTACGTATGTCCGCCTATTAATCACATGCGTGGCTCGAGATGAGCGAACAGTTAAAAAGACAAGAGCTTTTACTTTTCCATTGGTGGTGATCGATGTTAATAAGCCACGTCATATCCCATTTTATTGAGCAATAACTTCATTTGATCTACCAGGTTTTTCTATTTTTGACAATATTCAATAACTAATAACATATATATAGATTCACGCCAATAAAATTAAATATATAAAAAATTAAAAAATAATCGTAGGACCACTATAATTGATATTAACAGTGTAATTCTAATATTTCAAACTGTACAACAGCTCAAAAGAATATGTTTCGATTGTTCTACTAAGCGAGACAAATATTGCACTCTTATATCTCATCTCTCAGTAATTGCACTTTTTGTGATCAATATGAATCAAACATGTAACGTTGACTCTAATATCAATTGTAGAACACAACACTTGTCATTTTATCAAAAAATATAGTTATTTGTAACAGCGCAACTCTGATATCTTATAAAATCGTATAACATCTCAATCACCACGTTTCGATTGTTTTACCAAATATAAGCAATTGTTGCACCCAATATTTATGAATACAACACGGGAGGGAATTTAAGAGAGACAAATAGGGCACCCAAAATTAATATTTGGCTTGATATGAATTATTATGTAAAGTCGTGTCAATATCAATACCAATTAAAAGTTCGTATAAGACACCGAGATTCTTGAGATATGCTCGTTGACAGGAGAAACCATTGCGCATGTTTAGTTGTGAAACCTTTTAGAAAGACCAAAGAAATAAAAAATTAATAGGAGCAATGGTGGTCACGGAAGGGAACCCGATTGCTCATAAATATCGTTTAACGATTCTTTGTTTTTTTCGCCCTAAATTTTTTTGTTTTCCAACTACAAAAGCTAATCAAATTATTTCCGATGGAATCATATATATTGTAATAGGACGTCTGATGAAGCAAAATCTAGCTTCCCAAGGCAAGGAAAGGGCACATGGGGCTGAACCTTGCTTCACCTTTTTACACGCGTCCTAACATTAAAACCCAGGAGTCGTGAGACCACACATATTCTAAGTCACTAGCCTTCAATGCATACGTGTTTATGTACATTATATTTTTAGTAATGTATAATTAATATAGTATATAGATTATTTACTTATTAACTTTTAAATTTTCATTGGCAGTTAGCTTAAATTTTATCAAATATTATTTAGATATTGAATCTTGCGAGTAAAAAAAAAAGTTGTTTGATTTGAAAATGTTTACTCTTAAGGAATCCGAGGATCCCAACATGCCAAAACCCTCTTTTTTTCCTTGTTGTAGAGTCCAATGCATACAAACCCATGTTACTGTGTGCACATGCATGAGAAAACAAATGACCAAAGAGATAAAGATCAATATGAACTCCACAACATTTGGCAAAAGGATGCCATTTTGTTCTATAGGGAAAGTTTTATCCATACATTTCTGCATTCAATGAATGATAGCTTGCCACGTTTTGATTGGATCCACATTGTTGGGACTGTTTGGGGGGAAGGGGAATTAGTCACAATCTAGGCTTCCAGCCAAAATTTCTATCAACTTTCCTGGATGAACAATGTGCACATATAGCCTCATCTCATTAGGGCAACAAAATTTGACAATTAAGCTTCTATTTTTGCAAATTCCCAATCGATGGGGATGTGTCGTGTCACATTTTCCATGGATAAGGGAAGGGAACTTGGAAATTAATATTATCATAAAAATTTAGTCATAAATTTCGAAGGCATTTTTGATTGATTGTGGTTTCGGTTTATGACTAGCTAAATACCAATCTTTTAGCATAGATTCTTTCACATATCTTTAACTTCGATCAAATTACTTCTTTCTTTTTCTTTTTTTCCTCTAAAAAATGTCACACCTCCTCCATCAATCTTTAATTATCTAGTTGAAGTGAACATGAACCAGGCAATCAAGCAGCACCATGTTTGTGCGCGATACATAGATCTAAGTGTAGGTTATCGAGTGTTAATTTATATATTTCAAAAAATAAATTTTATATCTTTATAACTCACATATATAATTGAGCTTTTTCCGTACCCCAAAAGGGGGAAGAAAACCATGGTTTTCCCTTTTTTTCTCTGAACTGAGTCCATTTTTGACAACAGAAATTGTTTTTCTTGAATTTTTTTTTTTTTTTTGAAAGTTTAAAGGCTCTTATCTAAAAGAACACAGATAAATCCCTCGAGTGACTCTCATGCAAAATAACTTTTCGTGTTCTAGCTAGGCTATAATTGATTAATATAGTTTGTGCTAGGAGTGTAATGTCCACTTAACTTTCCCTAAACGTAACCTAATCAATCTAAATTTTTTAATCAATTAAATTAAATTAGTGGGTGTCATGTTTATCCCGACAAACCAAGCTCTTGTTTCCCATCTTCCAATTTAGCTCGTAGATGCCAAAACAGCTACTAGGGGTTTGCTTTTGCTTCTTTTCTTTTTTTTTTTTTTAAATACCCAACGATCCTTTTTCTATTTATTTTCTTGTAATTGCACCATTAGTGAAGATTTATAAGTTCAAATTTTCTTTATGATACTTTTTTTTGGGGTATTATAAAGCGGGGTTTTAGCTGTAATTCCCAAGTTGGGAATGGATTGCTTCCGAAATCAGGAATCCCAAACAGACCTTTATTTCCATCTCCTTGTTGTTCCGTCCGTACAATTATTTTTGTAGGGCCTGTTCCACGGCTAACATAAAAAAAAATGGTTGATTTACCATTTAATGAAGTATGAAGCTGCAAGACATAAGAATGTGTTTTCTTTACATGTTTATGGTCCGTGGATCCATGTCATTTGGACAATAAACAAATAAAAAAACAAAGAACTTTTTAACTCTTTGATAAATCGATCATACTGATCGATAAGTTGAAGTTATCAATTGTAACTACTTAAATATAACCACAACTTTTCGGATTTATTTATCGTACAGTTCCTCTTCTATAACGTGGTGAAATTTTGATCTTTTGGTTAATCAACTCTAATATTAGTTTCTACTAAAATACGAGGAAATCACGTCATCTAATAATAGTGAAACGTGTGGAGAATTACTTCACATATAACATAGACTAAACCCAACTTTTCATAGCACATAATGAACACACAAAGTTTATATTATATCATCTACAATCGTTCTTAAATGTTAAGATATAGAGAAATTTCCATGTTCCACCCATCTGTTTGCCATCATGCACCTCTTTCTTTAAATTTACTAAGATTTGGTCTATATTGCCCAACTATTTTGATCTAGTCTTGCATACAAACTCGTGCGCGGTGGACCCCGTCAGCACGATCACGAATAAAATAAATCTGCTTTTCAATGCTTAGAATTCAACGGCCCAAATTTTTATGCCTTAATTCTGGCGTTAATCTAGGTATTCGTAACCTTAATTTACTTGTCCCATGTTGTCCTTCGTTGTGCCCTAAATCAAAATCATCAATTAGTCTATCTGAGTAACATGGTCTCAAGTTTATGATAGAGTTTATACTCAATTATTTCAAGTCCCTCACTCTTAAAAATATATAATCAAAATCATCGGTCTCTCACGACTTGTAATTTATCTGGGTACCAAAGTCTCAAGTTTATGATAAGGATTCGGATCCGAGACTCAATTACTTCAAACCCCATACTCCTCAAAAGAAAAAAAATATCAAAATCATCCGTCTCTATATAGGTAAATATAAATATTCATTGAGCAATATGCAATAATTTTTTTATAATATTAACTCTGGCCTGAGTTTAAGGGCCCTACTTGTTACGAATTGATGTTCTTCAATAAGAGCAAAAAATAATGACCGTAATTAAATGACTAAATCCTTAAATTTAAGGATGTAATTTGACTTTAAGAACCATTTAGCTTATAAGTTATATAACTTGTCTTGATTAATGAAAAAATACTAGTAAACAAATTCATAAAGAAAAATTGAGATGACTATCGGTGTCAACAGTTCCAACTAAAAAAGTATAATACACCCTAATGTATATATTTATTATGTGTTGTGTATATTATACAAAATAACGTACAAATCAAGAAATCTACACTTTATAATAGAGATTTTATTTAATCCTTAATCTCCTTAATTAACTATCTAAATTACAATGCGTGGAAAGATAATCAGTTTGATATGATATGTGGCATCAGACCGTTCCTTCGTCATAGAATTAATTAATTATAGCTTTTTAATACGGCAAGAACCATAATCTTTAGCTGCACATGGTTAACACTTTCAATTCAAAGTTATTTCAGAAGAAATAGATTTTCTCTCATTTAATTTATCTTCACCATGCTACCTTTAATTTAATACTTGGGAGAAGCAATCCAATAGAGACATAGATAAGTTCTTTTTGAAAAACTCTGGGTAACGTTTGGTTTGCATTTCATATGAAATACCATATCTGGGGTAATGAAACAAACAGAGGCCATGTCTAGGAAATATAACGAAATTTAGCATGATTATAAAATTTTGAAAATAATTACAAGACGAAGATTAATTTTATAAGCATCGAAGAATGATTATAGAATTATCTGGAAAGTATGATTAAATTGCTGGAGGATCTTTCAGAAGAAATGGATCCGAAAAAAGTGTGAAAACGGAGGGTTTTTTTTTTTTTTTTTTTGCTTTGGTGTGGGCTAATTAACCCTCTAATCGTGGTCCAGTTCAACTAGTCTATATATTTTAATCTCACGAGAAAGTTGTGTATGGATGAGCTACTTATCTCAATATTGAGTTCCATATACCAATTGTCTTTGGATTTAGATCTAACAAGGTATTACAGATCGTGCATGTAGAAATATGCAAGGAAAAGGGATGTGATGCTTTCGCCGTGATAAATTTTGAATTTGTCTGAATCAAAGTCAACCTATTAAAGTTTAACAGATACTTGTAAATGGGATCTGTTTGTTCTATTTGAGGGTAATTAGCAGTTTCATTGTCCGCACAAAACTCCAAGTTTCCATGAATAGAGTTTTAAAGACAGTGAATAAAATGAGCAGCAATATTCTCTATCTCTCATGCATCACCAGCATGCTAATATATTCCTCAAACCGTTAGCACTATGGCACAAAATCTTCTAGGTGCTTTGGTGGCCCCCTTGTGTGGTTACTCGTACGTGTGCTGATCATTTGGATGGGCACTTGTTCTGCATTATCCCCTCATTTTCAAAAGAAAATTTACCTATTCAATTTTTTCTCCGAGTCTTTATTTATTTATAAAGCGATATTGATAGTCATTCAATCTAGGATGTAAATGAACTAAATCGCTATGGATTATTCGAAACTCGATTCGATAAAAGCTCGTTTGATATCGTATAATGAAACTCGTAAGATAAATGAATCATGCTCAAGTTTTACAATATTCGACTCATTAACTCGTGAACATGTTCGTTGGTTGACTAATGAATAATGAGTTAGCTGATCTTAGATGAAAAAAATAATAAATTTGATCTTTGATTTATCAGTTTTATACTTTTTGAAAAATATAGAAAAATCTATTAAATTTATTTATTAGAATAAAATTACAAATGTTAATTAGAATATTTTATTTTTCTCTAAATATATAAATTAGCTTTTAATGAATAATTAAATTTATAATTTATATTCACTAAGCTCGTTTAGATTCTATAAAAACTTAAATAAGTTCGTGAACCGTGAATATATTCATTAAATAAAGCTCGATCTCGGCTCGATTATAAACGAGTTAAACTCGAACATTCAAGAGTTAAACTCTGCTCGGATCGACTCAATTACATCCCTAGTTGGATTTACAGTTCTTTAAGCTTGAAAATATCTATTTTTGGCATGTTTAAGGTTAAGTTTTGTATCTCATTCTCAACTTTTAATGGGATAATCTTCTTAGTAGAATTTATAGATCGAGCATCATAGCATAAGTCACCATTTGGTGCAAAAGTGTAGATATATATTTTTGTTTCAGATAAGCTTAACTCATATTATACAAAAAGATTAAAATTATAAATTATCATTGTCTAGAGGCGCTTTCAAGACCTCCTGTGTTAGTTGCTGCTATTTTGTTTCAAGTCTCAAATTGGCAAACCGGGCCGGGTAGCGCTAGTTTTTTTTTTTTATTTGACACATTTTTTTTTTCGCTAGTTTCTTACCTCTTTAAGGGGAAATTTGATCGTATTACCCCTTTGTAGGATCAATGACGAAAATTGGACCGATTTGAAATTGTGCCTAACTCATAAATCAAGAATCGCATTCACAGAAAAATTTTAACAATTAAGCTCGTTTATTTGAACACAGAAGCCACTTACAACTCATCCTGACCAGATAAACTCATGCATGGCGCCACTCAATCTTTTCTCAACGCATGGCACTCAAACTTGAATATACATTATATAAATTTTCAGATATAAATTAATTCATCCTCAATCGATCATTTGAGCTCTCTTGTTTCTAATATCGGAGAGAATCTGGCACATGGATTTGTGTGACGAGCCACTGATTTCGCTTAGTGCATTGGCAGCACTAATTTTCAACCTTTTAACCTTGTCCCTCATCACTTGTCCATCTTCACCTTGAATTAATGTCCTCACCAGTTTCTCTATCTCTTCCCTTCCCACCACTTTCCTTGTGGGCAACTCCTCCGGCCGCAATGCCACCCCGATCTCCTCAGTCAACAAGGCGGCGTTCATCCTTTGCTCCGCGTATAGCGGCCACGCTATCATCGGCAGCCCACTAACTATGCTTTCCAACGTCGAGTTCCACCCGCAATGCGTCAGGAATCCTCCCATCGAGCGATGGCTCAGGATTTTGACTTGTTGTCCCCACAATGGGACCAACACTCCTGTATTTCGCGTTCGGGTTAAAAACCCCGAAGGCAAATAGCCCGGGAACTCTTCCGACCCTTCGTCTCTGGTGAAAAACGCATCATCCACACGACCACTGGTCGGAGTTCGCACCACCCAAATGAACCGCTGTTGGCTCAGCTCCAGCCCCCAAGCCAGCTCGGTCATTTGCTCCTGCGATAGCACCCCACCGCTTCCGAGTGATACAAGTAGAACACTTTGATTAGGTTGCTTGTCTAACCAATCCATCAAGCCATTTTCCAACACTTCCTGTTCTATGGGTCTCGTCAGAGGACCGATAGGGTAAAGGGGGGCGGTCATCACGGACCTCAACGCTTCATTTTCCCTAAAAGCCTCGAGGGTTTTGGACTCCAATTCTTCCCACGAGTTCAATAAAATCCCATCAAATAACGTGAACTCTTTCCCCTGTCTCAGATACTCGACATACTGCTGATCATGCCGGTTTAGCATCGGGTCCACCACATCCACCGGTCGAACTGGTTTGCAGCCCGGAATTTTCAAGTAATCTCGCTCATCAACATATTGACCCTTGACTTCTCCATCAAGAACTGGACAGTAAATAGTCAACGCAGTGAACCATGCAGTAGAGGGAACATAGACATACTTGGGCAAGTCATACTCCAAGGCAATCGGCAGAGCTTCTGTCCCAAAAAGATCGACGATCAGGGCGTCCGGCTTGCGGCCCATGGAGGCGATGGCAGAGCGGACTAACGGCAAAGCTTCCCGGAGCATCATGCACAGTCTTGTGACTACTTGTATAGACGGATTCATGAGGTGTGAGATATCACCAAGGGGAAGCTCCACAGTTTCGACGAGCCCCTCTTCATTTGGAAGCTTGAGGAGGCTGGATTCCGATGAAGCACCGCCTGTTGTGACTGCAAGAATGGTGGTTTTGATGTTGTGTTGGGCGGCGAGGCGGTTGGCTAGGAGTAGAACCGGTATGAGATGCCCGACACCGGGACTGGAGAGAATAGCGATGTGAAGATTATTAGATGAGCCACTCATGGTTGAGACACAATGGGATGTATTTTAGTAATGGTGAGAATTTCTGCATGAAAAAGGAATTAAAACATTTATAAGAGATATATAAAAAAAAAAAAACCTTATTTCTTTCAAATAATAATTTTTAATCATAACCATTGCATGCAGTCAAAAAAAGAAAACAGCGTATATCTTATGTTACATTTATTTTTATTTCCAAATATTAGAATTATGTATTTGGATATATTCCTAGCTCGGCTGACGTATTTGATGCATTAATATAGACTATTGATTATCTTGACAAACGTACGTTGTATTTTAATGTCTCTTAGAGATTTTCAATGTAGTTGTACAAGTACTATCTTTTTACCTTATTTAATAAAAGCAATTTCATTAAAAAATAATAAAATAAAATTGTTTGATTTAACTACGAACGTACAAGACCAGACAATCAACTTGTTAATACTTAAATATCTTGATCCACGAATTTAATATTTCATAGTAGCTTTGAGTGTAGGGCAGGGAAACAAAATTTGACTCTCATGTTAAAAAAATAATAATTTGAAGGTCGAAAATGTGGAAAAGACAATAAATTTAGGTTGGTTTTTCAACGTCGTGGGACAACCTAAAAGGGACGAGTGGAGATTTTAAAAGATTTTCAGAGATGGTTTATGTCATAATTAAGGTGATTCTTATCATATATAATATTTTTTTGTCACGTATGTGTCCAAGATCTTAAATTTAAAAAGAAATTAAGTTGTAAGATTCATTCTCCCAACTCAAAAAAGAAATGATATGTTAATTTTGAACAAAAAAGAATTGGGATATCGACTAGTTGCCTGTTTTTAAATCAAGGCTAACAAATTTGCCCAAAATTAATATTGCAACACAAAATGTGATAAGAGATTCCCTTTGACAAACGCAATTATTGTGAAAACATCGTTTAATATTTAATTCAGCGATAAATCTTCATGGCTGTCAACTGATAATTGACATGTGAGATTTTACTTTTTAAGAAATGACAAAAACTTGTGTGAGACGGTTTCACGGGTCATATTTTGTGAGACATATATTTTATTTGAGTCATCCATGAAAAAATATTACTTTTTATGCTAAGAGTATTACTTTTTAGTGTGAATATCAGTAAAGTTGACCCGCTGATAAAGATTCATGAAATCGTCTCATAAGAGACGTACCCTTTAGAAATATATGGAAGACCGTAAGAATGTTAATTTATAAAATATAGATCCCAATACAATTTATGGCATAGCTAAAATAAAGTTGCATTATTTGAAGATTTAAAAGGAATATATATAAAATTACAAATTTTTAATCAACTGAAATTGTAAATAAAGAATGTAAAAATAATGTTTTCTTATCGTAAAAATTTATATCTTTTATATATTATTATCTCAACATACACTGATGTGGGCATCTTCTCTCTTGGTTTTCTCACAAAAGACTGAGCTAAAAACAAACGCCGTTGCCGGGGATCGAACCCGGGTCACCCGCGTGACAGGCGGGAATACTCACCACTATACTACAACGACTTTGTTGTTTTAGCTTTATCCATTTTATTTTATAACCAATAATATTTTATACCATTCCTACTTTTTAACTTAATTTTGATTTTAATTTGTAAATTGGATAATGACTCCGAAATGTAATTCAAAAGAAGTAACTGGAGAGAAAAATTATAAAAAGGAAAAATGAATAAATAAATCAGCACACGCTTTTAAGGTTTGACCGAAGAAAACAAATTGTTGAAAGAGCCGAGAACAGAGCACACTCGAGTGGAATTGCCTTTGATTTTTTAGCTGCGAATCTGCAACAAATGGGATATGTGCAAGAAGCCAGAGAAAATCACGTCAAGAAGAAAGTTGAAGAAGGTAAAGTGTTTATTGAATGATTCAACATTGACCTCTTAAACCCTAAACCATATCTCATTCGACTTCAATTACTCGAGCGACATTAGATTTATTATCTCACTGATTTGTCATGCATGTAAAATTTAGCTGAAGAAATTAACTATTTCTTTGTGGGGATTAAGTTGTTGCTTAAGCGGGTTGTTTTGATTCTATTTTGGATCTAATTACTTGGGGGAGGGGTGTTTTACGGTGGGTTTGTACCCAAACCTCGCCCACAACACCTGGGTGGTGTCCCCTGTGTAGATGTCTGAGATCCAGTTATTTCGAAATTTAGGTTTATGTTTATTGGCCGTGATAAAATTGATTTTTGGGGTGATTTTATGTATTTAACAAGCGAAAATAATATTTTATGAGTTAGGAAATCATTTATATACATTTAAATTTTTTTAAGCTTGAGGGTAGAGGAAATCCCCAACCTCACTCAGTCCAACCTGAGTATGCTGCAGTTCTTTTGGGTCTGCGAGAAATTGAGTTATGAATTTTGCCTGCTATATTGATGTCTGAAGATTGGTATGATCTAACCATATATGAGTAGAGTTGGCATTGGGGTGATTGGAGATGGTTGGTTTCACCCTAAGGAAGTGAAAGAATTCAAGAGGCAGTCGGTAAAACCAAAAAAAAAAGATCATGTTATTTGTGGTCGCAAATGATGCTTGTATCATAAATTTGCGTAGCTATGCTTTTATATAGTTTGAGTTTTATTGCAATGTGCAAATATTCATTTAGCGATAACATCAGCTTTGCGCAGCAAAATGAAGCAAAAGGCATTGAAAGAATGCTATCGCTACACAGAAAAGTATGCTGAATGTGCTGCAGGAAGAACATTATCTGTTGTTTGGAAATGTCGCAAACAAGCGAATGAATTGAATGAATGTCTCCATCAGTAGTAAGTCTGTGACTTCAATTCCCAAAAGATTTTGGAAGCTCCATGATATGTATGTATAATCTATTTGTTTTAGAGGTGCTTTAGAAGAATCTTTTGGTTTATATTTTAGTAGAAATTTCTGGAAGAAAGATTCTTTCAACTTTTTATTTTTAAACAGCTTATTGGCCGACAGGAAATTGGTTATTTCTCCAAGGGTTTGTTCGTTTCCATCTCTACTGAGAAAAATGGAGAGAACAAGAAAAATTGATGTCAAATGGTTCTATTCTTGCTAATTTTGTACATCCTGCCATTATCAAGATGCTAACCAACCTAACTTGTTTCACCCTTCAATTATATATATATTTTTCTTCCAGCTTGTAATTGTCATCATCGTATGCCTTCATCATCATATTTATGCATTATAATGTATGTGTGACATAAGCACTATCATGGAATGGCGTGGGTTGAACATTCCTAATTAAAGACCTCTGCCTTTGTTTCTGTTTTTCTTGTAGTATTTCTGTGCATTCCTAATCGATAAAAGATCCGACAGTGTTTCTGTTTTTTCTTGTAGCACAAACGACTCTGTCTTGGAACAAATGAAGAAAGAGTACACACTCCAACAGGAAGCAAAAGCGACATCAAGCCTTCGAGTTTAGTTTGTTGGACGAAATAATGCCTAAAACATATAGGAAATTCTGCTAATAGTTCATTTTTCTGGTATCCTGGCCAGACATGGCATATGTTCTGATTAGTAGCGTGCCTAGAAAATTTTCTTTGTATCAGAAAACCGTTCATGAACTATGCTTTTATTTTTGATAAAATATCTTGCGCTCGCGCACATACATAATTCTATTTTGAATTTGATGAGAATCGAAAAAAATTAAACAGTTCATTGTTACATATATTAGAAAAACAACAGGAAGGAATATTTTTATTCTTTAATTCAAAATCTTTGTGCTTATATTAATTCAATGGAGTTCAACAAAATATTATAAAAATTTCAAACCCAATGAATAATTTTTTAAATTTTCTATTCAAACATGCATATAGAAAAATTAATCTCAATTTAAGTTAGTTTTTCAACAATTCCGAAAGCAAAGAAAAAAAAAAAGGAAAAAAGTTACAGTTTGGGTATCAGAAAGTTGTATGATATGTGTTCTATAAACAGCTAGATAAAAAATTTAATTAAAATTTCGTTTTAGTTGTATACCATAAACAGCTAGATAAAAAATTTAATTAAAATTTCGTTTTTGTCGAGTACCTCGAAATTTTTATTTTTATTTTTATCACTTTGGATCAAAGTAAATATCATTTCTAAACATAGAATTTAAAAATCAAACTCCGAATATAATATCTATTATTATAATTGCATATTCTTGGGTATCGTTTGATTCGTTATATGTTATATGAGACAATTAGTATGGAGATAAAGTAATATTTTTAAATAATAAAATATATAAAAATGATAGTTAATATAATGTTTGATTTGATTGATTAATTCGCTTAAATTTGAGATAATATGATATTATCGTTTTTGTTTTTTGAAAATATTAATAAAATATTTATAATATTATTTATTAAGTGTAGTATTATAATTTTATTTGAATGATTTGATTGATGTGAGATAAATGATTAGTAGATATATAAATAATATGATGCATCAAATATAATATTAAATTAAATAAAAACGTAGATAAAAATATGGATAAATAATATAACGAAGCATGTTGTACCTTGGATAATTATTTTATATCTAATTTTTTTATATATATAAATCACATGTATTATTATTAGTTTATTAAACGATAAATGTAGATAATCGACATTTACTTCAGCTTTGCCATGCTAAACCAGACATGACGTCGTAGCCCGTAAGCTCAAATCCCGGAATCCATCGACCAGTACAGCTGAGTACTGTTTGCAGGGGGCATTTGCAAATATGGCCTCCACAAAAGAAAATTTTAAGATCAAAGACCTCATATAGTTTTTTTTTGGTCAATAAGCCTTTCTTTAATTAAAAATTAATCAAAATATTAATTAATAGTTAATCTAAATATTAATTAATAGGGCTTGTGGGCCAATCCCCAATTGAGAAACACCACCCCCAACGTGAGATTCTCATCTCCCTCTTCCTCTATTCTCTTCATTTCTTCCTTTCATCACATCTTGCCCATTTTTCTCCCATTTTTATCATTCTCCATCTTCATTTCATTTCTAACTTTTTTAACCTCTTCATTTTCTCTTCTCCAAAAAAATATAAATTAAAATCAAAGATTAATGACATTTTCATTCTCATGCAATACGCGTTTTCATAGGATCATTGGAATATCAGTATAAGGTATTTTATTTGGCCATTTATGTTTTCATGTGGGTGGATTATCAGCTACTCAAGTAATTTGATTTCTCATTCAGTTTGTTAAAACATTTATTGCAGTCGGTTAAATTATATATTTCAGTCGGTCAATAGCATTCAGTCGGTCTGTTAAATCATATATTACAGTCAGTCGGTCAGTTAAATCATGTATCACAGTCGCTTAATATCATTCAGTCAGTCGGTTCTTATTCAGTAGGTTGAAACATTTATTTCCGTAGGTTAAGTTATGCATTGCAGTCGGTCAATATCATTCAATCAGTCGGTTATAGTTATATATTTCCAACTCTCTTACATCCATTATTTATACCTTTTTTTTCAGATTCTGTGGACAACGATATGATTCAAATCTTAATTAATTTTGATGGTGAATGGAAGGTTGACAGTGAACATAAATATTCATGGTGTGATGGAAGTAATTCGGGATGGCATGCTATATCTATTGATGATAGTAATGTAAGTATCGAAGATGTTGAAGATGCAATTTTTGAGATACTTCATTTGGATAGACATGATATGATATTGAAGCTAAGTTACTTGCCGAAATTTGAGGCATGTAATCCAAGGCCAATATATATAAAAAGCTCAAGAGCATTGACAACATATCTGTCTTTTGGCGTTTCAAATGTTAGACCTTTGCTTCATGTTGAAATTATCAAAGCAAGTGGATTTGAAATAGGTTATGAAAAAACCGACAATGCTAAAGATCTTGAAGTTTGTAGAGATCATAATGATGAGATGGTTGACAATTGTGAAACTGAAGTATATGGTGGTAATGAGAGAACATATGATGAATATTTTGATGGAGTATTTTTTGAGAATGACTTAGACAATGAAATGAATGAGCATGAGAATGGGGTGGATGAAATAACAAGTATTGATAATGTGGTAACAGAAATTGTTGAGAATGAATTTGTTGTGAATGAAGAGAATCATGTTGAAGAGAATCATGTTGAAGAGCTTACATTGTGTACAACACATAATACACAAGTTGAATTTTCTTATCCTGAACAAGATGTGCAAGATTCTACATTATTAGCCACAGTAGGAGATGTTGAAGGGAATGTGACTTATTCTTTTAATGATTTGTCTAATTTTTTTGTCGGTCAAGAGTTTGAGAGTAAAGATGAATTTCAAACAGAATTGTTTAAGATTTGTTTAAATGCGTCCTTTGAAATAGATGTTCGAAAATCCAACAAAAAAATTTATGATGTTAGATGTGTTACACCGAGTTGCAGTTGGAAAATACGTGCATCACAAATAGAGAATTCATCACGATTCTCTATACGTGTTTATCGTAACACACATACTTGTGACATTTCATATCGGAGGAAAATGCATCGACAAGCAACATCAGACTTTGTAGCAAAGATTTTGGTTGAAAATTTTAAAGGACAACTCAGTTTGCCTGAACCAAAAACCATAATTACAATGATGCAAAATAAAGGTGTTGAAATTAGTTACTTCAAAGCATGGAGGGGAAGACAACTTGCTTTGGATAAGTTACTTGGCAGTCCCGAAGAGAGTTATCGAATTATGCCTTCATATTTGTACATGATTGAACAAGTGAACAGAGGCTCGAAAACTGATTTGGTGACAGATTCAACAGGTAGATTTAAATATATGTTTCTAGCATACGGGGCATGCATTGATGGATTTCGTAGAACGAGAAAAGTTATATTTGTCGATGGAACATTTTTAAAATGCAAATATAGAGGTTGTTTACTTGTTGCTACAGCCCAAGATGGTGACTTTCATCAATTTCCTATAGCATGGACCATTGTTGACTCTGAGAATGATGATTCATGGACTTGGTTTTTGCAGAAGTTGAAGGAGTTTATTAATGATGATCCTAACTTGGTAATCATTTCTGACAGACATATATCTATTATTAATGTTGTTCGTACTGTATATGAGCATGCATCACATGTACATTGCTCGTGGCATCTTTCACAGAACCTTAAAAGAGTGTCAGGCAGAAAAGGTGGGATTGATTTGTTTATGAAAACATCATATGCATACAAAGTGTCTGAATTTGATGAGTTGTATGGATGTTTGAAAGAGAGGTATCCCAACATTGCATCGTATCTTGAAATGCATTCATCTCCTGGCAAATGGTCTAGAGCTTATTCCCCTGGTGCTAGGTACAATATAATGACGACAAATGGGGTAGAGTCAATAAATGCAAAACTTAAGACTGAAAGAGAGATGCCTATTGTAGCATTGTTGGATGCAATTCATAAATTAACTTCAAAGTGGTTCAACAAGTATCGGAATGCAGCAGGTTCAGCTACGACGACACTTACTCCATCGACAGAGGCTATCTTGAGAGCTAATTTTACATTGTCACAATGGTTAAAAGCATCTCAACTCAATGCATTTGAGTATCACGTACACGGTGATGGGAAGAATGAAGTTGTTAATTTATCTGATAGATCTTGTAGTTGTCGAGTGTTTCAAATTGATAAAATTCCATGTGCTCATGCAATTGCAGCAATTTATGGGGCAAAATTAGATTTGTATGACTTTTGCTCGCCCTACTACTCATCACAAATGTGGGCCCTTGCTTATGCTGATACCATATATCCGGTGCCATTACAAATGAATGGAACATTCCAGATCATTTTAAATACAATGTACTTCCCCCTGATGTCAAGAGGAAACGCGGTAGAGCACAAAAAGAAAGAATTCCTTCTATTGGGGAGTTTGGTCGGAAGCGAACTAAAAAATGTGGTGTATGTCATGAATCTGGCCATTGCCGAAAAAATTGCCCTAAGAGACAGACTGATGTGTAGACGAGTTGTTCAATTTTTTGTTTATGATGTTGTATTTGCATGTTGATTAGTTTTTGTCAAGTTTGTTGTTTGAACAGGTTGTGCATGCAGATTCAATGTATATATTTCTGTTGATTAAACGTTTTTATATTTCTGTTGATTCAATGTTTTTAATCAGTCGGTTGATTCAATGTATATATTTAATCAGTCGGTTAAAATTATATATTTCTGTACATATTTAATCAGTCGGTTAAGGATATATATTTCTGTTGATTCAATGTTTTTAATCAGTCTGTTGCTGAATATATTTCAGTCGGTTCAATGCAAATATATTTCAGTGTTTAATCATATATTTCAGTTAATACATATATTTCAGTCAGTTCAATGTGTTCAATCAGTCAGTTAATGAAAATATATCAGTCGGTTCAAAGTGTTTAAAATCAGTTGGTTTAAAAGCATACATTTGAATTAACTAGCGTTTCAGTGGGATACACTCTTTATTTCGGTCGGTTATACATACATTGCGGTCGGTTATACCATGTATTTCAGTCACTTCAGCGTGTTTTAATCATTTGGTTAATGTAAATATATCAGTTGGTCAAATGTAAAATCTGTCGGCTAATGAAAATACATCGGTCGGTTAATGCAAGAATTTCATTCGATTAATGAATATAGTTACTAAATCAATCGGTATAATTACTAAGTGTCATATAACTCTAATAGTCTATCTGATAGTCAGTATAATCGACTGAAATTGTATGTTATATATAGAGTATAGTTACTAAATGACATACAACCTTAATTGGGTATAACAAATCAATCACATATAGAGTATAGTTAATGTGTCATATAACTCTAATGGTCTATGAGATAGTCAGATGATTTATAAGGTTGAAATGACGTTCTCATCGATTGCTCATTACAAATCAATCATATATAGAGTATAGTTACTAAATGACATATTTTAGTCAGTTAATGAAACTTAGGGTTTAGTGTGTTTAATCAGTCGGTCAAAGCATATGTTTCAGTCGGTTATTAAAATTTTTCAGTTGGTTCAATGTGTTTAATTAGTCAGTTAATGAATATATTTTAGTCGGTTAAAAAATATATTTGGACATTTGGATTCTTGAACTCATCTAATCGCTTGAACATACTTAATACTCCGTCTTCGATCACCATCAAAGCTGTACGATCGAGTATAGTTACTAAATCAATCACATATAGAGTATAGTTATTAAATATCAGATAACTCTAATGGTCTATCAGAGAGTCAGATGATTTATAAAGTTGAAATGACATTCTCATCGATTGATCATAACAAATCAATCATATATAGAGTATAGTTACTAAATGTGTTTAATCAATCGGTCAAAGCATATGTTTCAGTCGGCTTTTAAAATATTTCAGTTGGTTCAATATGTTTCAGTCAGTTAAAAAATATTTCAGTTGGTTCCGTGGGTTTTATCAGTCAGTTAATTCATATGTTTCAGTCGATTAATAAAATATTTCAGTTGGTTCAATGGATTTTATCAGTCGGTTAATGAATTATTTCAGTTGATGCAACATGCATTTCAGTCGGTCCAACACACCCACAAAATCCAACATACCCACTAAATCATTCAAAAAAAATCATTCAACCACACCTCACTTCGACAAACCCATTTCAAAATTATTACATTTGAGAGACCATTACATCAACATAAATCCGAGAGACTCACATCATACAAAATCATTGCAACTTTATAAAATCCATTCACCATACCATACAGATGTTGCTAAATATTTTCTATATGAATTCACAATCTGGTCATTCAATGAATATGGAGACTGCTGAGACAACTCCACCTCAAATGTCTTGATCATCCATGCACCGCAATCAGAACTGTAAAATAAATTATTTTAAACTCATAAGATTATATCGAGATCAAATTATATAGTAGATCGTGTATTATTTTTTAAAAAATCCAAAAATTCCAAAACATACCTGCTGGCATTTTGCGGAAAATCTTTGGGCCGTGCTACTGTCCAAATGTCTGGAATCTCGACCTTGCAATAATGTAGAAGATGTTGAACTACATCTTCTATCGGCTCAAAATAAACATTCATTTCAGCATCTGTGTAGCAACTATGATTGCAATCATACATAGTAATGATTCCATCTTTCACATTCACTACAACTGCTACCCAATGTATAGGCAAATTTAATGGAATCAATATGAAAGATGCATTTGCCCATGGTACTGAACTCCAACGACGACAATATCCATCAACATAGCGAAATAAATTCTTCCACTTGCTATTTTCAAAATCATCAGGAGCATTACGATATGCGAAGGCTATATCTTGAGAAAAGTATGGATCCATTATGGCAACATCCTGTTTTACCAAATGTGGGTATGTCTTCTGCAACACATATAGACCGTACATACTCTCTTGTATGTGCTGCACATGTTGGAAGCATGTTATATATATAATATTATGATAAGAACATAAATAGAACACAAAATCCTACTCACGCTTTGATCGAGCCAGTGCCTCGGATTGAGAAGGTCCGTAAACCACGACTTGGAATATGATCCAAACACACCTGTTTTAAATAGATCATTCAATCTACTTATTTCTTTAGTAACAGTTGGCAATACTTTCTTAATGGAAACACATTGCACCGGTTCAAATGAACCATTGTAAGGACCGGTATAACCACGTGCTGCCAAAGCAGGTGTCTCGGGTAGCTGTACATATGGAGAGCGACAAAATTGAGATTTCGTACTCTTTCGAGCATCTACATATGTAATGCATGTGTTTTAGATACTAGTACATATCGTCAAATCATAATTCCAAAAAAATAAGAATAAAGTACAACACATACCCTTGTGAACTACGAGAGATGGTGTGATTTCCTGTGGTAATGGCTTATCGTTAACAAACATAGTTGCTACTGTTGGGACATCGTATTCTCGCACCCAAAACGCAGCGGAAGTTTAAAAATTTTGTTCTTGGGCGTCGTGTGTTCAAAACATTCATAGGGTGATTGATTAATTATACCTTCGCGTTCTAGACGCTGGACTCCAAACTATTCCGGTGTTTAGGCGGATATAGCCCTTCTTGTAAATCCCTACGAACGGCTCTTCTTCTTTGATCGCCCAATTATGTCCACGATCGAAAACTGTTTTCCTCGCTTGGATTGCACTAGAAATCACAAGCGATTTGTGCGTTGAGATTGTATTCTCCAAATTTCCAAAATTCGGAGTTAGTGCGGCGCGGCGTGGATGAAAGCACTTGACCAAAAATTTTCTCAATTTTTCTTCAAGGTGGGTCGTGAACCTATTGGAGGAAATTGGAGAAGATTTTTTTTTTTTTTTGAATAAATCTTATTTATTCTCAATCCATAATTAGCCAAACAATAATTGATTCTCAATCAATAATTTAAGCAAATCCAATTTGCTTAATTTGGGCAAAAATTTCTTCCAATTCTCAAGATGATGGCCGTGACTTTCAAGGAGATATTGGAGAGGATTTGTGGTGATTTTGTGTGCAATTTTTCATCTCCCAACAATGAGCCCTAATGTTGTAATTTATAGAAGGAGACTCCTAATCTAATTAGGAGTCCTTTTCCAACAAGGACTCTAATAATTTCATTATATTTAAACTCCCATATATTTAATATATAATGCATTTATTAACCTTTAATAATACATGATATAATAATATCATATACACATATTTTATATCACCATATAAAATATATACATGTATATGTTTATTAAATTAAATAACCATTATTTAATTTAAAAACTAACTCCTTGGTCAATTTAATTCTAGACTCTTCTAGAATATTTATGGGAATTTGTGTATGTTAGTAGTCACCACTACTAGCACAATCATTTAATTAGTAAATTCCAAATTCACAAAAAAAAATGATTCCGAACTCATTATAACCCCGATCGACGATCCGAGGGCGCCGATGTATCAATGATACAAATCTTGTTCATATAATGAAAATTGAAAATTTCGAAGATCAAAATTTTGAACTTACCATATATGGCAGTTACCATATTTGGCAGCTGCCAGTTTTAGTGAACTCCTTCACAAAACAGACAGTTCCACTCTCCTTCCATATTTAGCAATCATGCTAACTTCCACTTCTTCCATCCTATGGAATCAGCTCATAAACTCCTTTATAAGCTTCTCGTTTGATCTCCATCAAACTATAGTCGCCAAATTCCAACTCCTTGAAATTTGACTATCTCAACGAGAACACGGAATCCGATACTTGTGTGACCCTCAATGGTTCAGGGATACAGCTAGCCGTGGGTTCACATCTCCATGTGATTCAGAATAACATTTATTCTTATTCGGGTTTACCCTAGTTAACCCCATTCTTTTCATCAACTCTTTGATCAAGAATGTCAGAACTCATTTCTGATTGCACCCATCGGATCATGGTAAGAGCGTCTAGTTGCATCGCCCCATGATCCCCTAGGTATCACTGATAGTGCCTGCAAGAACCTTTAGTCATGGTTAGCGTACAGTACGGTCCCTTCAACACATATATCCCGATCGAATCTGCAACCATTGGTATATCGAGAGTTGCATATGAATTCGATAACGATGTGATTTATCTTTGAGTATTAATAGTCGCATGGCATGTGCAACTAGGAAAACACATTTTCCTAAAGCACATTTCTTGCTCTGGCCAGAGACTCCTTGCACTATTAACTCATCAGATCACATAGGATATCTTCACCCGTAGGCGAACGGTGAATCCCCGACTACAATGCATTTGCTCCTACGTATTTCGAAACTGCACCCAACCTCGCCACCTGATGACCCTCGATGGAGTCGGTAAACGGATCAAAGTGCATGCTAGTACGTATAGCCCCTACATTGCCCCGGGTCAAAGGACTAATGGTGTACAACCATAACTGCGAACTATTCCACTCGATAAGTGGGAACCACTTGGATAGTCCGAGGGAGGGTTGTTCAGTGCATCATCATATGATCACCCATCTGTGTGAATGGACATCTCCATGCCCTTGCCAATGAAACATGGCGTTTACATCACAGATGCTAGTCTCGAGCTCGAGCGACCTTTATCCTTGTTTTAGGCGGCTGATTCGACTAGGAACCTGTTTAGAATATACGGTACACTTCCTAATGAGTTTCATGATCTTACGTTGAGCCGCAGACCTCATGGTACCTATTGTATATTCAAGGACTTTATCTATGCAGCTTGCATGGGTATACAGATAAAGTATAATGCCATAATCGAATAAAATCGTAAAATAATATTAAAATAAAGATTGTTTTATATTAGAGTCAATAAAGCCCAAGCCACAAGTTGGCTTGTCGGGCACCTACTCTAACAATCTCCCACTTTCCCTATAGCCAACTACCCATAGATCTTAGGCTCATTGCTTTGCGATGCTTCTCAAACAATGGTCCTGGCAGGGGCTTCGTCAGTGGATCAGTAACGTTATCTGCGGAGGCGACTCTCTCTATCGAAATGTCTCCCCTTCCCACAATCTCCCGGAATAATTGGAACTTCCTCAGTATATGTTTGGATCACTGATGAGACCTCGGTTCCTTTGCTTGCGCTACGGAACCGGTGTTGTCACAGTAGACCGGGACTGGATCAACTGTTTGAGGAATGACACCCAACTCTTGGATGAAATTCCTCATCCAAACACCCTCCTTTGCCACATCCGATGCAGCTATATATTCGGCCTCAGTAGTTGAATCCGCTGTGGTGTCTTGCTTGGAACTTTTCCAAGAGACAGCACCACCATTGAGCTTGAAAACAAATTAAGAGGTTGATTTCAAATCATCCACATCTGATTGGAAGCTAGAATCAGTGTAGCCTTCCAATTTTAGTTCTCCACTCCCGTATACCAAGAACAAATTCTTAGTTCTTCTCAAGTACTTAAGAATGTCCTTCACTGCTTTCCAATGCAGTGGAACGGGATTCGACTGATATCGGCTTGCAATACTCAGTGCATATGCCACATCGGGTCGAGTAGATATCATACCATACATAATACTGCCTATGGCAGACGCATCTGGAATGCGGCTCATGGTTTCTATCTCTTCATCAGTCTTAGGGCACATAGACTTGGATATATTCACACCATGAGACATTGGGAGATATCCTCTCATGGACTCCTCCATAGAGAATCTCCTCAGTATGGTGTCGATATGTGGATTGGGTGAGCCCTAGCATTCTCTTTGATCTATCTCTATAGATCTGTATTCCTAATACATATGATGCTTCATCCATATCATTCATGAAGAATTTACCAACTAACCATACTTTAGTTGACTGCAATATCCCTACATCATTCCCAATGAGTAGTATGTCATCAACATAAAGCACTAGAAATGTCACTACACTCCCACTAACTTTCTTGTATACACAAGGTTCCTCGGGATTTTTGACAAAATCAAACTCTTTGATATTGTTGTCGAATCTGAGGTTTCAGATCCTTGATGCATGTTTGAGTCCATAAATGGATCTCAGAAGTCTGCATACTTTATGCTAACTTCCTACTGATGTGAATCCTTCAGGTTGAGACATGTAAATCTCTTCCTTAATCTCCCCATTAAGGAACGCTGTCTTCACATCCATTTTCCATATTTCATAGTCATACCATGTTGCTATGGCTGGAAGTATCCTAATGGACTTGGACATTGCGACTGGAGAAAAGGTTTCCTCATAGTCAACACATTGCCTTTGAGTATATCCTTTTGCTACCAATCTAGCTTTGAAGGTCACCACCTTCCCATCCGCTCCAAGTTTCCTTTTGTAAATCCATTTACATCCTATGGGAACAATTCCATCAAGTGGATCTACTAAGGACCATACTTGATTCGAATACATGAAGTCCATTTTGGGCTTCGTGGCTTTAAGCCATTTAGATGAATCGGCATCAGACAATGCTTCCTTGAAATTTCTTGGATCACATCCAGGAATGGGCTCACCTTGGCCCTCCTTCAAGAAGTAGGCTCAACATATTAGGCGGCCTCGAGATCCTTTCGGATCTTCAAAGAGCTTGTGTTTCTTTGATTGGTTGTTGGGGTGTGGATTCTACTACTTGTACTACTTGTATAGTGGGTGGTTCTCGAATATCATCGAGTTCTATCATCCTGTCTTTTCTATCTAATAGAAACTCCTTCTCTAAGAAGGTGGCATTCCTTGAAACAAACCCCTTTGTTTCATTAGGATAAATAGAAGTAGTATCCAACAGAGTTATTTGGATATCCCACAAAGTAGCAAAAATTATCTCTACTATCCAATTTGTCTCCCACTGCCTGCTTCACATAAGCAAGGCAACCCCATATTCTTAGATAAGAATATTTGGGCGGCTTTCCAATCCATATCTCATATGGAGTTTTATCCACTGCCTTTGTATGGACTTGATTCAACAACCTTGCCACTATATCAAGCGCATATCCCAAAAGGATGGTGACAACTCAGTGAATCCCATCATAGATCGGACCATATCCATCATTGTCCGATTACGATGTTCTGACACACCATTCAACTAGGGTGTGGCAGGCGGAGTCCACTGTGAGAGAATCACATTCTCTTTAAGGTAGTCTTGAAACTCAGTACTCAAGTATTCTCCACCTCGATCTAATCGTAGTGTTTTAATACTCTTTCCTAATTGTTTCTCTATTTCTGCTCTGAATTCTTTGAACTTTTCAAAGGCTTCAGACTTGTATTTCATTAAATACACATACCCAAACCTCGAATGGTCATCGGTAAAGTAATGAAGTAGAAAAGGCCAAATCTCGTGCTAACAATTAGCGGGCCACACACATCTTTATGGATCAAATCCAACAGATCATGTGCACGTTTCACTTTCCCTAGGAAAGGGGCCTTGGTCATTTTTCCTTTCAGACAGGAGTCACACGTCTCTAGAGAGTTTATGTCAGACGAGTCAAACATTCCCTCTCCCACTAGCTTGTGCATCCTTCTTTGGGAAATATGTCCTAGCCTAACGTGCCACAAATGTGTTTGGTTTAGACTATCTTGTTTTCTTTTGGTTGTCGTTGAAATCGTGTTTACTTGGACATTCACTTATCATTGCCAAAATATTTCTGGCCCAGATAATTTCTTATGTCCAGGCTTCTAGCAGTGAAACATACATGTTCTAAATTATCGGGCTTTGTCAAATTTCAGGCCCACCACCTTCTCAATAGGCCCAATCATACATACACTATGCTCATGGGCAAGAGCCCCATCTTGCATACGTGTGGTCATGAGCTCCTTGAGAGTAGTGTGCATCATTATGCGAGTTTCATGCACCATGCAACTCTTGCATGTGTTATTCGAATGTCAGCAGCATTCAATATTTCCTCAAACTGTCTCTACAGTTCATTTGACATAGGCGCGAGCATATAACACTTTAGCTTGCATACTATGGTCCTACCATCTTGCATGCTTTGTCAGTTCAGCAAGACTGACATTAGTGTGTATGCTATTCTCTCCGAATTTAGAACAATTTTCTCAGCCAATTTTGAAAATTAATGTTCGGTTAGCTTGTTTTAATGATAGAAATGGATTACGTGACGAAATCTTAAATATACTGATATGGAAACAGAATAAACGTTACCGACTATTTTAAAATATTTTTTAAGACGTAAAATATGGACTTTTGTTTTTACGAATTGCCTCCCACTATTTTGACATTTTCACCACCCTCTGATGACAAACGGGAAATCCAATTTCCTTAGTGAGTACGCAAGGCCCAATTGCGAAATTATGATCACGAATAATATCAGCCAATCATAACTTCCAAAAGGTAGAGCCCAATTGCAACTCCTTGCAACCCTTACGTAATTTTGCCTCACGTTTGAGGAGGGTCCAATAATATGATCCCCTTTCTCGTCACGTGTCGAGCCCGGCTCATCAATGTTGAACCTTAATGGACGGTCGCCATGAGATCCCCCAATAATATGAGCCGAAGTCATGGGAGTTCCACGTAGTTCACATCAAATATGTCAGTGGAAGTCACAGCTTTCCGGCGTCCAGGCCTCCCCAATAATATGAGCCAGACACTGACCGCGGGTAGCGTTCATCATGCAACCACCGTTGATGGAAGGCAAGGAATTATTAAACTTTCTTTTAATTATCCTTTTAATGGACTTGATTTAAATTTTGGATCTCATCCAAAATGAGGGATTTTAATTTTAAAAATTTTGTCTCATCATTAATTTTAAAAACTCGTGCCATGATTGTTTGTATGATTGCCGGATTCATGCAACTCTTGTCATTATATTAATAATAACGCACATACATATTATTTAGAATATATCACATAAATCATAAATAATAAAGGATGATCGATAACCGAGAGCTAATTGATCCGTACGAGCCACATACGGATCCATGTCCATAGCCTAGGGAAATGCAGGGATGCAAATGCAACTATTACATAAGCTTCCAAAATTTATATGTCTTCGATCTTCAAAACTCCTTTCGAGGATCTCGGGCCCACCGTCTTCAAATCTTGATCTCCCACTAATTCTAATATTTACATTAAATATCCATGGCACATTGGGATACAAATTTAGGGGGTGGGAACGGACCATAAACCAGGTCCACTTTTAATTATCAAATAATCAAAAATTACAACATGAAAAACCTAACATACACCTAGCAAATTGGTCATGACTCTCGATCATCCTTTTAACATATAATATCATATATTATATAACTCCGATAATATCACATACTATCAATAAATCGTGTATCTCGTAAATTATCACTAACCGCTATAATTATCAAATTAAATAAACACTTTTATTTAATTTCAAATAATTAAATTTCTTGTAAAACACCTTTTACCATAAATAATTAAAATCATATTTCAATTATTTATTTTGTAAGAAATTGATTTTATAAAAATTGTTGTAGGGGTAAAATCGTCCATATTTTCACAAAATATCAATTTAACCCAAAATTTAAAAAAAAATCAGAAAACCGCCCCCGGGCCCGAACAATTCAAGCCCACGACCCAGCACGGTACCTGAGACGTTCCCGGGCACCCGCCCGCGCCGCCCGCCCGCTGCCCGATCCGATCGGGCGCTGGCGGGCGCGCTGTGCGCTGGCCGCGCGCACGGCCTGGCGTGCAGGCCGTGCGGCGCCGCGAGGCCGTGCGCACACGTGCAGGCCGTGCGCGCCTGCTGTGCGGGCGCCGCGCGCCTGCCGTGCGGCACCGTGCGCCTGCCGTGCGGCGCCTACGCACGCGTCTGCCCGGAACAGTTCCAGGCAGACCCAAAAAAAAAAAATTTCTTTTTCAAAAACAGATTTTTCAAAAATAATTTTTAGGGGCGTTTTTCATAAAATTTCTTACGCGGTTAGAAATAATAAACTCAACACAATTTAATTAAAACACACGATAGAGAATAACCTGGCTCTGATACCACTGTTGGGACATCGTATTCTCGCACCCAAAACGCAGCGGAAGTTTAAAAATTTTGTTCTTGGGCGTCGTGTGTTCAAAACATTCATAGGGTGATTGATTAATTATACCTTCGCGTTCTAGATGCTGGACTCCAAACTATTCCGGTGTTTAGGCGGATATAGTCCTTCTTGTAAATCCCTACGAACGGCTCTTCTTCTTTGATCGCCCAATTAGGTCCACGATCGAAAACTGTTTTCTTCGCTTGGATTGCACTAGAAATCACAAGCGATTTGTGCGTTGAGATTGTATTCTCCAAATTTTCAAAATTCGGAGTTAGTGCGGCGCGGCGTGGATGAAAGCACTTGACCAAAAATTTTCTCAATTTTTCTTCAAGGTGGGCCGTGAACCTATTGGAGGAAATTGGAGAAGATTTTTTTTTTTTTTGAATAAATCTTATTTATTCTCAATCCATAATTAGCCAAACAATAATTGATTCTCAATCAATAATTTAAGCAAATCCAATTTGCTTAATTTGGGCAAAAATTTCTTCCAATTCTCAAGATGATGGCCGTGACTTTCAAGGAGATATTGGATAGGATTTGTGGTGATTTTGTGTGCAATTTTTCATCTCCCAACAATGAGCCCTAATGTTGTATTTATAGAAGGAGACTCCTAATCTAATTAGGAGTCCTTTTCCAACAAGGACTCTAATAATTTTATTATATTTAAACTCCCATATATTTAATATATAATGCATTTATTAACCTTTAATAATACATGATATAATAATATCATATACACATATTTTATATCACCATATAAAATATATACATGTATATGTTTATTAAATTAAATAACCATTATTTAATTTAAAAACTAACTCCTTGGTCAATTTAATTCTAGACTCTTCTAGAATATTTATGGGAATTTGTGTATGTTAGTAGTCACCACTACTAGCACAATCATTTAATTAGTAAATTCCAAATTCACAAAAAAAAATGATTCCGAACTCATTATAACCCCGATCGACGATCCGAGGGCGCCGATGTATCAATGATACAAATCTTGTTCATATAATGAAAATTGAAAATTTCGAAGATCAAAATTTTCATTTACCAAATTTAGAACTTACCATATATGGCAGTTACCATATTTGGCAGCTGCCAGTTTTAGTGAACTCCTTCACAAAACAGACAGTTCCACTCTCCTTCCATATTTAGCAATCATGCTAACTTCCACTTCTTCCATCCTATGGAATCAGCTCATAAACTCCTTTATAAGCTTCTCGTTTGATCTCCATCAAACTATAGTCGCCAAATTCCAACTCCTTGAAATTTGACTATCTCAACGAGAACACAGAATCCGATACTTGTGTGACCCTCAATGGTTCAGGGATACAGCTAGCCGTGGGTTCACATCTCCATGTGATTCAGAATAACATTTATTCTTATTCGAGTTTACCCTAGTTAACCCCATTCTTTTCATCAACTCTTTGATCAAGAATGTCAGAACTCATTTCTGATTGCACCCATCGGATTATGGTAAGAGCGTCTAGTTGCATCGCCCCATGATCCCCTAGGTATCACTGATAGTGCCTGCAAGAACCTTTAGTCATGGTTAGCGTACAGTACGGTCCCTTCAACACATATATCCCAATCGAATCTGCAACCATTGGTATATCGAGAGTTGCATATGAATTCGATAACGATGTGATTTATCTTTGAGTATTAATAGTCGCATGGCATGTGCAACTAGGAAAACACCTTTTCCTAAAGCACATTTCTTGCTCTGGCCAGAGACTCCACTCTAACAGCTACATCACCAACACCAACTAGGCTAGCATGTGCAGCTTCTTTATCACCACATTCAACGATAGAGGTCTTTTGTGGCTCACCTACAACTAAAATAAAGTATTGTATCATAACAAAATAAATGATTATTTCAAATATATAGTTTACAAAGACTTGACACATATTACTATTCTTTTTCTTGGAGCGTGCGTAGAAAATAATATGTTCTCCAAATCGTGGATCAAACACTTCTTCCTCTCGGCTCATTCCTTCATTCAAGTCTCGATTGACAGAAGTTACCTCTTTGACCGGGTTATCTATGATTTAACAAATTAAATATCATTAGTGAAATAAAAAAGCATACTACAATTTGGATTTAAAAGAAAATATACCAAGATGTGTAAGAGAAGATATGAATGGTTCAACAATCGCCTTTTGCCCAAGAGTCACTCCTTGTAATGCATGTATTTTAGATACTAGTACATATCGTCAAATCATAATTCCAAAAAAATAAGAATAAAGTACAACACATACCTTTGTGAACTACGAGAGATGGTGTGATTTCCTGTGGTAATGGCTTATCATTAACAAACATAGTTGCTACATCACCAGCACCAACTAGGCTAGCATGTGCAGCTTCTTTATCACCACATTCAACGATAGAGGTCTTTTCTGGCTCACCTACAACTAAAATAAAGTATTGTATCATAACAAAATAAATGATTATTTCAAATATATAATTTACAAACACTTGACACATATTACTATTCTTTTTCTTGGAGCGTGCGTAGAAAATAATCTGTTCTCCAAATCGTGGATCAAACACTTCTTCCTCTCGGCTCATTCCTTCATTCAAGTCTCGATTGACAGAAGTTACCTCTTTGACCGGGTTATCTATGATTTAACAAATTAAATATCATTACTGAAATAAAAAAGCATACTACAATTTGGATTTAAAAGAAAATATACCAAGATGTGTAAGAGGAGATATGAATGGTTCAACAATCGCCTCTTGCCTAAGAGTCACTCCTTGATTGGAAACAGTTGTCCCTGGCTCACCTACAATTAAAAAAAACATATTATTATAATCAAATAAATAATTATCTCTAACATTTTAAAACTCACGGAGCTTACATTTTTCATGGGTCTTCTTTTTCTTGGATTGTGCAAAGACAATGGTTGGTTCATCCAAACGTCTTTTGGATGAACTTGAAATGTTCAAAACTTCCATTATACGTTCAAGTTTGCTATCCAAATTTGAAATCATATCTTTCAACTCCACAAAGTTTCTGTCCACGTGCTCTTGTAAAGCTTTAACTTGTCCACTAGTATCTGATTTGCCGAGGACATCATCTCGTTCGACTTGATGGGATTGTTTTTCTAGTGCTTTCTTGGCTGGACAAAGTTTAGAAGACCTCTTTGACTTATTTTTGGGACAAAGTTTCCTTTCATGGACTTCTTCTTTGGATTGAATGGTCTCTTTAGATTCACAAAGAGTGGGATTCTTAGTGCAGTACACAGATTTTCCCTCCAACAACAATGAATTAATATAGGACAAATGGGAATCTGTACAAGAATCTTCAATGAAAATATTTCTAATATAAGGAGCAATAGATTCTTGATCTGTAGGTGACAAAATACTCCTAACAATCTGTAAATTTAACATATTTTAAATTAGTAATACACAAATAGAAAATATATTAATAAAACTAAATTATATGCTAATACACTAACTTTTTTACCACTCTTTGATGCATCTAAAATGTCAATATATCTAGGAGATCCTTTTTTTGACCAGTTGTTGGAAATCCATTGGCACATGCGTGGAAGAGATGTATTGTCTCCTTCTCTTTGTTTCGCAAAACGCTCCCCAATACCACGAATGCATTCGTATGCAAGAACCTAAATTCAAAAATTATAAAAACACATATAATCAACCATATTCGAATCATATGGAAAAATGCAAAAAAAATTTAATTACCTGTAGCGGATTGATGAATCCAACCATATCATGGGTTCCACTGTTCGAAGACTTACCGTTTTCTGCTTTTTTGCTCAACACAACTTCTTTTTTCTTCAAATCAAGCTTCAAATCACAAACAGCTCCTTTGAAAGCTATTGTAGCCCAAGGGTACTTATTAAAAACATCAAAATCATCAATCAGGCTAAAAATCTCTTTATCAACTTGAGGATTCTTAACTGGAGCTATAGGCCATAGTACACCACAGACGAAGTACAAACAAGCCATCTTCACTCTCTCTATACTCAACAACTCATCCACATTTTTCAAATCCTTCAACTTCATCTCAACTTCCTTCACAGATACTTTATCACTACCTTGAAAATATCTATCACAAAAGTCTGAAACTTCTACTACTTCATCAGGAAAATTATCAGAACAACTCAACCCTGTTATCAATGCATACTCCATTCTAGAAAACCTGACTGGTCTATCATTTACAACAAACCACATTTCATCATCGTCTGTTGCATACACTTGTCTCATCACCATAAACCTATAAAATCTGACTAGATAAATTATAATCCGCAGCATACTTAATCAGATTGCCAAATTGTGTGTTTTCAACCAGGAAGTCCATGTCCTGCTCATTCAAGCAATGTAATATAATTTCACTGACTTTTTGATATTTGGAATGTACACTTAACTTGCAACCAAAATACTTCTCCTCTGATAGTTGAGATTGAAGATTAACCTGAAAAAAAAATAATCAAGTCAACTAGTAGTATCAATAAATTAAATACTCAATTATGTCAAATTCATGAAATTTAAAGAGCAATACAAAAAATAAATATTTTTCAAAACAAAAATGAACATACCCAAATCTTTTGTGCAACCATCTCCGACATTCTTCGTTCTACCAACAAGAAGTTTCAAAGAGAAGAGATCTTGATCGAAAAAAAATAATCAACTTCAAAATTCATAGATTACATGAAATATTTGATATTAAAAGATTGAGACAAAGTCAATCAATAATATCAACAACTCAATCATTTCAATCTACAGGCATGCTTATTAGTTAATTCATTAACAAACTGAATATGTTAAAATTCATGAAATTTCTAAAGTAATAATGAACATACCTAAATCTTGTGTGCAACCATCTCTGATTTTTTTCTCCTTTAGGAATTTCAGTTGGTTGATGTCTTTAGTTGGATATAGACATGGATAGTATATTTAATCCATCTAAAAACTGAAATAACAAAATTTCATTAAATTTCTGAAAGTTGCTCCAATAACAAAAAAATTATGCTATAATAACAATATGTAAACTTTTGTTTTAAATCATTATTTAACTAATATGAATTGCTATTGATACTAAATCAAATTCATTCTCTCTTATAGTATCCATTCTCTCTTATTTCTTCTTTTCTGGAGCTGTCAAGTTCAAATTGGGAAATTTATGAACACAATCACCTCAGCAACCTATCAAGTGTTTCGAATTTCAAGCTTCTATCTATCACCATTAATGGATGCATTTAGCTCCTAACATTTTCTGAAGCATTATGATAGTGAGGTAGGAAAACATATCTATAAATTTAGCATTGTAAATTCTCAACTATATAAAGAAATAGGAAAACAAATCCACAAAAACTTGAATTTTCTAACACAAAAAGATCACAACTATGCAACAAAAATGAGAGTTTGACCTAGTGCCAGAGACATGGCTACTTCACTCAGTTTCCTCTTTCCTTTTCGTTTTTCTTCTCTCTCTTGATTTCCGAAAGCAGCGATAAAAAATGTAGGAAGACCACCAGGCGAGCCGTTGAAAGGAAGGGGAAGAGATCTGGAATCTGTTTAAGCGTTTAAGTCTTTTTCATTACTTAAATAATGATTTTAAATTAGTTAAGAAAAGGGTAAAGTGGGAATTTGACAAATGAGGACTATTTTCTTAAATGAGATTGTGAGCAGGTCTATTTTTCTAAATCTTCCCTGTCTGCAGTCCCCAGAAGACAAACGCATTCATCCTTTCTTCTTCCTCTGTGTGGCAGACGGGGGCATTTAAGTTTATAGCCTTCTGACTTTCGTCTTTTAAATCTATGACCCCTTCTTTATTAAAAGAATAGTAATCTCCTTTTAAACTTATTTAACTCCCTTAAGTGCCCATCATGCTTCCATAAAATAATTTAAATCTTTTACCTTTTTGACCAAAGTGCCGCCGGGTTATATCCACCGTATTTTACAAACTGCTACTCACAGTCCAACCACACGATCGCAACCGATGGTTACTGACGTAGATTCCTTCAACAACACTTAGCACAACCCTAATTCGTTTCCTACCTTAGGGTGTACGATAAAAGATAAAATTTTGAAAATAATACACGAGAGGGGCTAAGAGCAAAGATCTCTTTATTTAAACACGAACATTTATTAATACATTTAAACCTCCTGTAGAGGAGGAGAAACTTGTTTAGCTACTAATAGTAGCTGAACTTACTACACACATAAACTTGAAAGAGAAATATTACAAATGATTTGAAGAAAAATGAAGAGGTTGATCGATGCCTTCATCTTCCTTCTGCTTCTTTATTTATAGAAGGCTCATTCGGATTTGAAACTCGGACTTCAAATCTTCATAAACCTTTACAGCTTGCTTGGGGACCATATAGTGGTTGAGGTATCCCCTCCTTGAACTGTCCCTTTCTAGATTATTAATCTAGATATCAACTTTTCCCATTCTTTTATTTCACCGCACTGCCAGTAGGAATGCGTTTGAAATAAATCAGCTGTAATTTCGTTCCCTTCTTCTTGGAACGTTTGAGCTAATGATCTGAGGGCTTTTAGCTCCTTCCTCTCATGTTTGATTCTTCTTTTTAAAACCTTTAGATATGTAAAATACATTTTCTTGAGGTTTTCTTGGTGTGGTTTACTGGTTCCAATCTATCATTATTTATAGCTGAAAATTTCGGGACCAGTTATTTAGCTTTTATTCATTGGATTCTTTTAGTCTTTTTTAAAGATAAGGTATCCAATGTCCTTTTGTCTTTTACCACTCATTGTTAGTGGTTCTTGTCTTCTTTTCCACCGATTATTGGTGGTCCTGTCCTTCCATTCACATGGTAGGGTTTTCTTTTGTTAGTGGACTCGTCACATGTCCACCATCAGCTTTGTCGAGGAATCTTTGGCTTTCGGTGTCCTCGAGGAAAACATGCAAGTGGTACATCCCCACTTGTGCTTGTGTCGGTAAAGTGTTTCCGATCAGATCTCGGTTTGAATCCTTTACCGAATTCAGGTTCCTTCTGGTTTTGACATTCTAGGCAGATATTTTCTGACCATCTTCCTATATGTGCCATGTTACAGAATTTTCGGCGAGTCTCTTTACTAGCCGACAGCTTGCTGTTCCACAAAAGATTTCTCTTTTTCTCGAATAAATCTTCTGCAAAACTTGTGGTTTTTCCTGTCATGGTGTTTAACAGGAATGATCCGTTCACTGAATGATTATAAAATTTGAACGGAAACTTGACTTTGTCCATCTCAGTGAGACAGACCCATAAACCCCATGCTCTTCGTGTAGACATATCATCTTCAGAAATTGAAGCAACCAAGGGTGTTTCTTCTGTTGGAGGGTCCTTGATAAATTTTTGAACATTTGTATCCGGCTTCCTTAACTTGATGAAATGAAAGGCTTCGTGAGATCCTTTCCCTGCTGGTTCTGGTGCTGCACTAAAAAAATATAGCTCCAAAACATCTCCTCTAGACAAATAATCATTATTTGCCCAAGTTTCATGAACAGCTTCCTGGATCCATTTTGGTAATCCTGAAATTTCCGGAAAGCTTGGTGATGTAGTATAAACTGAGGCAAGAGCCCCAAATTCATACCATGCCTTGACCTCCATTGGATATGAATTTGGTTTCATCCATATCCTGGGATATTTTCCTGAAACATCAACCTTATTGGTAGCTGGGTTAATGCCAATTCTTGTTTTTAATTTCTCCAAGTTTAGTTGGTAAACCTGAAATGGAGAAATTGCAACTTCATTAGTACCAACCTTAGATTTGCCTTTGTCAATACGAGGCCTAAGGTTGATCTCTCCCTCTTCAATCCTCGAGGTGAAGGGTTGACTTGAAGACTCAAGATAGGGATCAGGAGTCTCAATTTTTGTTTCAGCCGATTCATCTGGTGATGATCCCGACTTAACACTTGTGCAAGGGGTATTGAATCCCCCGCTACAGGTATAGAGTCATGTACTCGAAAACTCTCCATTTGGGAAACCAATGGCTTCTCAATGCCTTGGAGGATAGGCCTTTGCATTACAGACCATAACTGAGTATATGCCTGTAAACAACCTGTAATTCGATCAGAGACAATTCTCTTATCGGCTTGTTGTAGCCTTCCCGCAACTTCTGCGTTAACAGCCAACTTGTTGAACTCGGTTTGAAGCATTTCAAGGTGTTCCCTTAAATGCCTCTGCATCTTGATAATAGCATCAATGTCAATGCTATCCATCTCTTGTTAAAAAATCTGCAAGAATATTTTCATGAGATTTTATTATTGTAATATCAAAATTATAATTCTGACATAGAGCTTGCCATCGTAATAATCTAGCCTTCTCAGGTTTAGACTCAATTCTATTCCTTAAAAAAGCTTTAACTTGTGTGTTATCAACTTTCAAAGTGAATTTCTTTGCAAGTAAGAATAATGGCCATTTTTCAAAAGCCCTTTTTACTGCATAAAATTCTTTCTCGTTGATATGCCATCTGATGGCTTCTGCATCTGAGAATAACCCACTACAATATCTACATGGTTGTTCTCCATCTGGTGTGAGCTTAGTAAGAACTGCTGCCCACCAATGATCACTGGCATCGGTATACAATACCAGATCATCTTCGTCTTGAGGAATAGCCATTTTTGGAAGATTTTTACAAACCTCCTTTAAATGGATAAGTTCCTTTGTGTGTTCTTTTGTCCATATAAATCTTGCATCTTTTTTCAATAATGGACTGAACACTTTTCTGTGTTTTGCTAGGTTTTTTATGAACATCCCAGCAAAATTAATAACTCCTAAGAAACTTTGAAGTTGCTTTTTGTCTTTGAGATTTTCTGGAAAATTCTGCACCTTTTCCACTATGTGTTCTTGCAGAATTATTTCTGACTCATCGATTTCAATTCCGAGGAATTCAATCTTCCTTGTAGCAATGACTGCTTTCTTTTCAGATAAAACCAGTCCTTCTTTTTTGCACACATTAGAGAAAATCTCCAAATGCTTGATATGTTCATTTATATCTTTGGATGCTATTAAAACGTCGTCAATATAAACAAACATAAAATTAAAATAATCTTTAAAAATATTATCCATCTTTCTTTGAAATATTTGGGGTGAATTAGCCAATCCCATTGGTAATACTTCCCAAATATAATGTCATTGAGGTGTGGAGAAAGCTGTGAATTTCTTACTTTCTTCCTGCATCCGAATTTGGTAAAATCCAGACTTACAGTCAAACTTAGAGAATATCTTGGCGTTACGAATGCAACTAATCAAGTGTTCTCTACTAGGTATAAAATACCCATCAAATTCCAGAATCTTATTAATTTCTTGGTAATTAATAACTAGTCTGGGTTTTTCTCGTTTTATTTCACCATGATTTCTTACCAGAAAACCTGGACTGCTGTATGGTGACATACCTGCTCTGATTAAACCAAGTTTCAAATGTTCCTTGATTATAATATGCATATCCCTTTGATCAATGATATTCATTGGGATAGGCTTGCAACGGACAAATTCATACTCTTTGCCTTCCTTAATCTTAAGGCAAGCTTTGAGTTGATTTTTGTCCCACCATGCCAAAGGATCTTCATTGTAATTTTCTTTGATCCTTTTCTTGACATCTTCTAGTGATACCTTAGCTTCAAACTCTATTTCATTTCTCTGTAGAGTTATCTTAAGGCATTCTATATCTTCTGGTTGGAGTTTTTTATCTGCTCTTAACTGGAGCATTGTTTCTCCAAACCGTCTTGAATCCTTCATTTTTGGGTTCAGAAGTTTTCCTGAATCACCACACTTGCTGCGAAACTGGATTGGCAATTTTCTGTAAAATGCCTCTCTTAGTCTCTGGACTATGATTTTGTGATCACATGGTGTTGTGAATACTAATCTTCTAGTCTCATTCTTTTGAGTATAGGACTTAAACATCTGTAGGAAATTATTTCCTAATAATATGTCAGCTCCTGTATCATGAAAATAAATTGGTGGTGTTTTTACTTTGTACCAAGGTGTTTGCCCAGCACCGCCAATCATTATTTCTGTCATCTTAATCCCTTTGCATAAGATTAAAATTCTTCTGGAAAAATCTCTTTCAGAAATCTTTGGTAACTCTTCTTCCAAATTATTTGGAAAAACCCCTCTTTTTGCTGTACAGATTTCAGCACCTGAATCAATATAAGCAGCAAAGTATTCTGCCTTATATTGTTCATACAACATTCCGACTGGAATGTAAATGGAGAATGGACTTGTGGTCATTGGATTTTCCACATCTTATCATTTGCCATAAACTCCATTCCATACTCTAGACGTTTCCAAGGTTTGTGTTCCTCAAGAAATTCTAATCCAAGAATCAGTCGATCTGATTCTTTTCCTGGAATTCCTTGAATGTGAACTTCCAATTCTCCGATATTAATCAGTCCTTGGTAAGTTCCTATCACAGGTTGTTCCAGATAGTATATTGAATTACAAGGAAATTGATTCCTTTGTTTTGTAATATCAAATATTATTTCTATTTCCTTCCACCCTTCTGGGCATCTAAGTTTTCCTATTGTAGAAAAACTTTTCGTCACTTGTTGGGGTTCCATGATAGGCGTTTTTTCCCACCTGTAACTTGTAATTCTATCTCCTTGAAAAGATAGTCTTCTAGATTCCAATTTAAGACTTTGATTCCTTTGTAGAATTGGTTTGTCTTGTATTTGGATATCTGTTTCCTGTATCAGAGGAAACTCGATTCTTTCTGGATAAATTGCCTGAGCAACTTTTCAAATATCTCAGGGATTTCAATAAACTCATTTCTAATAAACAATTCAGAATGATGTGTATTAGATAGAGCATATGAAATTTGATAAGTAATAGAATAGGGCCTATTACCTTCTTTTATCAGCCTTTTTTCCTTGAAGTTTTGATGCAATGTCAAGGCTCGGCTAAAATCTCGATCTGCCAGGTTGTAGGCTATCCTAGGATATATTACTCCTATAATTTTTCCTGCGCAGAGATTTCCTGAGATTGTTCCCAGTACTGAATCTTGTAGATTCCCCATTCTTTTATCGCATATAGCAATATCAATAGGTGAATCTATACCTTCTTTGAAAGTAGCCTTTATCATAATTTGGATTGCTCCGATATGAATCCAAGACATAGTCCTTGCTACTTCTATCTTGAGTTTTTGTAATTCCTCCTTAACTTCTTCAGAAGAAATTAATTGCATCTCCATTCTATTTCCTGTAAGTTCCATTGGGATTGTCATTTCCCTTCTAGAAACTTTATAGATTAGATGATGCTTTCTGTTTCTTAGGCCAAGACTTCCTAAGAATTTTTCTACCTGTCCTGCAGAGAATCCTTGATATTTCTATAGACTGGGGTTTTCTTTCATGATCCTTTGGACCATGTTATTGGATATCGTTGTCTGGCTAAAAAATCCAGACGGATCTTCATGTGTTTCGTGTCGAAACACTTCGTCCTCAGTCAGATTCCGATTCAGTTCCATCGGATCCTTCTTGACTTTGAACTTCTTCTTCTTCATATATACTTTCATCTGAGGCAATGTCCTCAAATCGGTATACTTGAATAAGATCTTGGTAATAAACTGCTTCTTCAATATCCGGGGTTGGATCGAAACGTTTAATGCCTCTTTTTTCATTTTCTGGACAATTGGTCGAGATATGACCTCTTGCTCCACATGTCCAGCAATTACAATCCTTGAAACTTTCATTTGCTCGAGTATGAGCTCTTCTGAAAGTTTTCTTCGTAGGTGTTCTTCATGTGCTTTGAGATGAATACAATGCTTGGGAGGATATCCTACTTCTTGATGGTCCGCTTCTTTGTCCAGATTTATAAGATCTGGCTTTCTCTCTAGACCATACGGTTCTTGGCTTCCAAGAACTTCTTCTATTTCCAGCATAAGGATGAGTCCTGAAACTTTTCCTCTTATGCTTCTGTGGTTTGCTTCCAATAATTGTTGGAAGATCATTTTCTTTACAGCACAAAGGAGTTCTTTTGTTGATACCCCTTAAGCGTTTGTAATTCTTTTATAATGTTGCCATGTGACACCATTCCGCCAATTTTCCTTTAAGGAATGAGGCTCTTCTTGCCAACGTATCTGGATTACCAGGTACGTATTCCCTTATGAGCATTTCTCTCCAAGGGCTTTGCATTTTTGCGAAGAAAAGCTGCATTGCTATATCTTCTTCGACTCCTGAATTCCATCGATATTTAGTGAATAACATGATGTATTCATCTACCAAACATATATCGTGTAATTCAAGACTATACAGAGCCTGAGTATATTTCTTCCTCTTCTCTGTATCTTGGCTATTAAAATAGTCTACCCCTATGAATTGTGCTTTAAATAGGGTAGCCATTTTTTCGGCTATCTCGCTCAGAGATTCTTCGGCCAGGACTGACTCTTTCATTTCTAATGAAGTCATGTCCCAAGCAATTTTTACTGATCCCATAAGACTCATTTCTAAGAGTTTAATGAATCCTTCTTTATTGAGATCAAGTGTTCCTGCTGCGATTCTCATAGCATATGTGCAGTCATCTATGAGATCTTCTCTATTTTTGAAATCTAATACATCAAGGTTAAGCATAACCCCATAAGGATGTATAGGATCTAAAACAGTCTTCCCGTAAGGTGTTTGGTGCAAGGGAATTTGACTTCTCCTTGTCCTTGTACCTGCTGGGTGTGAACCTCCACCAGTATGGAAATCAGATTGAGATTCTCTCATGTTTACATTCTGAGATCCCACACTTTCCCTTGGTGGTTCCTGAGTAGATGACCAGGTTATAGCAGGTATTTCACCTCCTGCTGTGTTCATCTTTATATCTACTACTTTGAGATAAGGATTCCGCAAGCTCTTGTAGATCTTCCAGACCAATCCTTTCTAAAGTTGTCATCAGATAAATTTCTTCTCTGAGACAGATTTAATTAGATTGATCATCTTTTCTTCTTCAGTCAAAGGTTTTGACACCACTCTAGCTTTTCTTTGTTGGTGTAACAAAGGTTCAGTACCAAATGATGGTCGTAACCAACCTCCTGAAGTTCTTTTACTAGAACTTGGTTGTTGTTCTAGCTTTTGAATTCTTGTTTGAATATCCTTTAATATTCCCAGAATTTCTTCCTGGTTTTTAAGGATTTCTTCTATTCGTTGGGGTACAAAATATAGCATATTGCCATAATTTTGTACGGTTTTCTGGATTTCCCTAAGATCTAAAGAGAGCTTAGAGGAGTTTGGTACTATCTCCAAAAACTTATTTGCTTGAATCATAAATTTATCTGAGATCTTACCTGAGGGTGCAGATATTTCCCTTCCTGTTTCTGATATCTAACAATAGTTAGATGAACTTGTTTATATTCCAAAATATTGGAATAAATCTTGTAAATTATTCTTCTCGAACATAAGTTCGGATTCATAATTTTCTTTCGAAATTCTCCTCCTCAAACATTTCGTTTATTTGTAATAATAAATTTTGTGTTTAAAATGATTCAACCTAGGCTCTGATACCATTTTGTGCTGGATTAGTATCAAGGGAATTAATTCAGATGTTTAAAATAAAAGGAGGCTATTTTTCAAAATAACATTTCAGGAGGTCAATTTTTTAATTGAAATTTCTTTGGAGGCTGTATTCCCAAATATCTCGTGGCAGACGCCCATACATCTCGCACACGAGCAAGGCTATGGCGAAAAATATCGGGAGAGAGAACGTGCCCTTGTCAAGATTCGGGGTGCTGGTGGCGCAGCTCGAATCAATCGTGGCATCTGCCGCTCACAAGCCTCCAGACCCACTTCTCTGTTTTGATCTTTTGTCTGATCTAATATCGGCCATTGAAGAGGATCCCAAGGTTATTTTTTTATCACCACTTGGCTTATTTAAGTTTTGTGCTCAATGTGGTGTTGCCTACTTCTCTTCCTGCTTTCTGAAGAAATTTGGGTATCTAATTGGCCTAAAGGAGTCACTTTTTTCTTTAATATTAGCTTTATTATGGTCCTGGGCTTGCGTTTGTCTCGTTTTTGAGTTGGTGAAGGAAAAAACTGTTTCATCGTGAAATTCAATGAGATAAATAATAGGAAATTGTTGATGTTAAACGATAAAATAAAATGAATTGTATAGAGCGTGCAACAGAGTTATATTATTTAACACTGCCGGAATCTCAAGTTGTAGGTTTCTTTTTTATGATATCTTAGCCGGTGGTGGGGTGCATAATTTTAAAACCAGGAGGGTATTTATTTTTGAAAAAGAAATTATTTTGTTGGTGTTTTGTCTATGTTGATCAAGATATTCTATATTAGTAACTTTTGAAATCCTTTTTAATAATGTCCTTTATATTTCAATCTATTATTTCCCAGTAACGTTGTAGGGGTTAAATTCTTTATGATCCTCTCATTTTCGGTTCTTGTGAAATTGAGGGCTTCAAACTTTTGATCCTAGACTAGATTCCAACATTTCAGGAATCCATATTACTTTGGCAAAGGAAATGTGAGGATACTCTTTATTCTCTGCTTGTGCTTGGAGCTCGTAGGCCAGTGCGGCATTTGGCATCAGTGGCAATGGCAAAGATAATATCAAAGGGTGATGGGATTTCAATATACTCTAGAGCAAGCAGCCTGCAGGGATTTCTTTCTGATGGAAAGAAGAGCGAGGCTCAGAAAGTTTCTGGTTAGTACCAAATATTTTTTTTTGAGGGCAGATGATTGGACCCATATCTGATTAGGACCATAAACTATCTGAAAAACTTTAGGCGTCTCTTTCAGATTGGGATCATAATAAATTCAAAGTTGCTCATGCTACTCAACCAAGAGCCTTGAGCATTGTGCAAGGACCTGCTGTAGGAGTAGCCCATTACCTTCTTCGCGAAATTGCCAGAACATGTTATGTAGACAAGTTAGAACAAATCGAGAGATGGCTTTATTATATAGTGAGGCCAGGTTTTTTTGAAACTTTTCGATACATCATGTTAATATATTCCTCTGATCTAGGGTTGAGCAAATACTGGTTAATTTGTGTTTTGATAGAAACCCAAACTATGCCAAATTTACCGTTCTTACTAAATAACAAATCAAACCAAGCCATTAAAAACTAAAAACCAAATGAAACCGAACTTATATTTTGTTTTGCTTCGGTTTGGATGATGGATTTTAAACTTGATTTTTTTCTTCACTTGAAATGTTTCAATTATTTTAAAATATAATTTAAAATTTCTCAACTAGATAGTGTAATTAACAATATCAATAGACATACAAGTATTAAAGCATTTAATGATTTAATGCATGACAACGATTTATCATTAATAAAATATACTTATGAATCGATTTTATAAATTTTTATTAGGTTTCATTTTTTGCTTATTTATCATTATGAATAGATTTTTGGGTCCCACAATATGGCTCAATTTAAACTATTGCAAGACCCAAAAATTATAAAAATAAGCTCCATTATATGATACTTATGATATAACATGAATAAAAAAAAGATTTTATATAATCAAATAAGCTTGGTTTGGATTTTTTAATCTAAACTTTGAACCAAACCAATTTTTTCGGTTTGGTTAATTCTAAAACCGATTCAAACTAGTGGTTTGGCTTCTACTCACCTTTACTCCGATGCACTAATATGATCCTACTCGAATCATTAGTGAACTGTTGCTGTTATGGGCTTGCCGCTTGTGGGCGTGCATGTGTTATGGTCTTAGCTTTCTGAAGTCCGTACTAGTCTCTTCCTTTTCTTAGGCTATTCAGAGGTAGCCGGTGTTTATAACCCAAGATCCTGATCCTGCAACTATCATTTTTCCCGCCAAAAAGTAATATCTTGTAGTCGCACGGGACTGCCTGTTCTTATGCTGGTCTGTTATAGTTCAATCTGCCACATCATCCAGCACAAATGTTGAATACGGCATCCTGACCCTGAGAATAATCATTTTATAGCAGGCTGGCCGCTGGGGGCATATATGGTTGATGATATGTTCTTTATTTTTTTATTAAGAGGCATTGTTATCCCACCTATTATGTTTTGATCATAAAATTGGGCAATAGTATTTGGGGGAAATGTTCATTCTTGTCATTTTCTGGATGCTGGTGCAGGTGCTGCCCAATGCTTGGGAGAATTGTATCGCTACTTTGGAAGACGAATTGTTTCCGGATTGCTTGAAACAACTAATATTGTCGCAAAGCTTCTAAAATTTAGTGAGGTATTTAAATTCCTTTTTGGTCAAGTAGTTTTTTAACTTTATTTCCTATAACATCATCCATTTTATCTAATGTGAAAAAGTAGCTGTTTTGTGCTTTATATAACATTTTGGGGCATATTGAGTAGTCGATACTTGTTGCTCTGGAAACACAGGGTAACAAAACCTGTATAGATTCGTTTAATCTGTTATTTCTGATACGTATATGTATCCCTCAGTCATGTGGCATGTACAAGTTCTTTTTGTTTGCTTTCAGGCAGTTGGGGAGAATGAATTAGGAAATAACTTGTCCGAAAGTTATTTTCTCTTTTCGCTTGTAAATTTCCATGTGTGTTATGTGACTGATCCATTGGTCAACAATGCATTAATTCAAGAGTTTGGATAATGAAAGGTTTATTTGTGATGCTTCTCTGATATGTTTCAATTGAAATGTGTCATAGGATGATAATGTGTTATTATTTATTCTCGGTATGTATTTCATTAAATAGCTATGAACATCCTACCTAACTGTTGGGTTCTCTAGGATTTTGTTAGACAAGAGGCCTTGCACATGCTTCGCAATGCCTTGGAAGGTTCTGGTGGGAGTGCTAATTCTGCTGCTTACATAGAGGCCTTTCGTGCCATTACACGGGTTGGAGTTGTAGATAAATCTTTTACTGTTAGAATTGCTGCTGCAAGATGCCTCAAGGCATTTGCAAATATCGGAGGACCGGGAATAGGACTTGGAGAACTTGAGAACTGTTTGTCTCTTTGTGTAAAGGTTCTGATGTTATCATGTTTTCTCTTTACTTATCTTATTAATATTGATTCTTTCTTTACATAGGAATCAATCAAATCTGTTTGTTGTAGGCCCTTGAGGATCCGGTGAAATTTGTAAGGGATGCTTTTGCAGAAGCTTTAGGAGCATTGCTAGCTCTTGGAATGAATCCTGATGCACAGGTATGAATCTTTGTACTCTACTTGCTTCTATCTTGCACCTCTCTGATTTTTTATAATTCATATGTTAGGTGCAACCAAGAGGAAAAAGTCACGTCACTTCAAAGAAACTTGAAGGTGGCTTGCAGAAGCACTTATCCATTCCATTTATAAAAGGTACAGGCACCTATAGGTTTTCAAAAACTAGTTCTTGTTGACTCATTTGAATTTATTTGCTAAAGAACTTTACGGAGCTACAGTTTGTGAGATTATCGGATGTGTTAAAAAGTTTTCAGTTTCGTGGATTCTCTTAATAAGTCTAATAGTTCTGATGATGTTGACTGCTGGGGTGAACTTGTCAAGTTGTAGGTCTAGGCTATCTAGGAATGAAGTTAAGATGAGGTTGTGGTCCAACTGCGAGTGTGGGCTAGATTTAAAAGAATAGGTAAAAAATATGAGGATATTATCTATGGACATGGATATATTTAGTCAATGGCATGCATGTGCCTTCTACGTCCATTAGGGCACCATGTATAGATACTACCAAATTAGCTTCCCGATATGCTTCCAACGCCTTGGGATAAAAAGGTTGTCTCTAGGTTTACAATACGCAAGGTCTTGTTGGAATATCTAATATTTGAGGTGCTGGTTTTGAATTTGCTGGTAGTCAACTTTCTTTTGGTAGTAAGACAAAGTAGGAAACATGGTGTTCTTCGAAGAAAAGAACAATCAATAGTTTGATCATAGTGATAAGTGCCTTCTTATTTAAAATCCTGTTCTAATCAATAATTTGATGTATTGGATTTGGTCTTTTTGGAATCTTCAAGTCCGGCAATATAATATTGTTTACTGACTGCATGCATCTCTAATTACATTTCTTTATTTTCTGAAATCTGTATTATATTCACTCACATATTTCTGATCAAGTGTAACTTGCAGTTAGTGGGCCTCATTTAAAGGACATACGTGTTGGCCTCTCCTTATCGTGGGTTTGCTTTTTACAGGTAAGTAGCTAATGAACTTGATTTACAAACCCTTTATTACAACATAAAAAGATATATTCCAGTCAGATCCTTTTGAATTATGTGTGAAAATATGTGATCATTTTCATGTTCAATAAGCTCTAAGGGTTGTTCTGTGATAGAGGATTAAATGCCTTTTCAACTGGTTGTTTAGTATAGGATTGAGTATTTCTCGTTTGATCAAAAGTTATAACCGATGCCTGATGGTACTATTTTAACTTAAATCTTTTAAAAAGTACAGTAGCCCATGCACCTTATTTTGATCTCTCTCTCACAAAGTAATTATTAATCTGCAGCAACCCCTCCCAATGTTTGCATTAATCTGCAGCAACCCCTCCCAATGTTTGCAACAGCTTGTAACTTATGAAAATTAAGATGTGATCAAATGCGGATTGATTCGATTTTTAATGAAAATCCAAACCAAACCGAGTTCATCGGTTATACGAAACAACAAACCAAACAAAACAAAACAAAACAAAACAAAACCAAACCATTAATTAAAAATTAAAACATCTAACCGAAATTTTCGGGTTGATTCAGTTCGGCTTGGTTTGCGTTATCAATTTTTAAACTTTGATTTTTTTAATAGAAGATTTTGGTTGATTTTGTAAATAATTTAAAATTTCTAAAATAGTTATAAACAAAAAAACATCAATGTACATATAGATATTAAAAGCATTTGACAATGTAGTATATGACGATGACATTACAATTTTAGCATAAAAAATGTAAATCCTCAAAATGATTGTAGCGAGAAATAAATATAAATATATTTAAAAAAGAAGCAAAATCAATTACAACAAATCTTGGTTTGGGTATCCCCAAGATCAACATAGGGTTTATTTGCAGCAGATCTTGGTCGCGACCAAGGGAGGAGATGTAAAATATTCTGGGTCATGTGGTTCATTGCACATGTTTGTCTTTTTGGTTGGAGAGGAATAAGAGGAATTTTAACAACTTAGAAGACTTTGTTGAAAAGTGTCGGGATAAGATTAAATTTAGGGTCTCTTGTTGGAGTTCAAAGAATGTGGAGTTTAAATCGTTCTAGGTTTTAGATTTGTATAGAATTGAGGTCTAATTTTACGTTAAGTTGACTCCGGGTCTTACTCCAATAGACATGAACCTCTGGTCTGGTTTTTGTAACTTAAAACTTTTTTTAATATAATATTGCTTCATATAAAAACATCAATTACAACAAATTATGTTTTTGTAGTAACTCGAGTTTTTAACAAAGTCTAATATACAATTTTTTATGTGTAAATTTGGTTTGGTTTGGAATTTTCTAATCTAAACTTTAAACCGAACCAAATATTTCTGGTTTGGTTTATTTTAAAATCGATTTAAACCATGATTGACTAAAACATCGGTTTGGTTTAGATTATCAGTTTCGGGTTTGCTTCAGTAGTTCAGTTTATGCTCATGATGGATTGGTTTGGATATTCAGTTTGGGGTCGCTTCAGTTTCTGCTGACCCCTTGTAAAGGACCCCCTTTCGGTGCAGTAACATCATGCTCTAGTTTAAACAAGCGGATTTGGAATTGCTTGAAAACTTGAATTTCCTTTTTTCCTTAGTTCCTGTTATATTGTCTCGAGTTTCTCCCCTCCACGGCTGCACTCGATGGGGATTCTTCTAATTTGATTAGATATTGGTAGAGATGTAGAGGTATAATTTCATCATGAGTTTTATGTGGACTACAATGTTGAATTTGGATTGGAAAAAGCACTTGTGCAATATCTGGTTAAAGGTGTGTCGGTCGAAATACAAATGTTGGAGATGCTGAATCTGTAATCAAAGTAGTTCTTCCAGCTAAATGTGCTGCTTTTGTCTTATATCTGAAAGCTCCTGTATATGCAAAATACCCATTGGGAGGTCCAGAAAATAAGAGGTGATAACATTTATGCATCTTTACAAATGTATTGCAATCTAAGCCACATGATGGTTCATAAAGTCAAGTTTCCAAAAGAGCTGATTCTAACCAAGGCGCACAAGGATGTTCTGAGTTTGCTGTCTATATGTGATATCTGAAACCCATCTGATAGCAATGTCAACTAAGATTTCCCTTTTGTTTCATGCTGAAATCTCCTCTAAATTACATGGACGGCTGGATATGTTGACATCTAAATACTATTAGAGAGCAATTTCAATTCCATCTTCTTTCTATTTCTTAAAGTGTAATAAAACATCCTCTAGATAAAACGTCAATGGGACCAAGGGTTAGATAACTACTCCCCCTATATTTTTTTTAAAGGTTTGATGGAAAATTATTATTTTAAGTTAGTTAGTTCAAAAATATCTCTTGAAAACATATTAAACTAAATTGTTATCATGTGAAAGCGATTGGGAAACAGACGTTGTATAGGGACATGGGATAGTGTGAAATTGAGCACCCATTCAAGTATAATAAACTCTTATAGATTACTAGTGACGTGAGACTTGGTGCAAGAACACTGAAAGAATACATGGTAAATTTCTCTTTTGATACTTTATGTGAAGGTGGTCAATACTGCTCTCCTCTTAATACTACCATCTTTTCTATACTTCATTTCTCGTCCTTTAGTATTTGGGTATGATTTTTATTCTACTTTCTTTGTGTTGGAAATTGGAATGATATCACATCTGCAGCTGTTTGATATTTGTCTGCAGGTTATTTGTTTGAAGTATTTTCACCCAGACAGTGAACTGCAAGACTATGCATTGCAGGTTATGGATATGCTGCGCTCAGATACATCAATTGATGCTCAAGCATTGGTATCTTTATTAAATCCCGTTGTTTCCCATTATCCTATTTTGTATGTATGCAACTCAAACGTAACCCTCTGTTAGTAACATCTAGTTTATTTTCATCTTTGTTACTATGAACATGTTTTCATATCAATGTATGAAGTATTTGTAATAGGATATACTTAAATGTACAATAGAAATAGTCAGAGTAGGATAAAGATAAAAACGTGGTTTAATTCTATTAATTTCCACAGTACCTACAAATGTCCCAGAGCGGCTCTTCTCAATGGCTCTCCCCTTGAAAAATTGCACGAGCTCTGTGAAACAAGAAGCTTGGTACATCGTAATAAAGGAACATCTCGATTAATCAACTTAGGAAAACACTAAGTTGTAATTTGGGTGCAATGATCTCCTCTGTCGATCTTAAAAGTTTTAATTGTTTGAATTCCAATGACATGATTCTAGCTATGAGCTAATAGAACTCTGGTTGCTATCTCGAGAATTTCTTACCTCTAAGTTATGGCATTTCTTACTAACATATCAAGTAGCAAATGAACAAATGTGCTATCAAATGTAGAAACTCCTGATTACTTTTAATTTGATCCAAAATCAATTGATCTGAATGCACCATGAGATGATATATTGGGAATGATTGAATGAGTGATCAACAATCCAGCTGTATAGATAGGCAGACTGACACACGAAGGATATCGTGTCTTGGAAAATTCCCACTTAAAAAAGTGGTATTGTGTTGAGAGAGATTAAGACCGAATAAATGTGTTGTCAATTAGTAGTACGTGGATTTAAGTACATGATTATACAATTTAGTTGCCACTCGAAAATAAATCGAATTAAAAAACGAGTATAAAGATTAGGTTGAGGTGGTAACAATTATTATAAAGTATGGAGTGTAGGCATAAGATAGTATGTGCACGATGAAAAATATATTGTGATGAAGTTAGATGAGGTATGTAAGTTTCTAAAAGGAAAAATATAGGAGAAGTATTTTTAATCAATCTTTGAAATCAAAGAGTACATTGTACAATTTATAAAGCCTACCAAACCAATGAATGTTATATAATCTAATCTATTTAATTTTTTTTTAAAAAGGAATAAAGTACAACAAATAACTCTATCTAATAAATCGAACTCCTAATTATCCAATGTTCAGTTATTCAACACTCTCTTGCAAGTTGGGTTGTATATATTGATCATGCCCAACTTGGAAACCGTGTCTTTAAATATTGGTCAAAATAAGGCATTTGTCAGAATGTCTGCCATTTGTAGCTGGGACTGGTTTGGGTGATGCCTAAGTCAACAAGGGATTTATTTGCTATGAATCTAGGACAACTAACTGGTACGAGGGTAAGAATTTTTTGATAAGTGGTGGTTTAAGGTATATGCTGGACAGTTTGGTTGGAAAGAAATCAAAGAATTTTTGAAGATAAGCAAGATACTAGAGAACAGTGCGGGATAAAATCAAGATCAAAGTTGTTATGTGGATCGGCACTCATGATGACTTTAAGAACGTCTCAATCTTAGATATTTTGAGAGACTGTGTGTATCATTGATACAACGTTGAATTATATAATTCCTGTTAAAAGTGGACCACTAGTTAACTGATGTACTTATTTTGGACTATATTAATAATAAAATATCGTTTCTTATAAAAAAATATATTTCCCTATTCATTATGAATTAGGATCTTGATTTTAACTCTTGTTAACTTGAAGGCATGTGTGCTGTATATTCTGCGAGTAGGTGTGACTGATCAAATGAGTGAACCTACTCAGAGACGTTTTTTGGTTTTTCTTGGCAAGCAGGTTTGTTATGTAAACCACACTGTTGTATTATGTGTCTGATACTTGTAATGTTGGTCTAATTCTTGGAGACTGACCATGTTATATTCTGCAGCTTCAGTCACCTGATTTAACGTCTTCCATGCGAGTCGCCACTTTACGGACTCTTTCTTATGTTTTAAAAACATTGGGAGAGGTGATGATTTTTTCGCTCTTTTTTCTGTAGCTCTGCTATGATTGATTTTTGTAATTAATCTTGCATATAGATTGTTTTCGGGATCTACATCTTTGTCTACTCCCTTTTCTTGCAATGACTTTTGTGTTCTCTATTTATGTGGTGCACCTTTTTATCCTATACAGTTGACTCTGCTATTTCTTTAAATTAAACAAGCTTAAGATGTGGTTTTAACATAATGCTAATTATACTAGAGTTTCGCAATGGTAGATTCTTTAATATGTTGAACTGCAGGTTCCACTTGAGTTCAAGGAAGTTCTTGATGACACGGTTGTTGCAGCCCTTTCCCATTATTCCCCACTGGTAAGGCTTTTTAGATGGTTATTTTTCTTTTGTCTTCATTACAATATCTCTCTCTTTTGCCCCTTATCAGTGATTATATTGGTAAGGAAGAAATTATATCGTTTCAACTTTGTAGTTTTATAAAATAAATTATTATATCTTTAAGTGTACTATAGTTACCATCTTAGGTGCTCCCTGTACTTTCTCTTGATGCATCCAGTCCTTCAATCATGAATCCATGACGAGCAAACTTTGTTGTAGGTAAGAGTTGAAGCTGCATTAACTCTTCGTGCTCTCACTGAGGTTGATCCCTCCTGTGTCGGCGGCTTGATTTCTTATGCGATGACAATGCTTAGTGCAGCCAGAGAAAATGTTTCATTTGAGAAGGTAAAAATTTATCATCACCTGTGTTCACTTTATGTTCTATGGCTTCTTTAAATTTGCAACTTTCCTGGTGTCATTTTGAAATTCTCAGCTGTTATTTTGATAATGCAGTTCATTATTCCCACATGCAACTCATAAGAATTGTAACTGAACTTGAATCATAAAGGGAGATACATTACGAAGCAGGTGCTGTTAAAGATGAAGCGAGTAAATGTGATCCAAATAGAGAGTGAAAATCACTATTGGAAATAACACTAAAAAAGAAATAGTTATTATAGTTTTAACTGAGATGAATAAAGTGTTCTCAAGGCTGCACTGATGAAACATGACTTGTACTAGATTGTGGTCGAGCTAATGAGGTTGCTGAATAGAAACATGGCCCAATGCTCTCAAATTTTGTTCATAAATACGTGTTGGATATCCTTTTACTTCATTTTTTCACTTTTATTCCACCTCCTCACTTTTCCCTTTGTCTGGTGATACTTTGAATTTGATTAGGTCCTGCATGACCTATAAGTTTCTTGGGATCTAAAATTTAATATTTTGGTACTCATATTTGATATATTTGTTTATATTATGATGACACTGGAATAGAGAAGTTATACTAGAAAGTGCTTCAAAAAGCTCTTTTCCAGAAGGTGGAAATGTAGTTTCTGACTTCTGCTTCAACTTCTTTTAAAAAAGAACTTATTTTCATTGCTTTATCCAAACATTAAAGTTGTTTTGTTTTGGAGAACACTAAGAAAAACCAAGATTACAGAAGAAAGTTATTTATTTTTTGTATATGTTATGACTGTGTATCCAAAAACTGGCCTTATACTGAGTTGATGTATAAGGTTGCAATTGTTTTTAAAAAAGAAGAAATGGAAAATGATTGACTGTAGTTTCCTGGTCGAAAGACATTGAAGCCTTGACAATGTATTTTAGAGACAAGTCACCATCCATTGGAATGTATATGATATATTGCATCTCACTCGAGAAAAAGTAAATAAATATTATACTCTGAGAAGATGTGATACGCTGTATTAATTAAGCACTATACTTGGTAATTGGGAGTGATCTACATGTTAAAAACTTAAGACTAATGTCGATGGCATTGGACTTTCTTCATTTTGGAATGACTGGACACTATTGCGTGATTTTTTGACCACCTCTCTGTCATTTACACGAAAACTATTTGCAATAAGCAATTGAAGAAAACATGAAATGCGGAATTACTTTGCCTTTGTTATATTTTTTTGGCTCAAGCTACCATAGTCCCTAGTTTTGCGGGGTCCGGACACCCAGTAATTGTGTTGGTTATGATTATGTACACAATGACCTCCATTAATTTCCAGGCATCTAATTCAAAGGGGAGCTTGAGTCTCTACATGGGCAAGCTGCAGTTTTGGCTTCACTTGTGTCAATTTCTCGGAAGTTACATTTAGGATATCCAGTTAGGTTGAGTTCTTGGTTCTTCACATGTTTCTCCTCTCTTATGCTTTAATTACTACCATTGTGCACCACTGTCTTTCAAGACAGTTCAATGAATGTATTGGTGTACTTTGTTACATTGTAACTTGCTTCCTTTATGGCTTTATCACGATGTCCACTTCTAGAGTTCATTGGCTCGTCTTTCCATTCACAAAGTGGAAGTTGTAGAAGTCTTCTAAGATGATTTTATTTTGAAAAGCGAGATGAATCCATTCATAAGTAACCATTTTACCTATTCCATCTCTCACTATGTTGTGGTATGTTGGTGCAGATTGCCCAGTTCTGTGCTTGATGTTTGCAAGAAGCTGCTAGTGGAATCCAGCCAAAGCCCTGCAGCAGCTGCTGTCGAAAAAGAGGCTGGATGGACAATTTTGTCTTCACTTCTGTCATCAATGTCAAAGGAGGTCAATTCTTGCTGATCTACTTTTATAGTTATAAATGGGAAATTCTGTCTCTAAGGTTGTAGTTTGATGGTTGCAGGAGCTTCAGGACCAGGTTTTTGATATTCTTTCCTTATGGGCTCCAATATTTAGTCGGAATCCAAAACAACACATAAATCAAGCCCAAGATCTTGCATCAGAAATATGGTGAGTCTAATGAGGTTTATTATTGCTTCATGTTTTACCTTGGGTGTTCTCACCTCATGGCTTGGGATGCTTCAACTTTGGATGTGTTGTGTCCCATGAGGAAACCTTTGATGTGTAACATTCAAACAATCACAGCACTAGGTTGGGGCCTGAATTGTTCACGCAATCACAGAAACAGAATAATGGTTGTACCTAATATTGTGTACCACTTAGGGTGTAATAAAAATTTTATTCTCATGTATTTAGTGCTGTAACTACTGCAGTGACTATTGACTTTAAGGTCTCGAACACTCTGACTGAATTTTCTGGTCTTTGTATTTCTATAGAGGGAATAAATGGATAAAAAATATATGAAAAATATGTAATAATGGTGAAAATTTACGCAAAACTCTTATATGAAAATCTGATGAACTATGAGGTGGCTTTAGCACATTTTAGTGGCAAACAATGTCTAGCAAGTAACTTTATCTAATACCAGCTATAAAATATGGCAGTGAACCCTTGTCATTCACAATCTTTACTTTAGAGAGACAATAATTTTTTGGGTTGCATATTTTGAGCCAAATTTTATTTCCATCTAGTATTTTGGCCTTTGGTAACATAGAATGCTTCTGCATAACCATATCTTTCACTCAAAATGGAGGTTTTAATTTGCATATAACTTGTTATCAATATTTTCTTTCATACTTTTATTTCCTTTATCACAGCTCGTTTTTCTATTATGCTGTACGGTCTTCATATATTCTGCAACTTTCTTTCTCTCTACCTCATGTGTTAATTTTTACTTCTAAATATCTTTTATGATATTAATTTTGGTTATAGAGTAACTTTTCCTCTACAGCGTGTGGTCTGCTGCCATGGATGCGCTCACATCATTTATAAAATGTTTTGTTTCTTCTGACGCCATAAACAGAAGAATTTTACTCCAGCCAGTTCTTTTATATCTGAATCGGTACAATACTTCTGGAAAATTTTCATCTTTATTTTGGTATCCTATTGGCTACTATTTTCTTTGTCCCATCTAGGAACTTCTGCTGACAATTTGAATTTTGGTTTGTATCAATTAGGGCGTTGTCCTACATATCACAGGTAGTGGACAATGAACGATCTGGCGCTAAACCTTCAATGGACTTGTTTATCATCCGGGTGTTGCTAACATATCAAGCCCTTTCAGATCCATCTTTATATAAAAGTGACCATGGTCATATCATTCAAATATGCACCACACCCTTTAGGTAATTTCAATTGATTAATGTCTATGCCCAGTTTCCCCTTTTTGTTTGTCATTCTGGCATTTTGCTTCTTTTTATAAATTTTGTTTGCAGCACATGTTTGGTTGTTTCTTAAACTAATTTTATCTCTACATTTTTTATATGGGAGCCCGAAACAGGGAAGCTTCTAAATGTGAGGAAAGCTCCTGTTTGAGGATGTTATTAGACAAGAGAGATGCGTGGTTGGGCCCTTGGACTCCTGGAAGGTCTAACCCTTGCACTCATTCATTTTTCTGAATTTATCTTTTGGACAGATGCTCCTAACTCCATTCATATCTCGGGATTCATACCATTTTTCTGACATATAAAGTCTTTTTTCCAACTCTCTTCATTTTGTACTTGCCTTTTATTGCTTTCGCAGGGATTGGTTTGAAGATGAGCTACGTTCATTTCTTGGAGGAAAAGACGGGGTATTGACTTGTGTATGGGAGAATGAGCCTCCTAGTTTTCCTCAGGTAAAAGTCCATTGCCAATTCTTAATAAAATTTCATTTTATTAACTCACCAACATGGGTACTTGTAAATGATCATGAAGCCTGAGACTATAAGCAAGATGTTGGTGAATCAGATGCTCCTTTGTTTCGGAACTATGTTTGCTTTCCAGGTAAGTTAAATTAATGAGAGTTTTGTGTTTGAATTCATATGTGCTAGTCTAGTTAGAAAGGGCTGATTGTTGTGTTTATTTTTATTCTCACAGGATAGTAATGGGATGCTCAAATTTATCGGCATGATGGATCATTGCCTGAAAGCTGGGAAAAGACAAATTTGGCGTACATCCAGTATTACCAATATATGTATTGGATTGTTAGCTGGGCTGAAGGTTATATAGCAATGTGATAACCATTTTCGCAACCTTCATTTTTTTATTTTTTTACGTTGTAACACTTTGTATGTGGAATATGCTTGTCTTCCAGTCATTGCTTGCTCTACGTCCTGAACCCTTGGGAATGGAGATACTAAGTGCAGCTCAGACTATTTTTCAGGTTATGATGCTTTTTTATTGTAATTTTTTCAGATATTTGATCCCTCCTTTTTTGATGGAGACTAGCCCAATAATCATGACAGAGTATTCTAGCCGAAGGTGACATTTGTGCATCACAGTGTAGAGCATCAGCAGAAGGGCTTGGCTTGTTAGCGAGGCTAGGAAATGATATGTTCACTGCCAGATTGGTGAGTTAAACCGGACTGGTTCGCATGTGTGGTGGTTTTACACAGTAATGTGGTTGTTGATTCCTCTTTCATCTTATTCGGGACAGTACATCTAATTCTTGTAAAGTCATTGCATTTAGTTTTGCATGCCGAGTGCTAAAGTGACCCTCGAATAATTTATCAACATGCAAGTCATATTGTCAATTTTGTATCTTAATTATTAGCCGGTGTTTCTTTACTGCCCTTCTTTTAATTTCATTGATAATTTATTCATCTTTAGTAATTGTCTGTAAAGTTGGATCTTGATATGATGTGTATTTGGTAGCTGCTGATTTGATGCTAAAGCAGTAGTAGTTGCTCCACATTTAATCTGGATTAGATTTTAAAGTTCATTCCTGCCTCCTGAATCCACCCTCTCCCAATAGACCACTCTCTCTTCTATTACTTCTCATAGATGCAATCTGGATATTTCAAATTATTGTTTTATCATGTCTCTTCATGCTCATTCCGCACTCCTGATATTTTCTTTTAGCTTCCTCCCTACTCTTTTCTGCCATGTTCTTTCATATTTCTCATGGAGCACCTATGTCATGATTTTTACTAGATTTTGTGAACAGGCAAAACTACTTCTTGGTGATGTAACCAATGTTGAAAATTCCAACTATGCTGGATCAATTTCTCTAGCTCTTGGCTGCATTCATCGCAGGTAACTATGAAATTTCGATAAAGATATAACAGTGTTTTCTTGCGCGAACAGACTCTGTACCTCTTACCGTCTTACCCTGAAGTAGTTAGAGATTTAGAAAGTCTAAAAGTTCCCTGGTTGTTTACCTAAGCTGATTTTGCTTCCCGGCCCAGAGGAATGGATTACCACCATACACACTTATATCTTACCTTGGGTAGAACCTGACCTGGTTCTCAACTCCTTATCATTGAATGTCTAGTTTACTTCAATGACATCTGCACAAATATTATGAAACTCAATCGCCTGGGTGCTCGCATTTGTTGCGAATATATGGGTCAAACTCTTGACAAAGTAGCTTTTACTTTCAAATTAAGAACGTGTAGTTAAGGATTGGGAAACAGTGAGACAGAGGATTGCTGTAAACTATAGTTGACCTGTTCAACTTTAATTTAGATGTCCTGTCATTTTCTTAACCAACCTATATGTCATATTCTCAAACTTTAGTGATATTAATTAACGTCCATGGCTTGTATGTTCTGCTTTAACAACTTCCATATTAAATAGTCTTCTACTCAGTTAGAGCTAATGAGAGACCTTTGCTACACTCAGCTAAAATAATAGAGAATATCCTTTTATCATTATTGTTTGCAGTGCAGGAGGCATGGCCTTGTCAAGTTTAGTCCCAACCACCGTGAATGTTGTCTCTTCACTTGCTAAAAGCCCAGTATCTAGTTTACAAATTTGGTCATTCCATTCACTTCTTTTGACCATCGAAGCTGCTGGGCTATCTTATGTAACGCACGTACAGGTAAAAATGTGCATGGAGACTTACTTTCTTAAACATGTTTTTTTGGTTTCTTTTTTTTTTTATCCGCTGTAAGTTATGATATTCTCTGAATCTAATTTTACCAAAAACGAGAAATAATTCAAACAGATTATGAGATCTCCTAATGAATGAATCAACAGTGGACTTAATTTTTAAGTGCTTCTTTTCTGGACAAACAGGTTCAAATGCATCTTCTCAAGATGTTATGTAATCCATTCGTACTGGAATGATGCATTCGACCAATGGATGCAAGTTTTATTGCTGAAAGTGATTTTTCCATATAATTATTTTCAACACTGTGACTATTTTTACTTCAGGCATATTGTATGACCGACCTGAATGTAACATTCCATACAGGCTTTGAAATTTGGTGCTTTTTGATTGGGCAGTTGGTGTCCAATGTGTAGGCTTTTAAATGGGATATAAGCAAGCCAAATACACTATTTTTTTTTATGAATATCGTAAGTTTTGGCACTTGATGATCGGTTTTTGCTTCTCACTCCTTTCATGATTTTGTTATTGATTTAGTAAATTTATAAGGAATGGTCGTATGAATGCCAACTCTTCTTGATAGTGTCATATTTACTTCTGCTATGATGTTCGATGTTCTTGAGCTAGAGTGTATTAGTGTTATGATTTGAAAGCCTACACTTTGAACTGTTAAATCAAGAGTGATGATTTTGTGTTCTGATTCTGAAGATGCAAAACAATCGGGTTTGAATTTGACTAACAATCATCCGGTTTTTCTATGTATGTTTTATTATTGCAGGCAACACTTGGCCTTGCCATGGAGATCCTCCTGTCAGAGGAGAGTGGTTTAGTTGACCTGCAGCAAGCTGTGGGCTGCCTCATAAATGCTATTGTTGCTGTTATAGGTCCTGAACTTGCCCCCGATAGCATTTTCTTCTCACGCTGTAAGGTTTGTTCTTCATATTCCTGAGATGTGAGTTTTGACTTAGAGTAATTACTTTAAAATTATTGACTGCCCTTTTGGTATATTCTTAATAATATTTAAGATATATTTTATTCTATTCAGACGTATTCTTCCTGTTTGTTTCTTATATTATTGGGTTTCACCTAAATGATGCTTTTTTGCATAGTCGGCCATTGTAGAGATAAGCTCCTGCCAAGAAACTGCAACACTCCTCGAGTATGTCTACATAACTATTTATTTACTATGGTGTTTGATTGTTTGTTTTTAAAAGAAAGTAATTTAATTAACTTTATAATTTGTTGCAATGGATCTGAACGTTATGGCTTTTCGGTGTCATCTTGTCATTTAAGATGTCGTTGGGAGTTGATTGAGCTGTGAACTATCTGTGCTGAATCTTAACTAACCAGTTGTTTATTTCCACCTTTTATTATCATCTGGACAGGAGTGTACGCTTTACACAACAGCTTGTTCTTTTTGCACCACAGGCAGTTTCTGTGCATTGCCATGTGCAAACTCTCCTCCCAACTCTGATCTCTCGACAAGTAATAATCATTTGTTGCTCCTTCAGTTGGTTTGATTGATTCATATGCTGCTTCTAAAAGACTTTATGTCATTGTGGCAGCCAACTCTTAGACATCTTGCTTTGTCCACTCTACGACACCTCATTGAAAAAGACCCGGTTAGTAACAGAAACTATTTTTTGACGACCATCTTTGTTACATTTTTTATTGAAGCAGTGGAAAGATGCACACTTCTCCGCTTGATTTTTCAAAACTTGATTCTTGTAGTAGCATTGAAAAGATTTTGAAAAAGACATTAAACAAAATAGCCTATCCAACATTTTGGGAAGTTAATTATATGTGTTAGGATAGGCAGTTTATTAGAGTTCTGGCTGTAATTCCTTTTTATCCTTTTATTGTTTTATTTTCCTTGATTTCCTCCCTGATTGTTTGGAGGTTTGTTAGTTGTTGAGTTTGTTCCTAGTTTTATGCTAGGTTTTAGTTTCTATCTGTTCTCAAATGTACTATATATGCTAGGGTTGTTGATCAATAAAGTATGTGAATTTTATTCCTAAAACTTACATGGTATTAGAGCCAGGTTCCTAACCTCTCATGGCCGCCAACAAAGGAATAAATTTTGGCTCGTTTGGGCTAACCTCTGAATCAGAGGCAACCTCTAGAATTTCTACCTCGATTCAAATTACTGTCCATCGTCTAAATGGGCAGAATTTCTTGGAGTGGTCACAGTCCGTAAAACTTGCAATTGATGGGCGTGGAAAACTGGGGTATTTGACTGGAGAGGCAGAGAAACCGGCTGAGACAGAGTCAACATACAAAACATGGAGATCAGAAAACTCTCTTGTGATGGCGTGGCTTCTCAACTCCATGGACACCTCAATCGCCAGACCACATATGTTCATGAAGACTGCGAAAGATGTGTGGGACTCTGTAAAAGAGACATACTCAGACTCCGAGAATTCATCTCAGATATTCGAGTTGAAGGCAAAACTCTGGAATCTGAAACAGGGTGATCGTGAGGTAACCATTTACTACAATGAGATGGCGGCTTTGTGGCAGGAGCTGGATCAACACTACGATGATGTCTGGGCCAGCAAGGATGATTATGCGAGACAAAAGAAGAGAGAGGAGAATGATCGGGTATACATATTTTTGGCTGGAATGAATCAAAATCTCGATGAAGTTAAAGGACGAATACTTGGAAGAAAACCACTTCCGTCGATCAGAGAAGTTTTCTCTGAAATTCGCCAAGAAGAGAGCAGGAAGAAGGTGATGCATAGCCAGGCCGAGAACAATATTGGCCCGGTGAGTGATAACTCAGCCTTGGTATCTCGAGACTCGGACTCAACTCCGAATACTGATAAGAAGAAGAAGCCCTGGTGTGACCACTGCCAGAAAGCCTGGCATACTCGAGAAACTTGCTGGAAGCTTCACGGAAAGCCACCTGGTTGGAAGAAACGGTCTGAGAAGGCGCTACAAACGGTGACTGAGATTTCTCAAGGAACTCCAATCAACTCTGGACAGTTTCCATTCACTCAGGACCAAGTAGATCAACTTGTTAGGTTACTCCGAACCTCAAATCCAACCCCATCTTCCACCAACTGTTCTGTCGCACAAAATGGTAAGCGTCCTATTGTTTCTCTCATGTGTTCTAAACCCGAATGTACCTGGATCATAGATTCAGGTGCAATCGATCACATGACTGGTTCGTCTTCTTTTTTCTCCACTTACAAACCGTGTGCAGGTAATAGAAGAGTTAGGATTGCAGATGGTTCCTTCAACCCGATTGCAGGAATAGGAGACATCAAACTCTCACCATCTATTACCCTTTCAAATGTTCTCCATGTTCCTAAATTGTCTTGTAACCTTGTATCTATTAGCAAGCTAACTCAAGATCTTAAGTGTCAAGCTAAATTTTCAAACTCTCATTGTGTTTTTCAGGAGGTGGACTCGGGGAAGATGATTGGCAATGCTAGGGAATATGGTGGACTCTACTTCCTTGATGGGGAAATCGACTCTTGTAAAGTTGCTCAAGCATTCTCTGGTTTGGAGACTACCTCTATTGATCTGAATAATGAAGTCTATTTATGGAATTATCGTTTAGGACACCCGAGTTTCTTTTATATGCAAAAGTTGTTTCCAAAGTTGTTTTTGAATAAAAATCCTTCATTGTTTAAATGTGAAATTTGTGCTCTAGCTAAAAATCATAGACTGTGTATCAACCAAAAATGTATCAACCTAGTAGACCCTTCTCACTAATCCATAGTGATGTTTGGGGTCCTTCTAGTGTTACAGGTGTTCTCGGAAAAAAATGGTTTGTCACTTTCATAGATGATCACTCACGTGTTTGTTGGGGTTTTTTATTGAAAGAAAAATCTGAGGTTGAACCGATTTTTAAAACTTTTCACAACATGATTGTCAATCAATTTCAAACAATTATCCAAATGATAAGAAATGACAATGGAGGAGAATATTTTAAAGAAACGTTAGGCAAATATTTTAAGGAGCATGGTATCCTCCAACAGAGCTCATGCACTGGTACTCCACAACAGAATGGTGTGGCTGAGAGAAAAAATAGGCACATATTAGAAGTCACCAGAGCACTTATGTTCTCTAATCAGGTCCCGAAATATTTGTGGAGCGAAGCAGTTCTAACAGCAGTCTATTTAATTAATAGATTACCATCCAAAGTCCTCAATTTTAAAACTCCACTGGTTATTCTCAAAGACATTTTTCCAAACTCGAAATTGTTCTCTTCTTCTCTACCTCTGCGAATGTTTGGATGTACTGTTTTTGTGAGAAATCTTGATCGAAACATGAGTAAATTAGATCTTAGGGCTAAAAAATGTGTTTTTGTTGGCTACGGTTCCACTCAAAAAGGGTACAAATGTTTTGATCCAACTTCAAAAAAACTGTATGTGTCTTTTGATGTTTCTTTTTTTGAAGAAATATCGTTTTTTGGGTCTCATCTTCAGGGGGAGATAAGGACTAGTGAAGATGATGATTTAAGTTTTTTGTCGCCTCCTTCGGTTTCTACAATCAGGGTGATAAATCTATTTTTGGAATAAATGAAAATACTAAAAGTCCTAATATTTCTATTGAATTAACTCCCAAAAATAAGGAAACTATCCCTGAATTACATGAGGACTTGGTTGTTATACCAGCAAGTCCTAAAATTGTGGGAAACATTGACCACATAAATGTGGACTACTCAAAAATTTCGCATAATAAAGAATCTAGTCCTACTAGCCCAAGTATTCCTCAATCTTCACCAATTGATAAGGGTAATACTCAAAGAGGAAAATTCTATGAGCAAGTCTACCAGCGAAGGGTTTCACATCAAGGAGGGAGAGACATCATATCTCAACTTGACCATGAGTCCAACTCAGAGCCATCTTCTGAAGGTAAGTTCCCTACCCCTCTGGATCTCCCAATTGCCCTACGAAAAGAAAGAAGATCATGTGCCAAATACCCTATATCAAACTTTGTCTCCTATTCTAGATTGCCTCCACAATTCTCAATGTTTTCAGGTAATGTCTCCTCTGTCCATATTCCAAGAAATATTCAAGAAGCCTTAGAGAGTCCTGAGTGGAAGAAAGCTGTACACGAGGAACTTGGTGCACTTGAGAAAAATCAGACTTGGGTTCTTGAGAAGCTGCCTGTGGGGAAGTCTACCGTTGGGTGTAAATGGGTATTTACACCGAAATTTAATGCAGAGGGGATACTTGAAAGATACAAGGCACGCCTTGTGGCCAAGGGCTTCACACAAACATACGGCATCAATTATTCAGAGACCTTTGCACCTGTTGCGATGATGAATACTATCCAGGTGCTGTTGTTCATTGCTGTAAATTTGGACTGGCCTCTTCAACAACTCGACGTGAAAAACGCCTTCCTAAATGGAGTGTTAGAGGAAGAAGTCTTCATGGATCCTCCTCCCGGATTTGAAGGTACATGTGGTAAGAAAGTTTGTAGGTTGAAGAAGGCTTTATACGGTCTCAAGCAGTCTCCAAGAGCCTGGTTTGGAAGATTTACCCAATTTGTGTTGAAACAAGGCTATGTGCAGGGGCAATCCGATCACACTATGTTCACAAAGTTCTCGGGATCGAAAGTCTCGGTTTTGATTGTCTATGTGGATGACATTATTCTCACAGGTGATAATATTGAGGAGATGAGTTCGTTGAAGGAAAAACTATCAAAGGAATTCGAGATCAAAGATCTAGGTGGGCTTCGGTATTTTCTAGCTATGGAGTTTGCTCGGTCGAGCAAGGGGCTGGCTGTTTCCCAACGCAAATACATCATGGATTTGCTAAGAGAGACAGGCATGAGCGACTGTAAACCCGCTGAGACTCCAATAGATGCAAATAAAAAACTCGGGGAGACCACCACTCAGAATGCCGCAGATGTGCATCAGTATCAGAGACTTGTAGGTAAATTGATTTATCTATCTCACACTCGACCAGACATAGCATTCGCTGTGAGCCTAGTGAGTCAGTTTATGCACGCTCCCTCTAGAGACCATCTTGAAGCCGTTAACAGAATCCTAAGGTACCTAAAGGGGTGTCCAGGAAAGGGCTTATGTTTCAAGAAGAGTGAGAGCAAGAAGTTGGAAGTTTACACAGATGCTGATTGGGCTGGGTCTATTACTGACAGGAAATCAACTTCGGGCTACTGTATTTTCTTGTGGGGGAACCTCGTCATATGGAGGAGTAAGAAACAGAATGTTGTAGCGCGTAGCAGTGCCGAGGCCGAGTTTAGAGCTATGGCTAATGGGATATGTGAGGCTATTTGGGTTCAACGAGTGTTACAGGACCTGAGAATTGAGGCTACTCTTCCGATTAGACTGTATTGTGACAATAAGGCAGCGATTAGCATAGCTCATAATCCGGTTCAGCACGATCGGACTAAACACATTGAAGTGGATCGACACTTCATAAAACAAAAGCTAGATAATGGTCTGTTTTGTACTCCATATGTTCTATCAACCGAGCAAGCCGCTGACATCTTCACCAAGGGATTATTTAAACCGATGTTTGAGAGTTGTATAAGCAAGTTGGGCATGATAGACATTTATGCACCAACTTGAGGGGGAGTGTTAGGATAGGCAGTTTATTAGAGTTCTGGTTGTTATTCCTTTTTATCCTTTTATTGTTTTATTTTCCTTGATTTCCTCCCTGATTGTTAGGAGGTTTGTTAGTTGTTGAGTTTGTTCCTAGTTTTATGCTAGGTTTTAGTTTCTATCTGTTCTCAAATGTACTATATATGCTAGGGTTGATGATCAATAAAGTATGTGAATTTTATTCCTAAAACTTACAATATGGATACACTTTCTTGGTCTCAAAAGCTGTATATTGAAATAAAGAATATGCTGTGTGGCTTAACTGATTTTTTCCAAGGTTTGAATTATAATTTAGTAGCTTATTCTGATGACCATGTTACAGGTTTCCATCATTGATGAACAAATAGAAGAAACCTTGTTTCACATGCTGGACCAGGAGACTGATACAGAGTAAGGTTTATCAAGCATCATGTATAATATTGGTTAATATTTGTTGCACTTTATTGGGCAATGAAACATTAATTTTTTCATGCCTTTGGCTATTTGTTCCTTGTACAGAAATGAGGTTAGAATTGTTTTCCTCTGTATAGTTCCCTGAATATCTTTGATGGTTTATTTGGTTTTATTGAGGTACTTGTACCATTACAATTTTTCTTTTTTGGTTGTTGAGGATCACATGCTTCTTCTGATTTATGTATTGGAATCCCTGATGCCTATTCAATGAAACATGTCTATTAGAAAATAACTTGAAATTGTTGGCATTGAAGAAGATCAATATTCATTTTACTCTTGTAATTGGAATGCGATTATTTACTTTTTCTTGGCCCAATTGAAAAATAGCCACCCATAGATATGTACCTACACTTTTTGAGTTTTATGGTTCTGTTTTAATTGTCACACTATCATAATTTAGAAATATTCTAACTTCTACATTTTCACAGGATTGGACAGTTAGCGCGTACCACTATTATGACACTGCTTTATGCTTCATGCCCTTCAAGATCATCTTGGTGGCTGTCGATATGTCGTAACATGGTTAGTTTCACCTACTAGAATACTGATAATGCAGTTTGTCTGTGCTTATAGCAAATGGATCCGTTATTCAACCATCTATAGTTAAATCTTCAAAAATGTGTGATGAGACGATATTTTTATCAAATTCATTTAGATTCTTTCTACATCATCGAGACGCAATGCAAGCAATAGCAACAATTTAGTGAATGATTCTTCAATTCTGCTGGATGGTGGTGAGAGAAGCTTGAATTTTGACGAAGATGATGAGAACATGGTGTCTAGCTCCAAAAATTCACCAATTCCAAGTTACGCTGTGGATTACGCCAGTCTTAACTTTAATAGAGATAAGCACCTCAGATACCGAACGAGAGTTTTTGCTGCCGAGTATGTGACCCGGCCTTTTATCTCATTGATTAAGCTGTTTTCCTTCATCTTTTTCAGTTATTGTGGTTTCTTTTTGCTGATTTCTCTTGCTTCGATTAAAGGTTGGTATGATTAGGTAGTGATAGCATTACAAATGTGTTGTCGTGACTCATGTGTTAGCCTTTTGACGTTTCCTGGCTGAATTGTTTCTAGTGTTTTCGAATGTCAGCAAAAACTTAATATGATTCATGATCCTCTTCCCTGAACGGATTCCCATTAGTATGTTTGAGAGGATGAGATGTGACATTCTGAATTTGAAGCGGTAAATGAGGTCAAGAGGATTAGCTGTTGGATTCTCTGCTTTGCTGTGATTAGGCTTCGAGAGTGAAGAAAATTATGATAATTAGCAGTTCAAACCAGTGAACATGTATATTGCATCGAAAGTGCGAGGATCCTCATCATTTGGGCTCAATAATTTGATTTTAAAATTACGTTCTAATTCCCTGATGTTTGACCAAATCTCAGGGGAGTGGATATATTCTCCCCTTGATTTTAATCAGTTATCTCCTGTAACAAGAAGTGTTTCAAATTATAGGTTTTTAAGAAACCTAAGATTCCAAATGCATGGAATGTATTAGGTTTTGTAGATGGTGGAATTCGTAAGTGTTATTTTCTGATATAAAGTGTATGATACACGTAAAAATGAAGATTGCAACGCGATGATACAAAAGTTAAGAAATTGTACACTGCAGCCTTTTATGCATTTTGCTGATGTTACATTGTAGGACTGATATATCATAATTAGAGGCGCTATACTAATTTTGTACACGGCAGCCTTTTATTCGTTGTGATAATGTCACGTCCTTTGACTGATATACCATGACTAAGGTGCTACACTAATGTCTGGTGTATCTTTATATTAACTGTTCAAGAAAATGATATGGTTATTTCATTTGATGATTGTCGCTTAAACATGCTTGGAATTAGGTGCCTGAATCATCTTCCGCACGCAGTTGGTGAAAATCCTGCTCACTTTGACCTCTTATTGGCAAGACAACAAACTGCTAAAAGACTTATTTCCATAGACTGGCTGGTTCTGCAATTGCAAGAGCTCATTTCCCTTGCTTACCAGGTGATGGATGTAAAACCACTGATATAACTGTGCTTAAATTTTCTGGAAAATGTCTTAGATTGTTGATATTCATCGCATCAATATTTACAGATAAACACCATTCAGTTCGAAAAAATGCAGCCAATTGGTGCGTCACTTCTATGCACAGTCATGGACAAGGTTGCATTTTATGTTTCTTACCTCTATATGCGAATTATTCATTTCACTCTGCAAGATTTTTTAAGCTTTTAAATTTTGAATCTTTGAGGAGACTGATCTAGTTGGAAATAAAAACTGGCTTTATTTTGACTAAAAGTGTGGATATTTATTAATGTTGAAATAATTGCACCTGTATTTGGGCACGATATTCATGCATCTTCGCTTAATTGCATGGTTGGCTGTGCAATGGGAGTTTGGCAACCCAGAGGCACCAGTTAGTTTGATATTCCACTGCTTAATGTCTCCAAATGGAGGCCACATGGTTGCTCGCTTGTTTCTGATATGAATGTCATCCAAATGCTTCTCAAAGTCAAGTGAACGACACATTGCTTGTTTGCAAGTTTAAATTCCTGATGTCTTGGTTGGCTTTCTCCTGCTTTATGCTTAAATAGACATACTCCTATTTTCATTACTAAGGGTGATTTTAAGTAAATTTAAAACAATTTTGACCGAGTTTATGCCCCTTTTGATTTTTAGTCATACTCCTATTTTCATAGCTAAAGGTGGCTCTTTCTTTCTCAATTCTGAATAACATTGACCATTTTTATGCTGCGTTTAACAATTATTATCATGAAATTCAATATATTTTTGTGGATTATTAGTTTGCAGCATCTCTGGACCCTGATCTTCCAGACCACGTCCTTCTGGAACAATATCAGGTTTAATTTTGCTTCTCCGTGCAAACTTTTCCACTTAAATCTCAATTTCCTGATTAAGCTCGGTCTTCCCAGAAACTTTTTGTTCGAGTCAGTGTGGTTAATTCCACAGCGCAATATACATCTTTGTTAGTGGTTGACTGATTAAAACTGACTCACCCAGGCCCAATTGGTATCTGCAGTACGAAGTGCATTGGACTCATTGTCGAGCCCAATCCTACTGGAAGCTGGGCTGCAGCTAGCGACGAAGGTGTAAATTCAGCCATGTTTTTTTCTTTGTTTACCGAGGTGAATTCACGTTCATTGATTTACATACCGTGGTGTGTGATGTCCAGATGCTTACAAGTGGGATTATTAGTCGAGATCAAGTTGCCGTCAAGAGAATATTTTCATTGATTGCACGTCATTTGGATGACTTTAATTGCCTTTACTATCCATCCTATGCTGAATGGGTCTCATGCAAGGTGTAGTTTATTCAAGAAATCTTTGTAGCTCTTTGTGAGAGTTAACTTTTACAATATTCTTGGCTTCATGCCATTGATTTTGCATCAACTTTTGAAGAAAATCTGTAATGATTAAATATGAAGGTGCCTCTGCTAGATACTCATTTTTTTCCCAATAAATTTCAGATCAAAATAAGGCTCCTGACAGTTCATGCATCTCTCAAATGCTATATGTTTACTTTTTTAAGGAAACAAGGTGATGACGTGACGAATATCTAGCACTACTTCCATTATTTTCAAAGAGTTCTAGCATTCTAGGGTCATATTGGCTCTCTCTCTTGAATGACTACTGCTATGTCCGCTTCCATCTAGATTTGGAAAATGTAAGCTTTGTATTTGGAGACTTTCCTTCTTTCATCATCTGACCTGCTTCACTGGAAGAAAAGACTACTGCAATGCGGGGAAAAAATAATTATAGCCCCTATTGAATTTTCTGTGCTTGTTTCTGTGACAACAGTGGAAACCGTTTCTTGATGGGATTCAAACACCAGTTGTTTCAAATGAGTTGCAACCATGCTTAGAAGAAGCTTGGCCTATGATTCTTCAAGCATTGGTGTTGGATGCAGTGCCTGCAAATTCAAATTTGAATGGATCTGCAGCAAGTGAAAAATCAAAGGATATTCCAATTTCCAGATACAGCATGGTTGAGTTGAGAAAAGATGAATTTAATTTTCTCTGGGGCTTTTTACTTCTGATTTTATTTCAGGAGCAAGATGTTACCCCTAGTGAATATATAATACCAGTATGTTGCATCACATCCAAGTTCAAAAATGACATCCCAGTTGATGGTTCCAATTCTCAATGCTCGAAAGTATATGACATATTCTTCCCTATGTTTCAATCTATGATCAGCGAAAGATTTTTTGCAGCGGGATATCTCACCGTGGATGCTTGTAAAGAATTATTGAAGGTGTGCATAGATGCCGGATTTCTATTTTACACCAGTTGACATTTTAAATCTACAATGTGTTGTAGCTATAGTATAAGTATGGGTTCCAGCACTTTACCAATAATTATAACTGGCAAACCGTACAACCTCGAATATTTTATGTTGTGGAGCAGTCCAAACACTGTGTTTGGCCAGCTCTCCACTCTCCTAGATGGAGCAATTGTCACTCCCTATTTCCTTCGCAATAATTACACCAACTTGCAATTAATAGGAATCGAATAGGTGACACTCTTATATCGAGCATTGCCGCTTTGTAAATGAAATTGCTCTTTTAAATTGTACTGTAGTTGAAGCATAACGTATCAAACACTTTCTTAATATGGGCAAGTAGCTATTCCCAATAATTACACTAACTTGCAAGTTATGGGATTCAGATATGTGGATCTTGACTCTGATACCAATTGTACGGTCAATTGCTTACTATTTTATAAATGACAACGGTATAACTTTAATCTTATAAATTGTACAGCAGACCAACACCTTGTTACAATCACTTTCCTAACAAAAACAATTGTTGTTCCCATCGATCACCTTCATGATAATTACACAAACTTGGGAATGGAATGCGTGACCTTGGCTATGATATCCATCAATCTTGTGCTTGCTTTTTTACTTAAAATTTTAGTTAGTGCTAATGGTACAACTCATATTTTTGTAGTGCTACCATTTGAACTCGCATGGCTAGGGCAATCATCTCTCCCAAACGATAAGTATCCACAATCGAATAAGAATTCTTCTCTTGTTTAGATTTTTCAATTGCTGTCAGGTAGGCTGCTGTATGTATGTTCAGAAAACAATAGAACGGTGTATTAGCCTCTTCGGTTTTTTCTAGTTTTTGCATCTGGGGTTTCCCAATATTATTTGCGGGTAGAGAGGACAATCACATGATGCAATAAATTCCAAGTTTATCTTAGAATATGACTTATCTCTACTTTTTAATATTTTCTGCACAGAATTGTTGCATATTGTTAGACTTATAAAGAGTGCCATGCCTTTGTCTGATTTTGGTTCATTTTCTGCACCTTTTGATTTGTGTGAAGTTTCTGCATCACAAAAACAGAAACATAGGGTGGACTGTTCTGTTATATTAGAACCTGGTTATACACGTGTGCTGTGTTGAAATCTGTGTTTATCTGTAAGTGTGATATGGATGCAGGTCTTTTCGCACTTAATTTTCAGGGAAGATACATGGGATAGGCTCGGATTCTCTATCATTCTACAGGTCATGATTTGATTTCATTTTTTTTGTTTTATTTATTATTTTGGTAAATTAATCCAGCTCTCGTGAAAGATGCATACAACTCCCATAAAATGAACATAATTAATATAAATTTGACAATTTACCAGTCGATGTCAACAAATGGTTATGCGAGCACAATCTCAAGTAGGCTTATCTCTTCTTGCCATTAGGGAGAAACTAGTGCCTGGTTCTGATGCCTTGAGCTTGAGTAATGAGAATTTTATGTTTGTGGTTGCAAGTGCTTGAATCACATTAGTCAATCTTTCTTTCCTTCAACTTGAAAACTTTACTAGAGGGTTTAATAGTTTATTATCAGAACAAACAGGAGGTAGCTGGAAACTCTGCATGTTATTGTTGCAGCGGTGGGGTATTTTGTAGGGACCTTTTGGTTTTAATCCCTCGGTTCTTTGACTGGCCTTAGCAGGTCATTCAGAAATGTCCGAAAGATTTCCTTGAAGAAGAGAACTTTGCATATTTGACATCAGAATTCTGCTTGACTTCTTTTTTCAAGATTTTACCAAGGTACCTTAATCTTGTATCTGTTTTCCTGGAGATGCTATAGAAGATTCAATGGCTGATATGAAATTTGATTTTACCTTGATTTCAGTAGTGATCCTAATTCCTGTTATTCATCAAGCTGGGAGACCATTATTTCTGTCCAACTTATCACAGCTTCCACACTATTGGAACGTTTTGAACCTCGGGTAGGTTAAATCATTTATGCTGGTTCATGGCGAGTACCTCAATGACAGTCTTTGAGTAAATATTTTGTTACTTTAACGTTGATGCACTGGGTTATATCATCTCATGTGGTGCTTGAATTTGGAATTCCTTTGATTACCAGCATTATCAATTGTTTGTTTATGCAGATGCAGTTAAAACTATTGATGCCTTTTCTCTTGATTGGTTTCAAGTGCATTGGAGAAGCATCAACTGAGTTATACCTTGCAAGAATATTTGACTTTGTCAAGTTTATCATTTCTTTACTAAAGGGACATGGTGAGTTTGTAGGACTTGACTTCACAAACACCAATGCATAATTTCCATCTTGTTTAAAGAAATGTTATATAAAACCAAAGCACTAATTTGGTACAGATACTATTGTTAATGATTTTCTTGCAACATGGGTCAAATACCAAATACCATTTTTATCATTATATTGAGTCAATCAGAAATAGAGATGGGCAAAGACCATAAAAATACAATCATCATTTACATTGAGATAATCAGACAAAAATAAATAGATGTCTATTGTAAATCTCAGAAACTCGAAATATTTTACCGGTTTTCTTTTAAGACTTCCACTCATATTTGCCAGTTTCTAGAATGAGAAATCATTTGAAGTTACTGCAAATTAAAAGTAACAATGATGCGACCATAAATTCAGAATTTATACTGTGCGAGCCTGCGAGGTAATGTTTCATTTTTCCAACTTATGTAAGAATATTGTCAATTCTAAGTGGCAGTTTTAATAAGGAAAAGAAAGGTTTGTTATAAACGGATCCATTAACATTATTTGAGTTTGGGATTCAAACTCGTGTGTTTGTGTTTCTCAAAATATGGGAAGAATTAATGAAGTGGATTGCCCCTCAATGTTTTGTGTAATAATTAAATGCAATAACTAGCATATCTTCATTTGCAGGCTTTATATCTCTTAGAAAGTTCAACCTTTAGTTATAATTCCTTTACTAGTGAAGCTGAATATGGTTTGGACTTAAATTGTAAATTGATTCTGCTAAAAAATAGGATAGAATTCAAATTAAAATTCAATTTCTAGCAGAATCAACTCCATCAGAATGTGTATTTGTCAGTGATCCATTAGGTTTTTTCAAGTAATATGTAGAATGGGTTGTATTGATGATTCTTTTATTGCAGAAAAATCTGAACTCGTGGCTGATGGCATTACCCACTTGGCATCAATAACCAGAGCTTGTCTGAGTGCAACAGCTAGGTTCACAAAGGATTGCGTCAATGCAATTCATCAATTGGAAAATAAGAGCTTCCACTTGCGCAAAATTTTGTACTTGAAGCTTGCCTTTTCTGTGGAACAAGTTTTTTCACTTGCTTCTCTAGCTTTCGTTTTTGAAGCTCCAGGAGATAGCCAAGAAAGTAACCCTGTCCTGTTCAGAATGCTGCATCACAGCATTCAGTGCATCCAGGCCATGCTTGCTGATTCTGACATGCAGGTGGTCAAAGTCTAAGGTTTTATTCGGACAGGGACAGAAGGATTTGAAATCCATGTATTTAAATGTATATTCATTCTTTAGATTACTTACACAAAAGAAATTCAAATCAATTTACATGCTTATTCACCCTACAATTATAATATCCACAGTGAATTTCAAATCCTTGTAATATTAGAGTGATTTGAAAATCATTGTGACGATTATTTAAGTTTTTCTATTTAACTTATCTAATAATGAAAATAAATTCGAAATCATGGATTTCAAATCACTGAATCCAAATCCAACCTAATTGTGTTTTTTTTTTTTTTTTTTTTTGAGACATTCACTTTCAAATATGAAACAAGAAGTTACTGTGCAGATTCAGGCAGTTAGTCTGCAGGTACTTAAAGTCATATTACAGAAAGGAATTGGTGCAGAATCAAATACTTTCTTAATCTTTTTTGTTGGTGAGCTTGTCGGAGATTTGTTGACCATAATTCGGAATGCTTTGGAGGTTATAGTTTCATTTGGCAAAAATTAAAGTCTCATTTTCACATCACCTCGTGTGTCCAGCAATTTGATTTTGATTGCAGAAACATGTTAAAAGAGAAAGCAGTTGCTATTGCTGGGGAGTCTCTGAAAATCTTAACACTTCTGCATACCCTGTCAAAGGGTTGTGATCATCAGAAAGGTGTGATAAACCTGCTTTTGGAAGCTCTTCTCACAGTTTTTTCAGTATCACATGGTTCTCTGTCTCAGGTAATCCCAATGGCATATGGCATGCATCGCATGCTTAATATTCATTTTTCTCCTTATTGATTAGCAATTTTAATTGCAGGAAGTTCATGATTTACGAAGCATATCTATAAAAATTGTTTCACAACTTGCTCAAATTCCTAGTTCAGCAGTTTCCGTGAAGGAGATTCTATTGGCTATGCCCGCTACACAAAGACAGCAGCTTCAGGTTCTTTTCTTAGTTTTTTATTCAGGCTTTGGTATTCCTGGAATGAGTCAAAAAAGATTTTGGTTTTGTCTCCACGGTGTTGCAATCCTAGCATCATCAGTTCATGTAGGTTCGAAAAGGGATACGTGTATTGAGAGACTTAGATGACTAAAGTATACAGTGCCAGTTGAAGTAATTTTGATTTTAGTTAGAGCTTGTTGTGTAGTGTGTGCCAAGTGCTGAGTAGCTCGTCTTCTGCACTCATCTTGCACGAGACTCGTCTTAGATCAATGAATGAGAAGTGCCCGTTAAAAATAAACAGTGTGCAGGTTGTGGTATAATTGATTGGAAGGCAACAAAACAATTGTGATAAAAGCGTCACATAGCTACTGTCACCATTCTCACTCGTTTATTGTCATTATTTTCATCAGTTTTCTTCTTTGTTTATCTGATTCCTAATTGTTCTTGTTACCATTACTGTCGATATCCTAATGTTTATTGCCATTTCAACTGTTATTCATGTGAGTTCTCTTGACACTGAATGAGTTAATTTCATAGTCTACTCAGCTTAAGCTTCAAGACAATTTTATCTACAAAATAATGGTTTGTTGGTACATCAAATATTGTGTGCGCGTTATTTTTTTCTGAGTGCATGATACTTTACTGAGTTTCTAGGTGTTATTGCATCACTTTGTTTCCTGTTTGGAATCTCCAAATTTAAAATTTCCATAATTTCAATTCCATGCTTTGGGAAATTGAAGATTGAGTTCTCCTTTCAATCTCCTGCATTAAAATTTGGGGTTCCGATTTCATTCCAATGCTTTCAGGACATTATTCGAGCTTCCGTAACACAAGACCAGATCGCAAAACCAGCTGAATCCTCTGGGCCACCCTTGGTAATCAAGTTACCTTCACCAACAGAGCAAAACGAAACCAGCAGTTCCCTTCAGTTGGCCCCTCCAAAGGATTCCCCTGAGGAATCTGATAGTAACAGTTCTGCCGAAGAAGATGACGACTGGGATACATTCCAGTCATTTCCTGCCTCGAGAAATGGAACTGTTCCTACTGAAGAAAGAGCGACCTCTTGCTCAGACAGTAGTATCGTAGACTCAACTTCCCCGTCTTGTGGCAACAAGGAGATTCTCATTGCCGAAGATCAAGATCTTAATGAAGGAGCAAATGTATGTAAAGTTGCAGATAACAGCAATCAGATGGAAGAACACCATGTTACTGAAGATGGCCATAATGGTGATAACGAATCTTACAATTTGTATCAACTGAGTGATAAAATCGAGCCCAGCAATTCAGATAGCCCGGACTTGTACAATAATATTCGGTCTTATCAAGCCTGAGGTGAATTCGAGCACACAGTGACAGCCCCCAGCAATGAGAACAAACGGCTTTTATCAGATGTTACTGATATAGAAACCAAAGAAATCTACAGTGATGCATCTGATAAACATAACGCTGGAACTTCCCATTGTAACAAGCAAGGCTTGTCCGAACTTCAATCCACCGAAATTGCGATTGGAAATGATAAGCTATCTTGAGAAGACCGAAGATGACTCTTTGGTTGTCTCCACGGTGGAGCACACCAGCCAATCCAAGCCTGATCAGTTGCCTTAACCAATGGGCTACTGCTTGTTCAAATCACCGAATTTGGCGATGATTGGTAAGCAAAGCTTTAGTTTCTGGTCGTGTTGTTTTGCTGAAAGGAGGCGGCAATTTTCTTGGCTAGTTTATTTCCTAATGTTATATTTTATTTTTATTTTGCATGTTCTTAATAATAATAGTCTCCCCAACCATTCATTTTTTGTGCTGCTGCCACATCCGAGTTTGTTCATGCCATTTGAGCTGATCCAAAACATGTAAAGGGAAAGCCCATCACTTTGTCAAAATAGAGGTAAATATCTCCCACATTTTCAAAGCGTATAATTTGGTAGCAAATTTTTTAGCTAAAACGCGCACGTAAAGGAATTGGGGCCGAAACTCTTGACATGATTAATTCAAATATGTAACATCTAGGACTTTCTAACTTTAGGTGAAAGAGAAGAATAACTATATTTTCCTTGGTTTCTTAGCGCATAGCGATTAATATTGTGTATATCAATCTTTAAAGTCGTTGCAGATCTCGTTTCTGAAAAGAAAATATCGACTGCATAAAAAAGTGCAACAAAAAGAAAGATTTTATACCATTAATGGTAGGAAAACTGTGTATTGTAAAAAAAAAAAACCATACGGCCAGAGAGTTATTAAACGGCAAGTCGATAACGCAGCAACTTCACTCGTCAAACTCATGCATATGATCTAATAGGTAGTTAGCAGCCAGCTCCTCATTCTTGTTGCACGCAAAGAATACTTCTAATACCAAATCCCGATCAAAACCCATAGCTACAAGCTGCAGCTAGCGTTACCAAAAATGAGCAATCCACTGTGGGGTAATATAGCAACAGAAAAAGTATTGCAACTCACGAAAATGCGCCAATAACGAATTTTTCAAAGGTTCGCCAAATTCAGCAATTGTTATTGGATTTACTTTAAAAGTCACCGTCACTCAACTATATACAACAAGACGACATTTAACACTACCACATCAGATGATAGATATATCCCAGCAGCATGCAAGGAGACGAATTGAAATACAAGTGTAGTAACCAAATGATGAGATGGATTAAATGGTTACATTAAAATACATGTGATGGATAAACTTTAACTGAATAAGAAAAACTCACCCGTTCAATTGCTTCCCGCTCTTCCGATGTGAGAGTGATGGCCTGTGGCATTGCTTCAGCGAGTTGTCCTAATATGTTCCTAGAAACATCAAATGTTATAATCAGAGCTAATAAGAGAATGAGAAAGATGCTACCAATTCATGTAAATCTCACCCTTCCCCTTAGGTGGAAATATGAACGCAAAAAATGTTAAAGGTAAAGTAAATCAAGTTTTCTCACCCTTCCCCCTCGACAGGTTCATTAATGAGGCGTAGAAAGTCAGCCTGATGCTCTTGGATCATTCTCACTGGTTGTGGATTTTGTTTGCCAAGCTCTTGAAGCATAGGCTGCACACACGTAAATATACAATAAAAAGCCGTAAAGGTGATACCAGAGCATTAACATTTACTAGCCAGTATAACTAAATGGTGTAATTTAAGAACCTGCAATATTTGAGGATTGGCTTGCACCATGGCTCGCAGAGTTTGAAACTGAGAACAATAAAAAGAAGAAAACAAGATCAAGCCATTGTTCAATTTCTAATTAAAAAATGTCTAGAAAAGCATCTTCAGTACCTGTTGACTGTCGCGAAGAATTTCTAGGCTCCCGATACCTGCATTTGTGCCCATATTGGGGAGCCCCTAGTAACAGAAAGATGCAATTACTAATCTTTCCATTTTTTCTAAGGTAATATTTTTTCCTGCTCTCTCCAAAAAAGATCATATGAAATCTAAAGAGTAACAAATTACGACCTGAGGAAAAAGATCCAAAGGGTTGGCATTAGGTCCACCTGAAGGTACAGTTGGCTGCGTAGCTTGAGCTGAAGGATTCACAGGCAGCTCAGCAGCAGGTAGTTGAGCTGCAGGAGCAAGTTCTGCTTGCTCTGGAATACCCTGAGGTGACATTTTTCTCAAACAATTATAAACATGATATAGGAGGTAGAGAATATTAATTTAAGCTAACCAGAGAAATACAGTAATTTCTAACTCTCACTATCGTTTTTTGCATTCATTGCAAAGAAACAGAGTAAAATGAACAAGAATTGTGGAGACTGACAGAATAGAGGTATTCAACAGCCCTCTCTGGGTTATTAAAAGCTGCACGGAGTGCACGAACAACTGTGTCTCTATCCCAACTTCCACCGCCCATATCAAGAATATGTTGTACAGTACCCTCCAAGTTACTTCCAGCAACTAGATTTGAAGCTGCTTGACCATAAACATCAGTCATTGAGCTGTTCGAACAGAAAAATGTTGCTTTGTAATGAAAAGTTACATATCCAACCAAATATCACACAATAAACAGATCAGTTTACTCCAAAGCAGCGGTAGGTGCCGGAACAGGAGCAGATTCTGGACCTGATTGTGGACTGCAAATGCATGAAACCGAAGTTATTGATCGGAATATTGAAGTATAAAATAATTTGTTATTGCTGCATAGCTGAAACCTAAAAGAATAATATGAACTCACGACGCAACAGCAGGTGCAGGTGTCAGAGCCGCTGCTATAGGCTGAGTTGGAGGTGCATTACTTGTAGGTTGGGCCTACAAAGAGACAATTAAACAAACAAAACATATCAGCAGATTTGACATTCTCAATCCTCATCCTGTGTCATATACCTAAATTTGGAAGTAATATCTAGAACATGTGCAGACGGATGTCACAACCACTCAAAACTTAAAGAAAACATAGATATAATATTTGGAAATTAAGCAAGTACAGTTGTTCATTTAAGCTGACTGGAGATCTTACATGGTACAGATTCGTTAATTTTTTCCTTTTTGGCGATGTTTATTTTATAGATATCGTCTTCACCTTCTATGCATTCATTCCAACTGCACCTGCTTGTGCAGGAGTTGTGTTAAACTATTTTTAGTTAGCTTCAATGAACAACCATGGCTTATTAATTGCACATTCACCGACATAACTTACCATCGTGATACCTCCCCCAACAGAGAGGCAACATATATTGTATGCTTCAAACTTTTGGAACTACTGCAGGGTTTTCATTGATTTTTTTGGTGTTGTATACATTTTTTCGTGAATTTATTTTTAGTGGTGATCCTTTTGTTATCTTCATGAGATGTTAAAACGTGTCAGTTTCCGGACTTCATTTTCTCCAATGGTTGCTACTAAGTTCAAATCATGGAAGTATGTTAAGAAAAATAATATCTCATCGTGATCATCCCACTTACCCTTGAATAATTAGTTCAACATTTAAATACTCTCCAAAAAAAAAAAAACAAATAAACAAGCAAAATGTAATTTCTTGATATACAGATGTTTAAAGATATCAATCATGAGAAAATAATTAACTTAAAAATATGCAAACATGTTTGTTAAACTACGGTAAGATAAAACAGGGAAACATAGGGATGGATAATCTCACTGTGCTTGCTGGTGCAGCAGATATAGTTGAAGCTCCACTTGCTGATGCCTTGTTTTACAAAAAATTAGCAAACTTGTTTGTTAAACTACGTTAAGACAAAAAAGGGAAAATTAGGGATGGATAAGCTCATTGTGCTTGCTGGTGCAGCAGATGTAATTGAAGCTACACTTGATGATGCCTTGTTTTACAAAAGATATGCAAACCAGTTTGTTAAACCACGCTAAGACAAAACAGGGAAAAATAGGGATGGATAAACTCACTGTGCTTGGTGGTGCCGCAGATGTAGTTGAAGCTCCACTTGATGATGCCTTATTCTACAAAATTTCCCGTTTGCATATGGTCAATAATTAAAAAAAAATTGCTGTTTCGTTGGCATTAAAATGCATTCCAGCATCTAGGTTTTGCAGGAGACAGACACTAAAAAGAGTAAATAAGTACTAGCTTTACTGCTTCTCCAGAGGAAAGGATAGTAATTACCTTGGCCAATATAATTACAACAAAACTTTTTTCAGCAACTTTGTTCTCTTCCAGTGTAGTGTCATCCTTAAGAACTTTCCCTTGATGAATAAGCATCTGTTGAGAAGCTGGATAGGAGTCAGAACCCTGAACTTTCTCAATATTTTTCTTCACATCCACCACCTGAAAAACAAATAATTTTAAGAATATACGGACTATGAACATAGAACAGGGGAAAAAACAGACCATCGATACTAAGAAACTCTATCAAGTCCAAAGGAAACCTTCTCTTATTCACTATAAAACAGCAAGGCCATAGCTAGCCATATTTGTGATTGATATTTGATTTTTAGTGTGATGTATTAGAATACGTGCAGAGCGGATTAAATAGAAGTCCAGAAACAAATATACACAATAAAGGGGGTAATGAAAAATACTACTTATGCACAGAGAAGTTTAAACTGATACCAAATTTACCGTATAATTTTACCCCATGAATTGGAGCAACTTATCATGATTCCAAGAGAAGTTATCCAAAAACATTTTTGCAACAAGCAATAACAGGGTTCAAACTCATGGCTACAAGTAAGGCATTAGATAGGAAATCCACATCTAGAACAATTGAATTCCATTGATGAATGCAACTGCATTCTTGCCCTTCCCAATATAAGAAAATGCCCATCTCATAACAGATGGCTAAAAAATTGAGCGGCTTTTAAATAACTGCTAAAGCAACCAACAATAATCGGGTAATTAACACCAGCTTATTCCCCATCCCCAACAAAATAATGGACTCTTGATAAGCACCTTGCACATACAATCTCGAACGCCATGAGTGAAAATCACCTCTCACAAAAGGCGCCAATCAAGAACCCTAATTGCTCTCCAATAACAAAATCCATTGGAATTCAAGCAGAAATCACACATACAATCATGTGTGTACTAATTTACGCATCTCAGAGCGACAGACAGGGAAGAAGATAAATCCATACGGTATCTTCAGGTTTCACTTCGATCTCGAAGTAGGAGCCCTTCAAAGTCTTCACAAAAATCTTCATCTCCCGCCTTCCAATACGTCAGTACGGTCCCAGAAACAACTGCTACAGCTTATATAGAAGAGGAGCTAATGATTTTGTAACATGGCGGTGACTAATTGGTATTGTAAAACACAGTAGCTGATCGACACGTGTTAAAAATAATATAAAAAATTTGGCGTAACCCGAACCAAGCATTTGAATTTACTATTTTTTTACTTGGACGTCGCTGCTGTTGGGTACCCGAACTGATTGAAAAAATATATATTTAGCAAAAAAAGTAGGTTTTTTGTGAGACGGTGTCACGAATCTTTTATCGGTAGGACGTATTAACTTTACCGATATTTACAATAAAAAGTAATACTATTAGTATAAAAAATAATATTTTTTCATGGATTACATAAATAAGATATTCATCTCACAAAATATGATCCATAAAATCGTGTCACATGCGTTTTTGTCTAGCAAAGAACATCACATCAGAAGAGATGAATCTCTTTGATCTACGGATTTGGATTTGAATCATAGAGATTTCAAATACATTGTTGACCAATTCATTCATAAAAATAGATAGATAAATGAGTGGTTCAAACTGGACTTGGAAAAGTAAATTGAGGTTTTAATTGGGCTCAATAAGAATTTTGGCCTTTCTCCAGATGGTAGTACTGAAACCTACGAGCCCATCATTAGAATACGCAAATAAATTATTCGTTTTAAAGATAATAAAAAAAAACTAACTTAAATTATACATAATTTGATTAATCGTGTTACCAAAACTATTTTCCTGTCAATAATTTATATTAAATCGTCGACTAAAATATGAAAAGGAAAATTTAAATTTATTTCAGAAATTTTACACGTTTAAAGTATATTTTTCGTCTCCTATGAATTTTCAATTTTTCATGTATGCGAATTAATATTTAAAAGAAGCGATCGTAAAGTCTGCTTAAGTGGCGCTTAATCTCATATAATCTTGCTTAAGATTTAATACACTCAAGCTAGATTAAGCAACCGTAAAAAGGCAAGATTTCATTTATGTTTTGAATATATATGTTTATAAACATGTATATAAATATTAAATACACATTTAATCTTGTTTAAGCTTTAATACACTTGAGCTTGATTAAAAAACCACTTTTTTAGAAACAAGATTTCATTTTTTTTTTGAATTAATGTGTTTATAAATATGTATATGAATATTAATTAATTTTAAAAGTCCACTTAAGCGACGCTATATATATATATATATATATATATACTAGCGACTGAGGCACATGCGTCGTTTGTAATATAAAATTAAATATTTGAAATATTTTCATACATATTGTTATGCATTACGAAACATCTTTTTTTTTTAACTTTAATTTCAATAAAAAAATATAATAATATCATGGTAGAAAAAAAAAATTTTTTTTTGTTTTAAGAAAAAGATAAAAAAAAAATAAATTTTGACGTCCTCTTCGAACCATTTTTTTTAAAAAAATACTAGTAAACTGAAAATAATATAATGATCATTATGGCTCAAAGTTTTCACTAAACAAATTAGCTTTAATTGTCCCATCTCTTCAAAGTGCCCCATATCCTATCATTGGCACTATAAGTACACACTTCCCCCACACCCCATTGCAACCGAACAAAAACCCCCCACACCCATCCTCATTCTTTCGGTTAGCGCACAAATTACAGAGTGTTTCTCCCATATCCTCTGTGTGTTTTTAATCCATCTTCCACCATGGAATTGGTGGTTTTAATGGCCATATTCATATTAAGCCTCTATTTCCTCCTAAAAGTTATTTACGAAACTATATCATGTTACTACATAACCCCGAGAAGAATCAGGAAAATCATGGAAAAACAGGGCGTGCACGGCCCAAAACCCCGGTTCCTAGTCGGCAACATCTTGGAGCTGGCTTCTATGGTCGCAAAATCGACCTCCCACGACATGGATTCGATCAACCACGATATCGTGGGACGTCTCCTACCTCATTTTGTTTCTTGGTCCCAGTCATATGGTAACTTCATTTAATGAAATTATGGAGATATGTTACATGTACGCGGTTATGTTTTCTACGTGATCAAGATTCGTGATGGTGCATATTTTTTTGTAGGGAAGAGATTTATATATTGGAACGGGATTGAGCCCAGGATGTGCTTAACCGAATCCGAACTTATCAAAGAACTTCTATCTAAATACAGCACAATTTCCGGGAAATCATGGCTGCAACAACAGGGTTCCAAGCATTTTATCGGGCACGGTTTGTTAATGGCGAATGGGGACGATTGGTACCATCAACGACATATAGTGGCACCGGCATTCACGGGAGACAAGCTAAAGGTATACTTGTTTTATATATATTGATCAATAGTATGTCGAGAAATGTCAAATGTCAATATTAATATATTTAGTTTTAACAAAATGTGGGCAGAGCTACGCAGGTTACATGGTGGAATGCACTAAACATATGCTGCAGTCACTGGAGAATGAAGTAAAGAATGGCCGAACAGATTTCGAGATAGGCGAACACATGAGCCGACTAACGGCTGAAATCATTTCAAGGACTGAATTTGATTGCAACTATGAAAAGGGGAAGCAAATATTTCACCTGTTAACAGTTTTGCAGCATCTTTGTGCTCAAGCAAGCCGCCATTTGTGCTTCCCTGGAAGCCGGTACGCAACTATCATGTTCAAACATAAAACTTTTCTTTTGAAAGTATAAGGATATTGAAAATTGGCTGCGTACAGGTTTTTCCCAAGCAAATACAACAGAGAAATAAAATCACTGAAACTGGAGGTGGAAAGGCTGTTAATGGAGATAATACAGAGTCGAAAAGACTGCGTAGAAATAGGGCGAAGCGGGTCACATGGGAACGATTTGCTCGGAATTTACTCAATGAAATGCAGAAGAAGAGGAGCAATGGGTTCAGTTTGAATTTACAAGTAATAATGGATGAGTGCAAGACTTTCTTTTTTGCCGGGCATGAGACCACAGCTCTGTTGCTGACTTGGACAGTGATGTTGCTTGCGAGCAATCAGGACTGGCAGGAGAAAGTGCGTGCGGAGGTCAGACAAGTCTGTGGCAGTGGTGCGCCGTCTGTCGATCAGCTCTCGAAGCTTACTATGGTGAGTATTGCTCGCACCTTACTCTCAGTCCTTTTCCCCCTTTTCTTGTTTCTTTTAAAAATATCAACAAAATGTTTTTTGAGTAGTTTGATTAAATTGTTGATTGATAACAAATTTCAAAAAAAATCACAACACGTGAATGAAATGTTATCACATGCAACTGTTGTGTAGAAACAAGTTAAATGATAGGATACTCGGATTATAGGAAGAAGAGAAATTATTCATTAATATTTCAAATAATATGTATAATCACAATAAATATTAATTAATAATTCAATTTGACCTTTTGAATAACTATAACTACTCTTGAAATTCTGATTTTTTAATGTGATCAAAATCATTACTTATAATTGGAATTTGTGATCATGTTCATTTGGTTAGAAACACCTGAAAAGTCCAAAAATCGTTATTTAAAATTGAGCAATTCTAAAGTTTTTGTCTAATCATTCCATCCAAATAACCCGTATAATAAAATAATTTTCTTTGTCGAGATTATAAAATATATATTATTATTCGTATGCATGTCGCAACAAACATTTGCATCACATGAGCTGGATTTCTATGATCACTTAACTCGATCTGGGAATAGTTGTAAATTATATATAGTAAAATTAAAAAATATTCCTATTTATTATGGTAACTACTGATTTCTTACAAATTTATATATTTTCATGTGATCGCATCAAGGGTTGTGCGTGATTCTATGCCACGTGAAGAAGATCGTAAAGTGTAAGGTTCTAGTGAATCAAAAGTTTTGAATCGAGGATCGAAAATATTTTAAAAAGAGAATTCTGTATACATAAAATATTAGTTAAGTCAAAAGTAGTGTAGTGAAAGAACTGTACTAAAATTTTCTATATTTAATTAAGAGGTACAAAAACAAATATTTGTTAAGCGTGTGCCTATATATATATAGTTTTATTATACTGTCCACCAGTCATATTCACCTCTGTGCGTCAATGATAATTTAATAAATGAGTGTCATCTCATTATAAGTACGATTGGTGGACAGAATAATAAAATTACACATATACCTCATCTCAACCCTAGTAAAAAAAAAAAACTGAACGGGGTTCTGCAATTTTGGATTGTCTGCAACTCATAATTATTGTTAGTTTAGGTAAATAGAGCTACTTGTTATGATGATTTTTTTTTTTGGGATACGTACTGGATATCATATACAGTGTCACCGCTCATTTTTTTCTGAAAATTTTGGATTTTGGTGCACAAAGATATACTAAAATGCCGGCCAATGACATTTTTTCCCCACTGCAGTTGAGCATGGTGATAAATGAATCACTTAGGCTGTATCCACCAGCGTCGGTTCTTCCACGAATGGCATTTGAAGACATCAAGCTAGGTGATCTTCGCATCCCAAAGGGTCTCTCGATATGGATCCCAATGCTTGCCATTCACCATAGTGAAGAGATATGGGGCAAAGATGTAAACGAGTTCAATCCCGCTAGATTTGCATCGAAGTCGTTCGCCACGGGTCGGCATTTCATCCCTTTTGCCGCGGGTCCAAGAAATTGTGTAGGTCAATCTTTTGCCCTGATGGAAGCCAAGATCATATTAGCCATGTTGATCTCCAGATTCAGTTTTGATATATCGGAAAATTACCGTCACGCTCCCGTGGTGGTTCTCACAATAAAACCCAAGTACGGGGTTCAAGTCCGTTTGACACCCTTAAGCCCGTGACAAATTTTGTGATGAGATCCTTTAAAAAAAAAATTATTTTGGGTTTTTTAAGGTTGAGATTGAAGAGTATTAGTATAATGGTTTTGTTTTGTAACTATATATATATATATATATACACACACGCTGAGATAGAGATGGAGGGATTTGATAATGTGTCTCCATTGATACGATAAAAAAATTTCAGTGCACTTTGAATAGTTTATTCGATTTGCTTTTGGGCATACCGGCTTTTATATGTAAATAAAAGTTAAAGATTAAAAATTTGTGCGAAATCGTTTCACGGATCGTATTTTATGAGACGGTCTCACGAGTCGTATTTTGTGAGACGGATCTCTTATTTGGGTCATCAATGAAAAATTATATTTTTTATGTAAGAGTATTATTTTTTATTGTGAATATCGATAGGGTTGATCCTTCTCACAGATAAAGATTCATGAGACTGTCTCACAAGAGACATATTCAAGTTAAAAGAGAGGCCAACTTATCACATTTTAAAATTAATATTTTAAATAAAAAAATTTAGACCTAAAATGTTTATTCGAAAAATATATATCTTTGCTCGCTCTTTGTTTTATTAAGTTATTTCTTCTACATATCTGATCATATATATTTATTATTATTAATTATTTTAAGTTGGAAAGATGTCCTCTACACACTATATGATTGAGTTGTCTATATTTGGATAAGTGCAAAATGCCCACATAAAGCATAAAATCACTTAATAAATATGCATAAATACAAAGTCGTGGGTTAAAAAGGTTATCTTCTTTAGCTCTGATATATCTATACACTTTATTAATATCATATAAATTAATCATTGGGTGATTTTTCTCTATTTCCAGTTTTCCACCATTCAATTTGATATAAAACAAAACGGCATATAGTTTTTCTTTTGAGTAGGTCTTTTGTGAGACGGTCTCACGAATCTTTATCTGTGAGACGGGTCAACCCTACCGATATTCACAATAAAAAGTACTACTCTTAGCATAAAAAGTAATATTTTTTCATGGATGACCCAAATAAGAGATATGTCCAACAAATTACGATCCGTGAGACCGTCTCACACAATTTTTTACTTTTTCTTTTTTTATTTATTTATTGCAATATCAGGGTGGAGGATTTTTTTCAATATGTGAATTTAAACTAGGGATGATAATGGAGCGGAGCGGAGATTTATTTGTCATCCTCATCCCCATCCCAGAATTACATCCCCACCCCTATACTCGCCCCGATTTTTTCTCTCATCTTCGTTTCAAAAATATTAATGAGAACGTACTTGGGTCATTTCTGCACGACTTAAACTAGTCAAGATAAAGCTCAATTAATTTCATTTGAACCACGACTTTTGAGAGGCGATCGGAGTGATTTAAATCAATCATACTCGATATGATACAAATCAAATCACTCTCGATCATTAATTCGAGTAAAAACTTCGTTTTTATCCTCATTCTTTCATAAAAATTTGGTAGGGTAAGTGTTCATGACAATAATGAAAGAATTTATAAGTTGTAACACGATATGTACGTATAACTACACTCCAAAAATAATGAAATACCAAGCTTACAATTATTAAGAAATCTTCAGAAAAAAATTAATTTGCTACCATTAATTCTTGTAACATTCCATTATACATTAACCCTTGATCGACACGTCTAATTCAACATATTTATTAAAAAAAAAAAACTGATCAGACCAATAAAACCCAACTTATGACAATTAATTGCTAATGTAATAGAGAATGTTATAATAATTGGTATATGTGATTTTTTTTTCCTCAGGAATTATAATTTTGAGAATTTTTTTTTAAAAAAAAATCATGAAATATAGCAGAACTATTTAATGAATGTAATCTCTTGAATACCTCGAGATAATTAAATGTTTTTTTAATGCCGAGATTACTCTTAAATATTTAATAATATGTCAAAGTGGGAGACAAAAACAGGCACTAATTTCATTTTAATCTAAATTAGTTAGCATATTAATTTGTCTTTACTTAAATAGTATTTAGTGATGCTACATGTAGCATCAATATTTTAATATCAATTTGTACCGTATAAAAAATTCAATACAAAAATTTAGTTCATCAAAATCTCTCCATACATTAAATATAAGGCAAAAATTTGTGTGAGACAGTCTCACAGATCGTATTTTGTGAGACAGATCTCTTATTTCATGGAAAAATATTACTTTTTATATTAAGAGTATTACTTTTTATTGTGAATATCGGTGGGGTTGATATGTCTCACAGATAAAGATTTGTGAGACTGTCTCATGAGAGACTTACTCTAAATATAAAGTCTAATTATATAATTGCAAAATCCCACGTATTTGAATATACATACATATTTCTCACTTGTCGGTTTGTTCTATACATTGAATATGATGAGTCAAAACAAAGTGTAGCAATGCTTAATAATTAATAATAACACATAACAATAATTAATTAGAAGCTTTAATTGTAACGAAACGATTCTAGTGGATGCCGAAGAGTCATATCGAAAATAGTTTTTTTATAAAAAAAAATTATATATACATATATTCTTTCTTTATTATTGTTTTTTTAGCATTGTCTCTTCATGTACCATTATATTTTGAGTTATCTTTTTAACTATTACGTAGAATAGTGACAAGTGGCACCTTATCACTAGTTAATGAATGGAGACCAATGAGTTACAAATTTAAGAGACGAGATGAATTAAAAATATTACACAGAGTTTCCAAATAGATGAACGATGTGTTTTTCAGATGTCCGGGTCGGTGAAATATGCATGTATTTGACCGATTCTTTTTACAAATGTTTTCTCGAGTAGACTTGTCGTATATGATTTGCAGAGTACAATTTACTCGATTGACAAAGTTTACAGACTATTACATTTAGAAATATAATCAGAGGCGATGTACCATATTTTAAGAATATATACTTTTTAGTTCTAGAAAATATATTTTTGACGATGATTGTTTTTTAAAAAAATTCTCATAGTTTTCACATAGTGTAAGCTTCTATAATAAAAGTATGTATATTAATTGATCAGGACCATTAAATTAAATACATTGACCCGCCATTAAGGGTGTTTAGGTTTACTTTACAAAAAAAATATACTCAATTTGGTACATAAATAAAATGTTAAACAGCACAGATGAATCAATTATTGAACACCCACAAACACAAAATAAATTATCCTACGACAATTATTATACTTTAATAATTAGCCTTTTAAAATTAATTATTAATTAATATATAAATGGCACGAGTGGAAGTTGATGGGGTGGAAAAATAATTAAAAAAAACAATCAAATGTATCTTTTTATTAACTCAGAGGTAATTAATTGGAGGTTCACAATTGATTGTGCATTGGGATATAAAAAGTTATATATATAGATTTTTAAAATTCAACTTTATTCCCAATCAGTTTTTTTTATTATTATTTACAAGATAATCTCACGGATCAATTTTATGAGACATATGATATATTTAAGTCATTCATGAAAAAATATAATTTTTTATTGTAAATATGGACAATGTTGACTCATTTCACGAAATAAAAATTCATGGGTATCACAAGAAATCTACAATTTTTATAGAGCCGCTTATAGGTAAGCTCGCATTCGACCCCACTGAAGAACTTTGGAAGTTCCTCAGGAAGATATATATGATATTTGGTAAGTATGATTATTCTAATCAAACGAAATTAAACTTCGGAATATATTTTATATATAAAATCGAGATATTATTTCTCATTGGATGTGTTTGGATTAATGGGTTGAGACAAGGTTTTATAATCAAATATTTAAATATATGGATTTGAAATTACATTTATATACTATATTATTTCATAAACTTGTCATTGTTTTGAATGTAACAAGTAAGATGGATATGAGATTTGAAGTTTAAAATAAATCTGCTCAAATCCATCGGATGCAATTTAAGATGAGTAGGTATCTTGTGAGACGGTCTCACGAATCTTTATCTGTGATACGGGTCACCGATATTTACAATAAAAAGTAATACTCTTAGCATAAAAAGTAATACTTTTTCATGAATGATCCAAATAAAAGATTTGTCTCACAAAATACGACCCGTGAGACCGTTTCACACAAGTTTTTGTCATTGAAGATTGCATTTGAATGAGATAATTTGATTTGGAGGATGTTGTTTGATTTAACAAATTAAAATTTTATTTCAAATCCATCAATCCCAACTCAATTTAAGGAAAAAACATGTTACTTATGATAAAGTGACTTTTTTTTTTACGAGGAAGTGAGTGAGTACCATTTTTTATGTGCATCCATCATCAATGGCTTTTAAAACAACAATATCGTGTCTCTTAATATAAACAATAAATTAACGTTAAACATCAATTGTTTAATTAAATAAGCGCACTAAAATGATTATTAATCATTCATTTACCTTAACTTCCACCCACCCACCCACCCACCCACTAAAGCTTCATCCTTGAATTTAATAGAAGTTTGACGGAAATATCTAACGAATATAATCAACTTTTTAGTACGAATGACAATATTAATTTAATTAAATTTTAAATTATCATCATTTGTTAACCCCCTCCCCTAGAAAAACACTTTTAATCCAGAAGAAATGAAACGAATTAAAGTCAAAATATATTTTTTAATTTGTAAAATCAACCAACATTTCGTCCCCATTCAGCAATAAAATGGCAGTCCAATAAAAATAGGTATTCATGCAGTTCCAATGCTCATTGACGATTAATAATACTTTAGATTAATTACTTTTCAAAATGATAGTGATGTTTGGAAAGGCTCGGGTCATCTTTGGATTCGGGTGGAAAGGGAGGACTAAAGCAGAACCAATTCAGAGTTGGTTCCAAGAAGACAAGAGGAAACTGGGTGTAAGTTAACTCGGGTAAATAATGAGTAACATATTTAAACAACTCCGGGCATGCAGCAACCCAGGAAGCATATCAGATCACTACGGACTCATACAAGCTCGTGCTCGTATTATTGGCCGAGAAAGACAAGGTTGAATGATAATACTCGGATGGGAAAGGTATCTAGCCAGGCAGGGATGCCCTTGGCATCCCAGACACTTACAACACTTTTTATTTTTCCATGGCCAAGTAAGACAGGGTACCCAATAAGATTAAGTTAAGTGATTGTGGATAATGTCCACCGATAATCGAAGGGTCGATTATCCTCCACGTTTCCAGGGCATCCAACCCGGGCTCACCTTACTCCATCACCAGCAAAAACCGTCCAGGTTGGTTCCTTCCTACTCATATCGACCATGAGATGGGAGCAAGATCATAAATATGAGTTATCATTCCTACAAGTCAATGCTCATGACAAGACCATAGATAGTATGGGTCACCGTGCCTAGTGTCAGAAGGCAGAGTATGAGTAGATGTCTAATCAGGAACAATGTCCAGACACTGCAATCAAAGTCATCTTCTCCCCTATAAATACTCAAGTTTGTCAATTCACTGAGGACATGAGATATTGCATTCAATAAACTCTCTTTCTACTTAGTGTGTCATGTATTGACTTGAGCACACTGGAAACTCTTTCAGTGCCCACTGACATTTTCTTGTTGAGTGAATGCAGATCATCTGACATGAGCTCATCCTACCCCGTCAAGAGTACTCACAGTGCAGGACAAACCACCCGAACTCATTTCATTAAGTCAAAAATCTTCACATAAAATTACACATATCTGCTAGTAAATTGCCCACTCATCTCACCCAATCGACCTGATCATCATGAGATAAAATTATAAATTAAAAAACTCAATCATCAATAACATGTGTGTATATATAATTCGAGATGTCATGTTTAAAGTAACGTACGAATAAATTTAAAGTTTAATCATGATCCAACTATAACACCGGTGATAGTTAAATCATTTAACAATCCAAGAGCCACAAGAAGATTACTTTGGTACATATATATTTATTGTTCTCTACAATTATATTATAATAATTGTATTAAGTTGTAACTTATAGAAATTCAGTCAAACACGTTATTTTGATTCTAATAATTATAGGACGAGATCTTAAACAAGATTTATAAAGAGTGATGACTATTTAATTTAAATCTTTTAAATCATATTATAACCGAAATATCAGGTATCGATGTTTTCTCGACAAAAATAATATATTCATTTCCAATAACTTGTACAAAGGACTAATAATATAAAACAATTATTTGATGAAATTATTATGTATATTTTTGTTTGAAGGAGCCCATTCCCTGTATTCAAGACATGACTTGCATCTTTACTAAACAGGGAACAAGATCAAGATGTGGCAGCAAATATACTTAACATATGTGGAATTATGGATCATTCAAAAAAAATGTCATGTGTAATTTTCTTGAACTTTTTGATAAAAACTTACATTTAAAATCTGACAAATGTTTCACAACGAGACCGTTCATGTACACCGGTTCTAAATCGCACTATGTAAAGTTGTTAATATATAATTGCTCGACGAACAAGTTTCCTACAGTCCAAAAACATTAAAAAATAAAAATAAAAATGAAACACAGAAAGAATCCAAGCATTGTTGACTCCAGTTCTAAGCTTTAAGCTGTCCAATTCTCAATTTATGCTCGTACATATGATAATGTCCAAAAATCAAGGGCAATGCATTTGTACGAGCATTGCCCAAGGAATCGGAGAGGGATAACCCAATAATAGTTGTGTATGTCACCAAAATATATATTCACTTGATGTAAGAACTCGAACGATAGAAGAACGAGTAATGCATTTAGGATTTGTAGTGTGTAAAAAAGTTGTGGATAAAACGTACGTAAAGCATCTCTGCATTCCACTAGACCTACCAGGTGTACTGCATTGCCCTTCATTTTTGGACATTATCATATGTACGAGCATATATACCCATTGCTGAATGAACAGACGGCGTCCCATCAATCGAAATAAAAAAAAAAAATTTGAGATAAATACAGATAATTTTATCCCTATAATAAATCGAATCTAGCTCTACTAAATTTTTTGATAATCTGTTCAGTGCTTTTCTGATAAAGCCACAGCCTGCAAGCTCTAATAATTTACTTTTGGAAAAACTGAACCGTGTCTCCGCTTCCACTAAACGAAAGCAACAAAAACAAAAGACTCTGAGAATTCTTTCACAATTAAATGGTAATCAATCGATCCAATCTAACCAGAAAAGTTTGGGTAGAGCCGGATCCAAACGTTGGCTAGGTAAGCGTCCTGTAGTAAGAGGAGTAGTTATGAACCCTGTAGACCATCCCCATGAGGATGGGGAAGGGAGAGCCCCAATTGGTAGAAAAAACCCACAACCCCTTGGGGTTATCCTGCACTTGGAAGAAGAAGTAGAAAAAAGAATAAATATAGTGATAATTTGATTGTTCATCGTCGTAGTAAATAGACGAGAAAATATAATTTCTTTTTTCGTCTTTACAAAAAAGAAATAATATTATAGTTACGATGACAGCTAAATCAAATTCTTAATATACTAAGATAAATATTGCATCAGAATTTTAATCAAGAAATGTTTATTTTTAGTTAACCAAATTTTTTTGAATCCATTTTAGTTCCTTCCTTTCTTCTCTAGGGCTATCAAGTGCTTAAAGAAAGTGTTATTCCTTATTTCCATGCAAAAAAGATGGGGTTGCACCATTGAAGTGGTAATGTGCATGTGTGGTGGAGCATTTTTAGTCGTGGATATTGATTGTGACATGGTTTTGAAATGTGGACGTTCGTTGACAAAACTAGCTCGATGGTACTTGAAAATTCTATGTGCGTTTAAATCAGGGGTGGAGCCAGGATTCAAAATTACCTGGGGCTGGCTCCGTCTCATAATATATTTAATAAAATAAATAATTAACTAAAAATTTAAAATAAAAAATATGTAAACATTGACTTCATAAAAACATAGAACAAGATTATTTAATACCTTCAAAAACATGGAGCTAAAACACTGATGAAGTTTGTGCTCTACGATTCTTCTTAAAATAAAACTCATTAAATTAAATCGTTATCAGTTTTTTCAACCGAATCTCGTTCGATGTAAATTACCATAGAATCTCTGAAAAACTATGCTTTCATCTTGTTACGAAGAGTTGTTTTAACAAGTTTCATTGATGAAAATGCTCGTTCCGTTGTTGCTGTAGAAATGGGACGAGTTAAAAGAAGACGAATCAAGCTGTCAATTAAATAAATATATCAGATTCGATAAATAAGTAAACGACGTAGATAAAAATGTATAAATCACGTGTCAATCAAATCGTAGGTTCCTGACAATTAATCTTTGATTAATTCAGAAATAGTTGATAAATTCTGAAATCTTTCATGGTCAGCAACATCAAGTTTGTAGTGATCCAATTACATTCTCAAGTGATGCAAATCTTGTGAATCGAAATCAAGATAATAGAATTTTCAACAAGTTGATAGATATGATCAACATTAAGAAGCTTAAAGTTTTCTTTAGGTTCCAAAGCACAACTAAGTTTAAGAAGTTCAATTGTTTCATCCTTAAATCTATTATTAAGCTCTTCAATTTGAAAATCTATTGTAGCTGTAAATACATTAAATCGATAGTGGTGCTCAACTGTGATTGAATCATTTTTTGACAAGAACGGCCCGCACCAGATTTTAAAAACTAAAACCAAAATTCCAATTAAACAAATTGATTTTTTAAATTAATTCAGCTCGATAAGTTATTTGGGTTGAAATCGATATTTTGTTCACCCATAGACTGGATTGATGTATGGCCTTATTTTAATTCCAAAAAGGATTTTTCCATTTTTTTACTATTAAGAATCATTGCGGTCAAAAGCCAAAGTCAGTTCACATAATTTTTTAAAACCAAAGGTAAAAAAAATGATATTGACAAACATAATGGTAAAAAAAAATAATAATATTGACAAACATCAAATAATAATATGGACATTAATATAAAACAAAAAGCTTGATACATTATTTAAGTCATTATGCACAAAATTCAAATCATTGATAAATCATATAATATCACATATTATGATTCACATGAAAAAATTGCGCAATTTCTCAAAATCATTATTTTATTTTTCTTAAAATCAGTTCTTATAAACATACACTAGTTCATAATAAAAAAATTAAAATTATATAAAACTTTTAGTATTAATAGAAATTAAATAAAGATATAATAAAATATGTAGTAACAACATAATTGTATTATCATATTAGCTAAATTTAATATATTTGTGTGCTATTGTAAATATAGTCTAAAAATATATTTGGAACTTAAAACTAATTTTAAAAATCAACTTACATTAAGTTTTTCAACCTTTTGAGCAAAATGTGAGTGAAAGTAAATTTTGATTATAGATATTTACAGAAGATCATTTTAAAAAATTACTCATAATTAACAAAAAAAATCTTCAAATTTGCATCAATAAAGTAAAGCTAACAAAAATCAAAAATAAAGCAAAAATACAGAAAAATACAGAAAAACCAAAAAAAATTTGTAAAATTTGGGTAGGGCTGGAGCCCACCCTAGCCACAGGCTGGCTCCGCCCCTGGTTGAAATCGAAGTATCAGTCGCCGATGACTTGTTACGTAAAAGTTCGACTTGAATTTGAGCTACGTGCTTAATTCATTAATTGTGCTAGATAAGAGAATTACAATATGTTGAGCTTACTAAAGTCTTGTTAATATTAAGATTGTGATTTAACTCGATCCCAAAAGTTAGCTTAAGTGATGGATTATCTGAGTCCATATATGCAACTCACAGGGATAACTCTACTCCAAAAGCTAGCGCAATGGAGGATCGTCCAAAGTCCATATATGCAACTCCCAAGGATTTTATCCAATCGATGTAGGACAATTAACACACCCTCTCATGCCTAGGAATGAACATCTGGAATGTGAAGTTTACAAATGATCCAATTATGGGCAGAACGACTAGACCAACTATAGACAGTCCAACACATAATGGTGGTGTAACACCCAAGATTCGACGATTGTCCTTACTGTACAAAGATAATAATTCTTTTCAGGGTGCTTATGTCCTCACTCACACACAACCTAAGAAACTTCTTAGGGAGATCACTCATCCCAGAATTACCCAAAGTCAAGCACAATTAACTTTAAAGTTCTTATGTGATGAGCTCCCGAAAAGAAGATGCATTTTCTTGATATGAGTAGTACCTATCAAATCTTTTAAGCACTCCTCAATTGCATTGTCTCATACCTGAACAGTTTTTTTGAATACCCTCTCATTTCGGTGTGAGATCGGCTCATTCATATTCCCTTCTCCCATAAACCTATCAGGAACCGCTCATTGTCCATGCAACCTTATAGCACCGGCGATCACTCCCTGCTCTCTTTGTCCACAGGCATCACATGCCCACCAGCTTCCGCTTAGTTCATCCCCGAACAATACCCCGAACCATATTGTACTAAGAGGTCGACTCTCATACCAACTGTAAAGCCCCAAATTCTACGATTGTCCTCTCTGTACCAAGACGAGTCTTTCCAGCGTTCTTATATTCTCACACGCACCCTAGGAAATTTTCTGAGGGAGAGGGGGATAACTGTTGGAACATTTCATGTTCGCAATCTTGATTTTGATGTTAACAAAACTTGCTATTTTGTTACTAATGATTTACCTAAGTGCGCAGAAAGCTGAAACTGATCAGACTTCGAATTAATCACTTACTAAGGCCTAAACTGAATCTATCAAAGACGTAAACTTAAAAGCCAACTGATTGCGCGAAACTGAATCAGTTCAACTGATGTATCGTAAACCAGTTCAACTGATTGTCCAGCTGATAGGTGGTTCAGTAGAAGACCTTCAGAAGCCCGGCCAGCTGATGAAGAGTTCAACTGATGAAGAGCCCAGCTGACCAATTCAACTGAAAGAGTGAAATCGATTCAACTAACGAGTCAATTGATTTCACCAACCCAACAGAAGACCAGTTCAACTGACCAGTCAGCATCAGTTTAGAACCAATCAGTTTGCAGAACATGACAAGCTTATCAAAGGTGAAATCAAGCTGCGTGCTTTAAGGAAAAGCAAATGTACTATTAATAGTACAATAATAGACGTTGCGACAAAATTTAAAAAATACAGACCAAGACCATCAGCAAAAAGGGGAGGTGGAAAAACAAAAGAGAAAAGAAAGGGTACGCTTATTGCATATCAGCTTACAAAGAAGCAATCGGCCCAGTCGAGGGAACACTTCAAGTTATATCAGTTTAGTGTAGAAGCTTATTTCCCTCGATGTCTGAAAACACCTTTCGGGTTGTTTTCAGATATCAGTTCACACACACACACATCACCACTCAAAAACCGTCTTGCACAAAGACGTAAAACTTGTGTGTGTAGTCTTTGATACACAGACGTTAAACAAGTGTTGACTGAAAGGTGATGCCTTCAGTCTAGATTAGGAGTTCAGTTAAGCGGTGGGTAAGTCCTAAGCTGGGTGGATTTGTACAAGGTATTGTATAAATCAAAGTCTTCTAGTGGATCCTACCTGAGGTGGTAGAAGGGGTGACGTAGGAGCAGTTGAAGTTTCCGAACATTCATAAACATAGCTTGTGTATTAACTGTTTAACTGTGTTTTAAACTGATTTGATCAGTTCAGCTGATATAAGTTCAGTTCTATCCATAGCTGAACTGATAGAAGCTAGAACTGATTCTCCGTATTTCAGTCGATCAGTTTACACAAGTCATTAGATTTTTAAATCTTTCAGTTTGTCTTAACAAATGATTATTTCGAGTGTTTTTCGCTTGGTATAAAACCAAACTCGATCTAATTCATCGGTGTATACATTCTTATAACACGAGCTATTGCGGCTCATTGAGAATATTGTGTTTGAAGCACACTCGCAGGTGCCTGAACCGATCCATCAGTAACTCATCACAAAATTACTCCCAGTCAGACACGCTTAACTTTGGAGTTCTTATGTGATGAGCTCCTGAAATGAAGACGCACCTTCTTGATATGAGTAGTACCTATCAAATCTTTTAAAACCTCAACTTCACAGTCCTATACCTGAATAGTTTTTTTGGATTCCCTCTTATTCCGGAGTGAGAACGGTTCATGCATGTTCTCTTCGCTTAAAAGCCTTCCAGGAGCCGTTCATTGTCCAAGCATCACAGGTGAAACATGAGCTCTGATACCATGTTAAGATTGAGATCTGGACCTAAATCGATCTCAAAAACTAACTCAAGAGGAGATGATTGTTCAAGTCCATATATGCAACTTTCAAGAATTTTATCCAACTGATGTGAGATAAATAACAAGTCATTTGGCTCACTTATAACTCTAGTTAGGTGGAGCAAAATGGGGTAAATTTTAGAACACACATACGTTTTTTCAAATTTGCAAAAACTTGCTTATGAAAAAAAAATTAACAATTTGCTAAAAACCACAAGTGTTGCTAAATTTTGTAGCAAAAAAGTCCAAAACACCTCTGTCACGATTTCTTTGCCGTGAATGTGCTTTGAAAGCATAAATATATGAAACTATATCTAAAGTTAAAGCACTCAGAATTGAAATTGTATTAATAAAATACACGTGTTTGTTTCTCCTCGATTTTAAAATACAATTAAAAAACTTGTCGGCAATGGAGTTTGAGCAAGCCATTTTATAACATAGGCGTTTTTTTAGCCCATTAAGCTTAGTATAACAAAGGGTGTATAGAAAAGTGTTAGTAATGAAGGCTTTAAAAAAAAATTCACGGCTTTAGCTATAAATTCAACAACACGAGGATAATTTATTAGCTCGTTAATTTTTTTAAAAGAGGGTTCCAGATATATATTTAATTAAAAATAAAGGAGTTTTAGTTCATTGTACATGTTTTTTTTCTTAGGGATTTTAATAATTTTAGTGGTTTTTCGCAGTTTATCCGCAAGAAGGAATCACCATTATGAACACACAACAGGTGACCCAATTTATATTTTAAAAAAATTATTGTTGATTTCAATAATTTTGGATTAATTTGATATTAACCTAACTCAATTTAAAAGAATTAAATATTGTAGACTTTAAATTCTATGGTGCTTAACACTACTTCACTTGCACCAACACTTGAAAGCTGTAATAATTGATAAAAGAAAATAACATGATTCATTACAATTATGAATCGGATTTCACATCAATTACCTGCAGTATCCTTACTCTCCATGTAGCCATTTGATCAATTATTGTAATTTCGCAAAATGGTAACAGTTGTTTCTTACCCTTTAGTTTGAATAAATATTAATAAAATGTTAATACTCATCAACATATCCCGTCAACGAGCAATTGCTTCGTTGTCATACAATGAGTACTGATACCCTCGTAGGAGTCCGGGTCATGGATGATCCGGGAAACTAAATGTGACCTGAGAAACTAAATGGATAGCACAAATTAGATTCAATATGCATAGTACTTTCCTCAGCAGCTGGGCATGGTGATACCCGGGATATTCTTTCCTCGGGTAATCAAGAGCTCGGGCCCTCGTACAAGCTCCCGGGAACTTCTACCCGGGCTATCTCGAGAAGTGTGCCACACTCGAGTGCATCAGTATGAGCGAACTTATCTGTCAGAGCAACATATGTTTGCGTGTCACAGAAGTCATCAGAAGCAGGGTATGGACAGCCGCCTTGCCATACTTAGCAGGTGGGCACTGAATACAAGGTAATCTTCGGATTTCTTCTTATAAATAGCAAGTATCAATCTCATTTACAGGGTCTTGAACTTTGAATTCTTAAGCACTCACGTATATTCACACATATACAAGTCATTTCACATTTTTTCTTTACATGCTGACTTAAGCATCGGAGTGAATACGTCGAACACTCCTCGACGCCCATTCACGAGTTCATTTCATTGTTTGCGCGTAGGTCACGGTAGAAGCCCAAAGTTTCAGAGATATATTTTTCTCACAAGATATATCGTTTCCTTATTCATTTTCCTTAAACTTTCTATCACCACCTGGTGGGTTGCCTCGATTCCATCTACCCGATTCATCCGGATCACATCAAGTACCCACAACAATTGAATATAGACTCACGAACATTCCAGCTAACAATGATTTGAACGCTCAACTTTAAGGACTGTACTTGTTCTAGGTAGTTGATCATGAGAATAACATGATTATGCCATTATTTACTAATGCTGAAGGACTGAATTTGTTCTGTACCAGAGAGTGAAGACGTCAGTTTCTTAAAAGTTTACTCACACTTTTTTTTTTTATATTTATATACTCACACTTGGCATATGCATATCGATAGGAAAAATAAGTAACGCTAGTTGTCTAATCAGATAACCAGATCTAAAGTTTTGTAGTGCCATCAAATCATTTCATTTGCAAAACACTACTCCCGTGAATGCATATCTAAACTCTATCATTTTATCTTACTCATGATGTACAAATGTCAGCTCGATTAAATTCTCAAATCTGACATCTTTCGATTAAAAATAATAGAGTAGGTCTTATGTGAAACGGTCTCACGAATCTTTATCTGTGAGACGGGTCAATCCTACCGATATTCACAATAAAAAGTAATATTCTTAGCATAAAACGTAATATTTTTTCATGGATGACCTAAATAAGATATGTCTCACAAAATACGATCCGTGAGACCGTCTCACACAAATTTTTGTCAAAATAATAATGATAATGTCCTGCGCCGCGGTTATTGATGTACATGGATTGTTGGGTCAATTTTATTTATTTGAGTTTATATTTGAATAATTATATGTTGATGAGGCTTACAGTTTTCTCCATAATAATATTCCAAAGGGTCTATGATCCAACAGTTTGTGATAGTTCGGGTTTTGAAATATAATTACTCACCGTCAAGAACTTAAAAAGTAAAACGTGTTTCAGCAAAAAAAAAAAAAAAATTTAATCCAATGGTCAAATCAACGATCATGTTTAGCCGAGAGGATCTAAAGCACAATCTTTACTAAGATAGTGCAATCACGTATCCACCCAATTCAACTAATCCCATCATGCAAATTATTGGTTCATGCACTTGCACTTGATGCATTAAATTCCAAGAAAAAAAATTCGTGCCACGGTAGGCTCACTTATACAAATATATACATCTAAATAAATGGGAAAATATATAGATCCATTAGCATGACAACCCATAGCAAAAGACTCGCCCAAATTCATCAATACCGTTTACAAATATAAAAGAAGAAAAGATTTCACAATATTTCTTCTTTTATATTTGTATATATATAAAGTTTGAATTGTGAAATCTTTTCTTCTTTTATATTTGTAAACGGTATTGATGAATTATATATATATATATATGGCAATTGGGTAGGCCTGGGGAGCATATATAAAGTGGGTTTCATGAGTTCTAGACTCTTGGGTCGGACCCAACATTTTTTTTAATATTGTAGCCCAAAGTTGATTTACGAAACATCTGGATCCCATTTGATTGCCTAAATCTTGGATTGTTGTTTACAAGTCCTTTAATTTGTAAAAAAAAAAATTAGGTCTAGAAAATTGTGCATTTATTGCCTGTTTTTTAAGACCTGTGTTAGGATTGTTATATATAATCCTATATCATGTATGATAGTAAAAGGAGATGTGAAATTCATATATGCAAATGATTGTTATTTTGTAAAAATGTAAATAAAATTGTGATATACACACCTTGATTTTCGCTGGTTTATTGTTTTAGATTGATACATTATCGACTTATAACCCTTGAGTTATTACTCTGAATTGGTATAATATGTTTGTCTCTGATATTCTATATTGTCGAATATAAATTTTAGTTATTTTTTTTTTTGTGTAGTTTATTTCGACGTGAGACTGATATATAGTATCATATTAACATTTCTTATGAGAAAGTACTAAAATTGTAAAAAAAAATTGAATGACGTGTCTCAGAATAAAATTTGATAAAATAAATATCTAAAAATTATAAATAAACAAATGTATATGACTAAATTTGCTGTTTTCTTTTAGTTAAGTTATAAAACTTCATTCGACCATGGTTTTTGTTGAGTGTTGATCAAGATTCAAGATCGTGACAATTGTGAATGACAACATGTTTATGTATATTGAATTAAACAACTTAAATTATCATGAATTGAATTAATAATTACAACTGACGATTTCATAAAAAATATTAAAAACAGAAGAAGAATAAATCTACCAAGCTTTATTATTACAATTAATAATTAGTCAATGTGACAATATTGACTTTTAAGTTAACTTAAAATAACCAAAAATTTATGACAAAAAATGAATACAATTGGATCCCATGGAAGTCCTAGTCATCACACTCTTCCAACAACTCCGCATCTACGAGTCTACATACATACATACATATATATATATATATATGTGTGTGTGTGTGTGTATGTATATATAAATATCTTATGTTCGCATGCACTTTATATGTATATAGAAACATATCTGAGTTATAGATGTAATACGCTTATCACAAATACACATGGCACTGGAATCCGCAAGAATTTATAGTAGACACGCTTTTAATGGTACAATCAAACTCCTTCAATTCTCTTTTCATTTTCTTTGATTTCCTATTTCTTCGAGTCGTCGTGGGTTATTAATACGAACTAGAATTGAAGACCAAGATTTTACCTGCCAAGAGTGGCAGAGATTTGAAAGTAATGGGAAAAACAGTAAAGTTCGCGGGTGTGGATGAAGAGTTGCAGAAGATATTGGATGCTGACATGGACATGGTGGGACCCAGGCGCCGGGCTCGCGAGGCATTCAAGCACATTCAGCTCTCCATAGATCATATCTTATTCAAGGTATTCGATGATTTGCTGCTCGTGTTTTCATGGGATGGAATAGAATAATCTTGGTTGAATTGAAGTTTGCGTTTTTTCCTCCTTTTTTGTTCTTGAAAATTGAATGATAATGGTTGGTATTTGATATGTTATCGATTTGGATTGATTTGGGGTAGAGTCAGTTAAAGTTAAAGATGAAATTTTGACCATATGGGATTTATCACCACACTCAGATAAAAAATTAAATGAAATAATATGTAATTTGTCTAAAAATTCAAGTTTCAGCCTCTAATGCCGCCGAGTAGCCGAAGTTAGCCCCACCCTGGAAATCTTGGATCCACTCTGTCCTCAGGGGAAAGGCATAAGGGATTTATCTTTCCTCTTTAATATTAATGCCTCCTGCAAATGATTTCCTAGTTTAGCACGTTTTGAATGTGGTCATGCTAAGATTTAGCTGATGAATATTTTTGCACATGATAAAATTAGTGAGTTTAAGATTCTGATATGTTACTTTTAGGCCACTTTCTGTTGGTCAATTATGGCTAGGAGATTTATTTTACTGCCATAGTTAAACATACTTGAAGGTTATATTAGCCACCTGTGCTACTTGCGTATGTGTGGAGTGACTACACGGACTGATCTCATGGTTGTGTACGAGTCCAAACGGATATTTGTTACATTTAATATTTAATCTGTCATTTCTTTTGTATGGTATTTTTTCAGTTGTTTTAGAATGAATCCACACCATGTGTACAGTCGTGGTTTTCGTAAGAAGTGAAAATCTGGCAGAAAAGAGCGATAAAACGGGGGTAAGATTTTGTTATCACGAGTGAGTAAAAACGGCTGATACTGTAGTCTGGTTGTGAACACGGGAGGATAATTTTTGGTAAATTACTTGAAATTTGGTCTTATTTTGATGATTATATCACTAGAGGAACATAATCAGCTCCAAGTCGGTCCTCACTTGCTTTTTTTTGAATGTTTTTGAAAGAGAACTATGGCTAGTCCAATCTTTCTTGAATAATAGATTTTTATGGACGTGAAATTTAGATTTTGTGTGACGCTTGAGTTTACTTGTCTTGCAGATGCCACATGAAAGATTGAAGATGACTGAGGTAATCATTTTTCAATTTGTTTGTTCTCATTTCAAATATATTAAAGGAAATTCTAAGGTTTCAATTGTTTTATCGTCCAAACTCTCCACTTTTCCATGGAAAATATATCTGTAGATTTCCAACTTGGTGGGTTTCCATTTGCCTGATCTTGTACCTTCGGGAACATGCCTTTTTTCCCGTTGGCTAACTCTTAATCGGTATCATTGATTTATCCTGCATTGTCCATCATAATGGAGTTCAACTTTTGCCAACTTTTGCCTCCATTTGTCGAATATCTTGTTGACTTTTTGTACATCGTACTAAATAATTATTATTTTTTTCCAGTCATTTGAAGTGAACTCTAGGGGATTGGAGATATTTTCAAAATGTTGGCTTCCGGAAAATGGTTCCCCAAAAGCTGTGGTTTGTTTTTGTCATGGTTATGGAGATACTTGCACATTTTTCTTCGAAGGCACGAATCTTATATAACTGCTAAATTTCATACTTCTGAGAAAAGTTGAATTTATTGCTTTACACAATGTTCACAGGAATTGCTAGAAAGCTTGCATCTTCTGGTTATGGGGTATTCGCGCTGGACTACCCCGGATTTGGTCTTTCAGAAGGTCTACATGGCTACATTCCAAGCTTTGACAGGCTCGTGGATGATGTCATTGAGCATTTTGCAAAAGTGAAAGGTCTGTCATTCGGTGAACTAACTTATTTTGCTTGAGGATTTTAACAATCTCTACCGCTGTGTTATGCTTTAGCATGGAAAAGTGTGTGCGCAACCTAATGTGTATCTCATGACAAACAAAGAAAGGAAGGATGATTGGCTGGGGACCCAATGGCAGCAAGGATGTGTAAATGTTTTACTGAAAATATAAGTTTTGTCCAGGGGGAATCCATTAAACCTGTAATAACTTCCAACTCCCTTCCATCATTGTATATTAAAAATAATTCCAAAGTAACTATACTTTGTAAATGCACATAAATTCTGTAGCTGCATTTTGATCAAACATGTGATTTACTGGTTATGATACCATGTTAGTTACTACTTTTTCTAAAATCTAGAGTTGTTGAAACATAAAGCTATTGATTATGCCACCTCCTGTTATTTCGAGCTATTTTAAAAATTGGTAACTCACATATACCAAGTGCCATGAATGAGTTTTTAGGTGTACAGTATACTTTTCCATTGTATTAAGGTGATTGTGGGTGCAGAGAATCCAGACTTCCGTTCATTACCAAGTTTTCTTTTTGGACAATCTATGGGGGGAGCAGTTGCGCTTAAAGTGCACCTAAAACAGCACGATTTGTGGAGCGGCGCAGTTCTTGTTGCACCTATGTGTAAGGTACTCTATGCATTTTATTTCTTATAAAGCGTACCAACTGAACTTTATCTGTGCCTTATTGAAACGTATCTCTAGATTGCAGATGACATGGTTCCTCCGTGGCTAGTAACTCAAATTCTAATTGGAGTCTCAAAATTACTTCCAAAACAGAAGCTTGTTCCGCAGAAGGATTTGGCTGAGATGGCATTCCAAGATGTGAGGAAGCGAGAACAAGTAGGCCATAATCCTTAAACTAAGACACATGTTTATGATAAGTCAGGGAAATTGAAATTTGAATTGCCATATGAATTTGAACGAAAAATATAACCCCAATAGAATGGTAATTGATGAGATTAAATGAGTCGTGATTCTTTTTCGCTTTGGCTTAACTTTTTTTTACTTGAAGAGAATGTGATGACATGTTAAGTTCACAAGTTTAGATATTAGAATCAATTTTATCTTAGATATGAATATAAAGAATCTGTTAGGATTATCAAAATGGTGATTGTTTTATCAAGTTTGTTCTCTTTTCAATCTCTTGTCAGTTGCCTTCCAAAAATAATAAAATGAGTAAAATAAGTGACCTGAGTATACTCAAGAAAAAGAAATAAAAAATTTTATCCCGTACAAAGTGGAATTGAAGAGCCAACAATTTACGAACACGATGAGGTTCTTGTGTTTTGTCTTGAGTCAGGCAACATATAATGTCATCGCTTACAAGCATAAACCTCGGCTAGGAACAGCCGTGGAATTGCTGAGGACGACACAGGAGATAGAACACCAACTGGAGAAGGTACTTCATTACGTCAAAATCTTGTCTGATTCTATCAGTTAACTACCTGTAAGGCACAAGAAAGAGGGATGAACTTTAATGTTGAAGGATGTAAGAAAATGTGAAATATGAATTTTGTGGCTGACATTTTGCAGGTGTCGCTGCCACTATTGATTTTACATGGAAAAAACGACGTAGTAACTGATCCATCTGTGAGCGAAGCATTGTACAAAAAGGCAAGCAGTTCAGACAAGAAACTGAACCTATATGATGATGCCTTTCACTCTCTTCTTGAAGGCGAGCCAGATGAGATGGTACTTCGAGTTCTTGGCGATATCATATCTTGGCTCGACGAGCATTGCTAGAACATTCCTAACCTTTCCATACACTGTTTCCTGCACCTGTTTTTGAAGTTTTTTAGTTAAATCGTTGGGATGATATTAATACTTTTACTTACATGAAATAGGAAAAACTGTATCATTATGTCAGAAAAGCATGAAAAAAAAAAGATGTAATTTTATGGCATTATGTACGTGATATCAGTGCATGAAGGAAACAAATTTGCCTTGGTATAAAATTCTTACACTGTTTCTTGTAATTTATTTAGTTATGTATATCTATATTTTAGAACAAATTTGCCTTGGTATAGCATTCTTACACTGTTTCTTGTAATTTATTTAGTTGTCGTATATATCAGTATTTTAGAGCTGGACTCCTTGGTCGAGGTCACAGGGTGATAACAAATTTTCCTTGTCTTTATACTTTATGTGATATTTGATGTATTTATTGTCATCTTAATTTTTATCTTAAATATATATAAAATTCGCAGAAAAATTGTAAAGATTATAAAACTTGACAATTGAAAGCCATTTTAACACATTCATTTCTACTCAATGATACAAAGAATTAGCAATGTAACAGCATTAGTGGCTGATTTAACTCGAAAGTTACAAGTAAATACCACGAAACAAAACCACCTATTTTTCGTGTGACATACCAATTAAATTTTAAACAAGTAGTTAGACATGTTATAATAATCTAGATAGGTGGATTGGCAATCCTCATTTTCCGAACTTTTTCTCTTTTTTATTTTTATTTTTTTATTCTTAGAACACGCAACCGCTATTTTTGGTGTGCTACTGTGTATATCCTGCAACTCATGCTGATCAGGTAAATATAGGGGTGTAAACGAAACGAATCAAGCCGAATACTAGCAAAAAGTTCATGTTCAAATTCGACACAAATTAAATATATTCGAACTCGAGCTCGATTCGAAGTTCAAAAAATTTAAACTTTATTGCTCGAATTCGACTCGAAATGAAGTTCGAGTTCACGTTCGGCTTGAAATGTTCTAATATATTCACGAGCTATTTGAATTATTGTTCGGATATAAAGATTTAAAAATGAATGTTTGAAAGCTCGAAACGTCCAAAATGCTCAAAATATATATTTTAATATATAATTAAAAAATCTTAATAAAATATTAAGACTCGCGAGCGACTCGCAAACTATCGAATAAAATAATTTTGATTCTAGTTCGGCTTGAAAGAAAATTCAAACATGTTCAAATTTGACTCGAACTCGATAAATACGAATACAAACCAAATATTTACTCAAAAAACTCTCAAAACTACTCGATTTATTTACAACTCTGAGTAAATCAGATTAGATAAATCATGTTTGCCGTACTCGTAGCCATATACAAATATAATATAGAGCAGGACGTTTGATCCCTACTGTCTCAGTCTCCCTACACTCGCACTTGTAACACTTCATCTTTCCAATTTCTATCAACCAATGAGAATCCCAGAAACGCAATCCCTGCATGTGCGCCGCCACGTCTGTATATACACCTGGCCTGCTCAGATAGGCTAGAACAAAGTGAGGTTAACCATCTGAGTCAGATAACCTGAAAGCCCAAAGAGTGAAACTTTTACTGTTCCACTGCCATTCAGTCTACGGGTTTTGTTCTGTGAAAGTAAAATTTTTTTGGTGCACGTCATTGTGAGTGCCAATCACACAGACTTCCATTTCTTTCTTTCTCCAAATCGAGTCTCCGAGTGTTTTTCATGGGGGATTCAAGATTTTTCTTTTACTCGACCATTACTGTTTTCTGTTCTTGTATCGGTTGATTCATCTTGCATAAGCCGATGAACGCAAAAATTGTCCCTTTTTTGTCAAGTTGAAATCGATTAAAGTTTTTTTTTCCCGACGGATTCATTATGGTCACGTCTTTTTGTTTTCTCAGCTCTCAAGTCTCATTTAAGGTGTGGCTAATGAAATTCTCTTAGGATAGTTGCCTGTGCTAATCGTTCTATTATTAGTATAGCTTCTTTATTCTTCTAGGGATTGATTCTTGAGTTCAGCTGTAACTCCTTTTATGGTTGTGTATATTCCTGGGATCTTTACTATATTAATGGTCTGTTTGAAATTTATGAAGTAGATGTTTAATTTCCTGCACTGAGCAATAGTGGGCGTACCTGATTTTTAAATGTAATTACCTCCTGAGAATTTTTATACGTTTTGATAATTAATCCTAGTTTTTTGGACTGCCGTTTACTTTTCGGGACTATTTCTCCACGCGCAGTGTCATTTGTCCAGGATTTTGGTGTATTTAAGTTGGTTTGTTGTAGAATCTATAAGGGTTATTTATATACCTTTAGTCATTTGGTATTAAATTACCGAGATTACTTGTTGGTGTGCGCTGATAAGATTCAAATGGTGAATCAGAAGTCTACCGTGCTATGAAGGAGATTTTTTTATTTCCAGTGCTCGAATCTTCATAAAAGTTGGTCTTTTTTATTTGTTCGTTCTATCGTATTGAGTTTCAGGCAGATTGGATAAAGAAATAAATAAAGCATTGAATTGTTCGTGGTTTTGTAGTTTCATCTGTGAAATGTGCTGTATGATATAATCAGATGTGTGACAGGTTTGGAGTTGGTTTTTATAGATTGGCTGTTCAAGATTTTCAGCTAACTCCTTGCTTAGAAATCAAAGAAGCACAAAGAATGAAATACCATTTGATCAACTAGCAGTGGGGAAAAAAGCGAGTCCATATGTTGTCTGGAGTTTTATTGGAGGATCAAGAATCATCACTATACCTAATCTTGGAAGAATTATTATGTTCAGAAGGTCTTCTGTGTATGCTTCATGTAATTTTTTCATGTTTCTTCGCTCTGTTTTATAGTTTTCCTACATTGTTGAATTTATTTGTTTAGTTTTTCCCATTGTGTCTGATTAAAACGAAGTTCGTTCTTTGCACAACAAAAAGTGCTCCAAGCCAGTTTTGAACGTTTTTAGATTTTTTGAGTGTGAAAACATAAAATTAGAGAGAAAACAATGTTGGGTTTTGTTGATCACTTAGTGTTATTGAGCACTTGATAGTTAAACTTTACCGCATGCAAATGTATAAGGTTTAAAATGTTATATGTATGTTGCTTTCATTTCGTGTCTGAATAGGATCCAAGGTGTCTGGAGGTGTCTTTGAGCTTGCTTTCATCTGCCCTGTTGCTTAGTTAAGATTTCCCTTTTCCGCTTTCCACGGAAGTGAATAAAAAATCTTCCACGTGTAATGAAACTACATCTGAATCTAATCTCTATTTTTCTGCTCATTTGCAGGGCTCCCAAGTTCTCAGATTGCAAGTAGTGCTTTTACATTGGGAACGGCAGCAGTACTTCCATTTTATACATTTATGGTTGCAGCCCCTGAAGCGAAGCTTGTAAGTGTTGATAACATGATACCTTGTTAGGGATACCCATGCTTGGTAGAATTGAGATTTTGGGTCATTTAGTGAACTTATCTCTTATGAATACCTATTAATGTGTGCAAAGATCATGCGTATATGCTAATTAAATGTAGCCATAACACATCGCTGATACTTGTCTCAAATGAGGCAGGTGTAAGGTGGTATATCTTTTTTCAAGCCACTCACCAACGAGGAACATAAATTTAGAGTCTGGAGTCTCAAAGAATGTATTTCATGATCTTCATCTAATGTATAAACACATATCTTTTCTCAAGCCACTCATCAACGACGAACATAAATTTAGAATCTGAGTGCATGTGCACTTGTATCTTTTCTCAAGCCACATTCAAGGATTATCATCTAATGTACATAAACGTTGGCTTATTAGGCACCTAATCTAACATTCTATAAATCTGAAACTTGTCAGTCCTTTCAAATATAATCCATCAACATGATCATTGTGGTGAACTATAAATTGTTTGAGTTTGAAATAACAATGAACTTCTACAACTTCCCTTAACACAAGACGCAATGCTCAAGTTTGAAATGCGGAATTCTATATGTGTTTGTGTCTTAATTGCTTTGTTATCTGTTATGCAGACCAAAAAAATAATAGCAAGCAGCATACCTTATATAGTTCTCGGTCTATTATACGCTTATTTACTGTATCTGTCCTGGACACCTGATACAATTCGGCTGATGTTTGCAAGTAAATACTGGTTGCCAGAGGTGTGTTGTAAATTGGTTGAAAGTTTTACTCTCATTTCTAAAGAAAAATTTGAAGTTTGGACTGAAAAGTGCCTCTTTTTTCCTCAATATGATGATCGTCCAGTTAAATGGTATAGCTAAGATGTTTTCCAACGAGATGACGCTGGCTTCTGCTTGGATTCATTTATTGGCTGTCGATCTTTTTGCTGCAAGGTCATTCTCTCTACCTTTTCCGTGAACTGACACGCCAAATGGTTACACTGAAGTGTCAGATACTCTTTCAATAGACATACTATTCGAACAATGCCATGAGACATATCCAAACCAATAATTCTCATATCTTAATAAAAAAATTCAGGGTTCAAGTATTTTTTCTATGTTTTGAACGATGATTTTTATTTTGAGATTTGAGAAGATTTATGCTAAATTTGTTGATGTACTTATTATTTGTTGGATTATAATTTCGGTTTTAAAACATTATTAACTGGTTGATTACATTATGTAAAATTATGCATTTTTTCTTGAATTTTACCTTGTCTACTTGATGTTTTTTATTTCCAATGTTAGCAACTTATATAAACACGCTCACACATACACAGAATACAGAATGCATTCTGACTCCTGCTACTTGATTCAAACAGGCAAGTTTACTATGACGGATTGAAGAACAACATAGAGATGAGGCATTCAGTGTCCCTTTGCCTGCTGTTTTGTCCGCTCGGAATTCTTGTTCATTTCATCACAAGAGCTTTCACTGCAAGCAGAAAAAGAAGAGAACATGGAGACACTTCTCATCGATTTCAGTAAAAAACGGACTATTGCTCTAGGCTTCATAGTTTGCAGAAGTTCGTTTATCGGCATGCTTTGAAGCCAACAAACAGGAGCATGCTACTAGTAGTTCCAACTGTGGTATTTGTTCGGAAAATAGTAATTTCTTGTGATAACTTGTTTAGAAATGCAACTATAGTCTTTAATTTTTTAGATCACTTGTTAAGAAAATGATGCTAATGTAAGAATATGTGAGTTATTTTTTCATGTTCAAGTTTTCTACTCTTGTGATTCGATTCTCGCATGATATAGAAGTTTCAAACCCAAGAAAAACTAATAGCATAAACCCAGTATAAAAGGTCACATGACATTACGACAAAATAATAGAACAAAGTAAATAGCCAGACTAGGAAAATCTGCCACAAAGTAAAAATAAAAAAAATGGTTCTGTGGAGTTTCTTTACAAACTTGCAAACAGGACTGCAATTCAAAACATCAAGAACTGTGGCAGGCATGTTCCCATGATTCATAGTACAATCCTATTATCCACAGCAGTTTTTTTTGTGGTTACAACAACCAAGAATCATATTGCACAATCAAGAACCACTTGAATATATTTTTACAGCATTGCATCAGTAATGTCTTGCAGCCATTCGTAATCACACATCCACAATTGAAAACATGTTGCCGCTCCATCGAATATAAGATAACAGATGCCCGTCATGCTGTTAAAAAAGGGAAATAAATAATTTTTTCCCTTCACATCAATTTTTGCCTGTCGATTTCTCAGCAATACTCTTGCAAGAGCTTGCAGAACAGTCGCCTCCCAATTAAAGTGTCCAGTAACTCTAATTTCGTAAAGTTTCACAGTTTACATTCTAAGGATAAATTCTAGCATGAAGGTTTTTTCTGAGGACAATTGAATAGGTAGCAATTGAAATAAGAATTCAATGATGTAATGGTCATATGTGCAATAAATAACCCCTAATTTTATCGGCAAGGCCAAAGATAATAAGAGGGAACAGCCGCAAGTTGTTGATCATTCTGGCAACATGAACAAGATTCTATGATCCATCAGTACCTTAAGTTGGAAGTGATGCCATCTGAATTTGGTCCTCAAAACCCCCATTCAATGGATCTAAATTTTGTGAAGAATCTTTCTTCGTGCGATCCAAAGAAGTTGCTTCATGTATTCCTGCAAAATAGACATGCATCTTGTTAAATCACAAACACCATTTATGGTTTAGTAAATATGATTGAAAAGTATATTATAGTCTTACTATGATTTTGGTCCACGAAGAAAAGTGAACATTGAAGATAAATTTAATATCAGAAATAAGTAGAACATGTAAGCCAATACAAAGCTTTCGAGGTTTCACTCTTTTTACCACATGACGAGGTTTTACTCTGTTTACCCCATGAAAATCATGGCATCACCACCAGAGCTGTAAATGATGCCAAAATGCATTATGTCAATCTTAAGTTGCACTTGGAGGGCCCAAGCTGCTATCCAACTACCTTTTTTTAAAAAACTAGATGACTTTCGTAATCACCCAACTATAAAATTCTTGTTCATATGATCAATCAGACACAAAGGAAGGGAGTCCAAAAATACAACACTTGATTAGTCAAAAGAGCACGTTTAGATAGACAATTTGTGCTAAATTTTAGAAACTGAAGGATTCTATTAGTTCATACCGAAGCTCAAAATGGCAACGCAAAGTAAAAAACCAAGCAGGGAAAAGTCCCTTTTGTATACAATTTCCATAATAATGATGCATCCTCCTGCTACCATTAAATGCTTTGGGGATGAGAACACCATGAACAATCTGCAAATGCACAATTGCTATCAATGTAATGCCCTGATACATATTGGAAAACTTGCAAAATTTAATAAAATAAAACAATACAAAATAGAAGAATAGTACAAAAGCAACATGATGCTTCCTTTGTCTTTAGTGGAATAAGGCAATATAAGATGAAAAAAATTACTAATGCGAGTAGGTGATCTTTCCACGGGAAAAGGAGGGGGAGAGTGGGGGTTGGAGACAAGAACCATACCACAGTTCCATACTCTGCCCATAATCAACATAGGGCATAGATATATATGTGCACTCACATAACTGCACTAAAAGTTCCCAAACAATGATTAATGTATAGCCCAATAATACCAAAACAAAAGGACCATAAATTTGGATAAGAAATTATTAACGATAGGAGGCTTGGGATGAAAACGTCCACAGGATTCTTTAAGCCGATATTTGATACGTCAGATAGCAATGACAAAATCAACGGCATTTCCATTTTATAGTAAAAATTGCAGTAAGTATTAGAAGATATGAGGAACACCTCTCCTCCGCGATACTGTCCACGTAAAATATCAAGACAATTCCAAAAAGAATAGTGCTAGAAAAGGCCCAGGCAGAGAAAGGCAACTCTATGCTGGATGATCCCTGAAACATTTTCAACATGCACACACTTATAAGATGAAGTGTGAAGTATATAAGAATTAAGAAATAAAAGTAAAATAATGGTCGAGGGAAATGGATCAAAGAAAAGTACAATAGTGAAACTCACAAGTATCATATCCCACATGGCAATAGGGAACATAAAACAGGTGGCAGAAGTAATAGTTATGGCATGAAGCCGCCTTTTAAGTTGATTCTGAAATCAGAGAAAGGAAAATTCCAACATTAGCTCTTGTTCTTCTTCTTTCTTCGAATTGTATGAAGATTCGAAAGGGTCGTCTCCAAATATGTGGGAGGTTATATCAGGCGACAGAGAAACATCAGTACCTTAAGTGACACTCGTCTTGCAATCACCCTTCTCAATGTTGATAAAATTCCAGCAAAAATCGGAATTAGCATGTCCTTAAATCCTACAGCTACTTCTGATTCAACCTCTGCCTCTGAATTATTAAAGACTGGTATTTCTGGTTAAGTTCATTACTTATTTAACTGAGTTCAGAAGCATAAAAAGAAGTCAAAAAATTACTCAGCATTATTAAAAAATATGACACATTCACAATTAGTCATAGCTCAATGCTGAAAGGATATTCAAATGTGTATATGAGGCCGAGGTCCATCCTTGAGATATAAGATAGAATGACGCCAACATCATAAAGAGGCCGCCAATCTAACAAAGTAGAAGAAATTTCTATTGATTAGAATAAAATGCAAAGAAGTAACAGATTAATTCTTTTTGAAACATTGAAATCTTATAACATTTATTCCTCTATTTCTAAACGAATGCTGTTGAGCAATAAACGTCAGACGCTGACTATAATAATAGTGACATTTAGCCATGATCGTGTGGTAAATCAGACATGTATATTAATGATTGTTTCAAAATGCATCCACGAGGATATCTCCGTAATAGATTCCTTCATCCATATCAACTATTGGAATGTAGACTTGACACAAATCCCAAAGTCCGAAGCCAAATAAAAAACACCGAAGCTTCGATTACCAATGAGTTCATGAGCGGAGGAGACCAAGATATAATAGCCCATCAAGGCAGTACCTTTTTCCAGAGATGGCCTCTCCTCCCATACAACACCGCGGATAATACTCCAAGAACAGCACCAGCATACTCAGCCAATATGGCCCTGAATAATAAGCATATATTGATGTGATTGTGAAGCTAAATGAAAAGGGGAAGTAATTTCTTGAATCAAAAAATAAGGTGGAAGCTGGATCATATCCATTCAATCTTAAATCTTAAAACAAGAAAGTAGTGAGTGGTCCTCTTGCTAAGTCAAAGGGCATCTTCTAGGTCAAGCTTAGATTGCAAGCTTACATTGGGAAAGGGAAATCAAAAATTTTTTGTTTTTGAACCACTTCTACTTCGGAACCAATCACATGCCCCATACTCCCACACCAGTGAGGCTAACGGATTACAAGGTGAAATTTATGACAACCCAAAGTCACATAAAGAACAGCTTCTGTTTTCGGTGGTTTTGGCTCTCCCCGTGTTAATAATTGCAATAACGCAAATTAAAGAGCGTTATCCTATAAAAAGTTAATCATAGCGCAATTGTCAACATATGTCGTCAAAATTTTCAACTCACGTTGAGATACAAAACAAATGAGATAGCAATAAAATCTGTATTTGGAATGTTCACATATCTAAATCCATATCTAAACCATGTCATGTGTGTTGACACAAAATATTTGTCTTGTACTAGGATTTCTCACAACATGCACAATCCGTATCAAGTTTGACTCGGCTAGTTAATGTCAGAAGTTTTTTCCCCTAAATTGTGGCAGAAGTAAAGCATGTTTCACTCACACAGCAACAGAGTATGGTCTCTAATTTTTTTTATAAAAAAATAATAATAACAAATCAAAAGAAAATAAAATATATCTAAAATTTTCAAGTTCACTATTGCAAATCAACAAACAAAAAAGAAAAATAAAAATAAAGGCCAAAATAAAATCATACCCTTTATACACAAATCAAATTGTATAATATTCTTCGAAAACAAAACCAAACGCTAAAATGATTTGTTGAGAATCACAACAGCTCAGTCTAATTCCCTCTTGTTCACAAGCTACAGCTGGTCAGTTCTTCATTTCTAGCAGATCATGTTTCATTTAATATTTAAGAAAATAATAGAAGATGTAGAAAATCTTGATTTGTAAGTTACACCTGAGAGGACCACAAGATTTCAGACCCTTTCCCCATAAGATGAAGTATAGGGCTGTAACACCACCATTTATTACAGAAGGCACAACCTAGAAAAAAAATATTAATATGCAAAACCATGTTAGCCAAGAAATTTATACCAAATTTATTTCTTGTTCCAATTAACAGCAACGAGAAAAAAAAAGCACAAAAAAGAGAGCAGAATGCATGGCAAAGACCTGAGTATTAGAAAGTGGTCTGCCCTTCCAAGGTTTTTGCAACAGTAAAAACAGAAGGGACGATGGAACAAGACAGCTGAAGACAAACAACAAGACCGAAGCACCTGTTTGTGATAAATAGAGGTACAGAGTGTAGATTGACCATATTCTCATGAAGTTACCAAGAACATGTATGACCTGTAAGGGAGTTTGCCTGCATACAAACATCTTCAGATCAATAAAATGAGAGATTGAGACGTGTAAAAAAATTGATTCAGAATATCTATTTACAAATCGTGTTAATCATCTTTAATTTTTTATTATATCTTCCACAAGTCGAGATAACTTCGTCACCGGATTAGTTTCTCGGTCGATATCTTGGCAACAGAAACTCCAGTTTAACATAGTCAACTATGCGCAAACATCCATTTTGCAACCCATTCTCCCCATCAAACATCTAATTCAACTACTACTTCTACAAAATTAAGGAATCAAAATATCAAATACCCTAAATCAACATCCAGCAATTCTTTCCTGCAAATTGCAAAGATTAGCGTATAATTTCAGAGTTTAGATAGTCTGAAGCATATTTTTCTCAAATATGAGGACGGGACTAAAGCATGCCCGTTGAACCGCGCCAGTAAAGGCAATAGCAAAACAGCTAGGGTGCTAATCATTGAAGATGAAAAAACACTGGTTAGTGCATGAATAAAGCTTAACCTTTTCAGACCTCCAGGTCTATAGTATTTCCCAAACAAGTGAAACAAAAAAAGGGAAAAACCACGTGATTCGAATCCATATCATTCTGTAATTTCAAACAGCTGCTGAACTTAATTTCGTTGTAAAGAACTACCCATAATCAAAAAAAAGAAGAAAGAATGAAAATGCAGCATTGAAAATGAAAACACGATCAAAATTATCCAAACAATTAATCGCCAAATACTGGATACAGGATCGGTGGAACGAATATTGACTCACCTGAAAGTGGCGGCATTCGCAGGGCTCCTATTTTCTAGAATTTTATTTGGAGACATCATTTTTTCTGTTACTTTGAACTAGCATACAAAGATTTTATCAATATAAAGATTGAAACAAACAAACACCGATTTTACTGCTAGAGTTCAGTAGAAAAGTGATTTGAATCGAGGTCGGGGGAGAGAGGGCTGAGAGTAAATGGGCCTCTATATTGGGCTTTTTATGTGGGCTTCATATTTTTAAATAGGTCTGATTGGGTTTATGAGGTCCTGACTAATTTTTTCAAGAGGTAAACCCAACACGTCCACAATTAGGTTTCCGCCACCTTAAAGCGCTTCTTTACGCACAGCTTCGTCTTCTCTTGTGAAATTTCCGGCGCCGAGTCTTGGATTCTACATTTAGCCCGTCATTCCGGTCGGTAGAGGTACATTTGCTCCCTGAATTTCGTCTTAATTCATTTATTTACCGAAATATATGGAAACTAGTTAATTTGCGCTTATCTTGCATTGTAACCTGAACAACGATACAGTTTCACTGGTTCAGCATTTAATATGCTGTTTGGAATTTCTTACTTATTTGTATTTAATTACTCTGTCATACGTTGTGCAGCGTGTTGTTTGGGTCTATGTATCGTGTTCATGTGCGCTGATGCGTTACATTTGGTTATGTTGTTGAATGTACTTAGCAGATTGCTTCGTCGGTTGTTTTTTCGAATTTTTGAAACCATTGACTTGTTAATTTTGTATGAAGGAATGCTGGATCTTGTACCGTTATTGTGTTACTGCGCTTACAATCCAGTGAAAAGTTATTGTTATTTTCTGTCCGACAGCTCTGTGCAAGGATATAAGTGGGCCAAAATTCTCTTTTAAAACTCTGAGTTGGTTCCATGCCCTGTAGAGAAAATGAAACTAGTGTTGGTTTTAAATACAAAGTGTTTAAAATTCACATTGACTGCATATTTTGTTGAGCAGAGGTTCTGTCAAGATGTTCACTGCAGCACAAAAGATTCACAAAGACAGGGGCGCTGAGCCCACTGAATTTGAGGAGAATGTTGCTCAGGTCATTACCTGAAACATGCTTTTATGTCGTACTTTTGTTCCATTATGGCTTATTCGGCATTAAAGATATATTTCATCATGTTTGAGTTTTGTTATTGGGTAACCAGGCTTTGTTTGATTTGGAAAATACAAACCAAGATATTAAGAGTGACTTGAAAGACCTCTACATCAACTCTGCCTTGTAGGTGCTTCTAGGCCACCTTTTTACCTTTTTCCCTAGATGAGGTATACTTATATAGTTGAATTCATGTTCTGCAGGCAAATTGATGTTTCTGGAGGCAAGAAGGCTGTTGTGATCCATGTCCCTTATCGATTGCGGAAAGCTTTCCGCAAGATTCATCCCAGACTAGTGAGAGAACTTGAGAAGAAGTTCAGTGGAAAGGTAACTTGGTGCAGATGAATGATATGCTGTGTACACCAATAAGTATTCATAGAGTTCCATACGGTTTTTGTTCAATAAGACACATAAACAGAGCACATATTGATGGATGGTAGAGAAATAGTTTGTTCCTTACAAAGTTTTTTTGCTTGAAATTTAATATCTTGACATGCCAAAAACATCTGTGTCATTTTACTTGGCAAATGCTTGCACTTACTTCCTTTTTTTTAATGCATTTGCAGGAGGTTGTTCTCATTGCCACAAGGAGGATAGTGCGCCCACCTAAGAAGGGTTCTGCCGTTCAAAGGCCTCGTACCCGAACACTTACGAGTGTTCATGAGGCCATCCTTGAGGACATAGTTTATCCCGCTGAGATTGTTGGAAAGCGTGTCAGATACAGACTCGATGGATCTAAGATAATGAAGGTGACTACAGTTCTTTTTATTTTTCTATACATATGTACATATATATTTTATTATTTTCTGTTGGCATGTTACTGGTGTTACTCTGTTTCTGCTCATTGTAGGTTTTCTTGGATCCGAAAGCAAAGAATGACACAGAGAATAAGCTCGAAACATTTTCTGGGGTCTACAGGAAACTCTCAGGGAAAGATGTGGTCTTTGAATTTCCAATAACAGAGGCTTGACAAACCTTACCGTTTCCAGAAGCAATAATTTATCTTTGATTTCTACATGTTTGAAGTTTTGAGAGCAAGTCATTTCGATTTTATCTGAAATCTGAATCATACCCCTTTTTAATGTAACACATTCGTAACAATTCAGTCTTACGCAATTGGAGGAGGTCCATTAAGTAGAGACTTTAATACTTGTTGAATTACGGTTCAGTATTATTTTTCTGCATACTTGCTGTGATTATATGACAATTGGAATTGATGATGGTCTAAGACAATTTTGAAATGAAACTATTGATATATATGAAGATTGGGAATTTCAAATTTTAGCATGTTGATGACATGGATGGTGGATCTCAAGATTTGCTTAACTCGATATATTAGTTTCAAAAGCATTCTTCAGAAGGAAGCGCATGCTTCTTTACGTATAAATTATAATACATCAAATATATGTGTGTGTGTGCGCATAAGGCGTCATGAAAAATTTGGGAGAGTCAAATTTTAGATTTTTAAAACAAAGTCTGACCCATGTTCTAGACTCTAAATTTCGCAAGGATGGTTTACGAGAAATTTGATTCAACAGATTTTCTAAAGCGGACTCTAAAACAAGTGTAATCTTTTTCTGAACGCAACTTGCATCAAGCATCACAACAGATTAATTATTTCAGTCATCATGGCGCAGCTAGTGTTGCATCACATCAAGTCCAAAGCTAACTTGAACATTTACTGTTGTTAAAAAAATTTAACAAACGTGTCTCATGTCATTCAATGATGAGGCCATGAATGGTGCATAATGGCACGCCTGCAGGCCAAAAAATGAATCTGATCTATATTTTACATGAAACAATCACCTAAACAAATGGCACAAATAATAAGAGAAAACAAAATCCTCCGGCTCTGAGAATGTACCCTGAGAACATATGCAAAGTATTGTCAATGAAAGCAGCAAGAAGAATACAGCCTCGACAATCAATGAAAAGTCCATCATAACCTAACTTTGTATATAATGTGCATACGTGTGTGAGCTTCGCTACAAGGGAAAATGAAAAATCCAAGTTATGAATAGATGTTCATGTTTAGTTATGTTAAAATGGCATTTATGGAAGGTTTTGCTCAATGAAAGGGAAAATACACTCTACAAGTCCTTGTGGCCATTAAGTTAACTCGGTAGAAAATATGCTATAAAAGGAAAACACCGAAAGAAATATTATAATACCTCAAGACAAGATGACGAGTCCGAGATATATTGATCCACACAGAAATATAAAGGATATCATTCCCCTGCAATAGCATTCCGTTCGAGTATGAGATGTTTTTATTTTGTAGCATCATGTGAGAATATTTCAACATCAAAAGTCCCGATTTTTTTTCCTATTAGAATACATACCAAATCACCCCCCACGCAGCTCCATTACAAGGGCAGGGGCAAAGTTCTGCAAACTTCTCAGCATCACTTGAGTGAACCCTTCGAGATATCAAGTCATCATATATATCTGCATCATAAAATATGATCATTTTGCTTTCAGCTCAGTGTGTTTATCTTATTAACTTCCAATGAGAGTGGAGTTAGTACCATAAACTGAAAACAAACTATTCATAACACCTGCCATTCAGACAAAAAATGAATAACCAATGTGAGAATATAACTAAATTAAGTTGAATTGAACATTGGAAGTATAACAAGGACAAGCCTATACCAATGAAGAGTATAACGTAGCGTAGGATACGAGCTTTAGTTGTTTCTTGAAGAACCCAAATAATAGCAATAAATATAATAAATCCTGGCGAGGACATTATGCAGATGTTAGTTTTATTTTAATTATGTGTCAAATGCTATGAGATGGTGAAGAAACTCACCAACACAGAGTCCTCGGAGTGTCCACTGTTCACAATAAACTTGAAGTGAGAGAGTGAACATATAAAAGCTGAAGAATATATACACTAGACTCTATTTTTAAAAAAGAAAATCCATGTTTCAAAAATGCCTCCTGTAAAAAAAGGAACACTAAATATAAAATACTTCTAATTAAAGAATTCTTACATTTTTAGCAATGAAGAGCACAATAAGAAGAGAAAGAACAAGACAACCCGCAGCAATCCTTGCTGTGAGAAGATTTGTCGAAGCAAGTATAAGAAGCATACCCCAAAATGATGAACCAAGATCTACAACGTAGAAAAAAGAAACTTCACAAACAGAGAGAAGAAAATGAAAAACTAAAATCTCAAAGAAAAATGTCTTACATCCAGCAGGCAAGATCAACCAATATACACCACCACGTGTTTGAGTCACGCCACCTTCATTTGCATGAACTTGGATACCTTCGACCTGGGTGGAAGAGGAGATCGGAAAGAGAATATCAGAAATCTCATTTCATATCAATATCAATATGCACGAGAAAACTTGATAACGTTTTGGCCAAGATAAAGTCATATTGATATAAGTATATTAAAACATAAATGAACTTTGAGATATAGATACTCAGATTCTCAATATAAGAATACAAGATAAGCGAATCAAGTTATCATCCATCTGCATCAAAAATCAAATCTCCAGATTGGATATCCTTTAAAAAATTGAATCTGAAGATGGAGATGGAGTCCAAGTCAATCTAAACTCCCCTCAACACCTAAAAATAAACCCCCAAGTCATTACAAAATTACACCACTTCTTTCCCTCAATATTTTCAAAAATAAGCTAGAAGACTATAGGCAAAACGCTGCAAAATTCTCTCAAGAAAAAGGAAAAAAACAAGCAGAAGGAATGGAGAATTTTCGAGAAGAATCCTTGCACTTTTTACGTTTCTTTGAAGAATAATCAATAAGCGGTCTTTTCGTTTTAAATATATTTATATTTTTTAAATCGATCCACCAATGTTTTTAGTCCTATGATTTGTTTAAAAATAATATGTTTCAAGGAATGGTATGATGGGACTAGATAAGGGAAAGGATTTCCGAACTATCAACTATATAACATTTATACGGTGAGATTGTAAATGTTATATCTATATGGAATTGTGAACATTGTATGACCTCACCCCTTAGAGGACTAAGTATTAGGAACTGATATAAGTAAACAGAGGAAAGAAAATGAATCTTGGTGCTTCGAGTTTTTGATATGTTATGATATGCTTTGTTGTCTGGTAAGATATACCCATGTTTCGAAAGTATACATATATGAATTTGTTATATGTGCTCGATTGTTCCTCACTTGCTGAGTGTTCTTCAAACTCAAACTACTTACTCTATTTCCCCATATAAGAACGAGCAGTTACATGAAGATGAGCAAAATATTTTTTGGGATTGGTGAAGAAGATGCTTTTGAATTTAAGAACTTGATTTTAGTTATGATTATTTCCAGTTTTGATAAAGCTGTAAAACGCTTCCATAATTCTATTTTATTTTTGGAAATTTTCATGGTAAAGACGGGTTATTTATGAAATAGACTATTTTGGTTTATATCGTGCTTCGAGCCACGAGGCTTGCTGTTTTACGATTGTGTGATTGTTAAAAAATATCGGTGTCGACATACCTCGGGCTCGGGCGTGACATTTAAGTGGTACCAAAGCCACCAAATTCATAATCCGTTATGGAAAAAAATCGTGTAGAATTTACGCAAGACAGGGGCCTAGAATTCGGAGTCTCTGCGCCCATCTATCTGAGCATCAAGCATCTAAGCGCCGACGTCGGGCGTCTTAGCGCCTATTTTGTATTAAATAACATAGGAAAGGCGCCTTAGCGCCTCTTTTAGGCACCTCAAAGCCCTATGAGAAATTTGGGTTGCGCAGCAAGGTGCTTAAGCGCCGCCAAAAAGTGCCTCGGCGCCAGAAATTCGAGCGCCAGGCACCTCAGCTCATGCCATCCAAAAAAATTGTTTTTGGAAATTCTTCGCATAGGAAACTCGGAATTCGATTCCGTAAACTGTTCTATAAACCTCTTGGCGTAGGTTTTCCATCTATATCAAAATCTCCAAACATTCTATTTTCAGAGAATTTCTTGAAAAACCCATTCAACACGTTTATCGTTCTACTTGTCGAATTTTTATGAAATTGTATTACAGAAACAATTAGTATTGACTTATGTTATTGAGAATATATACCTATCAGAGATAAGTTCACCATAGTTGTCAAAAATGTGAGGCGCAAAAAGGCGCTGAAGTGTCTTGGGGCTTAAAGCGCAATGCGAATCGCGTGCTTTATGGAAAAAACACAATAAACAAAATATTATCAAAAAAATTAAAATAAAATAAAAAGTATTTGAAAATGTGATTGATGAAATATCAAATGTCATAATAATCGTCATCTACATCTTCCAAATCTACGTCATCAGCCTCATCGCTTGATTTGTATCCATCGGTATCATCTTCTTCAGTTTTATCATCAATGTGGATCTCTTCTTCATCCACAAGACTAGTTCGAGCTGAAGATTGCTTTCTTTTTGCTGAAATGGATGATGATACTCCTTTTGAAGTAGATGCATTTCGAGATCGAAAGTCATTTGCACTTTCATCATCCTCAGCCACTTGTGCTACACCACTCAAACGCGAATCATCATCTTCACAGACAAAATCGTTATCGTCGTTGTATTATCACTGTCATCCATCTTTCACGACAACCATTCATTACTATCATTTATTTGTGACAAAGAAATATGATCAATCTTATCTTACATGGCATATATTCGCCTCAATGCTCTGTTGTATTTAATATATACCAAATCATTCAATCATTGTTTAGGCAACCTATTTCTTTTTTTAGAATGTATTTGGTAAAAAATTAGAACCTAAGAAGTTAGGTTCATATAGTCATAATATAAAATTTAATATGTATAAAAAACCTCCAACTTACATGTACAAATACTCTCCAATAACGTTCACAACTTTAAGAAGAGCGTATGAGATACAAAATCTTCATTGCAAATGATTTAAATTCAGGTGTTGATGCACCATAAGAAGACCACCAATCAACTTGAAAGTTGAAACACGAAAAAATATAAGATTAAATTTCTTATCATCCAAAGTTTGTATCTATTTTGTAATTAATGCTTGAGAAATAAATTGATATTTCACTAAATATTATTTACCTTGTGATTTTGAAGCTCTTTATCTGATAATCACGAGTAAACCAAAAAGTCTTGATTTTTGTATTTCTCCAATTGATTTGTGATCTTATCTTGTAAATATTTACCTCACAACAATCTAGCTATGAACTTGTAAGAACACTTCATCATTTTCTATATCACTATTTGAGTAAAAAACTCAGGACTTAAGAAATATCCAGCCGCATGCAAAGGATGATGGAGTTGGAAGTTCCATTTTTTGCCGATGATTTCTAAAATACCACGATATTTCTCTTCATTATTATTAAATGATAGCTTCTTGAGTTGTACCACTACCACAAGCTATAAATTTCGGTAAAGCGGCGATCTTACAAGTGGTATCGGAGTTAAAGTCATGTTCAATTGATCAATTCACATTGATTGCAAAGAGTGTAATTATTGAGAGAATGATTTTTGCGTGCAATAAATGTCTACGTTGGGTGGAGAAATCGAAACGTGGTACTTGAAATCTTGTACGGTTTAAAATGTTTGATATTGATTATTGCCACAAGTTATAATTTTTGGTAAAGCGACAAACGCTCGGTCCTACAGAAATGATATGATTCAAGTCACGTAAACACACAACTACCTCATGAAGGGTGATTATATGTTACTCCTAGAGTTTTATTTCCTATTTGTTTTCGCACCAAATGTTCGCGCTACCATATGAATTCAAAACAAAAAAATATGAGACCCACTAGATGATAACGCGCACATCTCACGTAAAAATACATAAAGAGTAACACTTTAATGCTCTAATGCAATATAGACAAGCAAAGACATATCTATGTAGGGATTTGTCCACTAGAAAATTGCTAGCCCATCTTAATATATTTACAAATATAAATGTATTATGCAACATATAAGACATAAAAACCCGCTTATGATAAGGTCTTTTTCCATCCAATAACCATAAAAACAAATTTTATGATCAAGTCATTTTCATTCAATTATTTGACGGCTGAATTTAACTCCAGCAACAATTTCAAATTTGCAAAATAAGATTTGAAGCATTAAGAGAAGCACCATTAGACCTCTATGATTCAATATTCCGGCATGGGCGTAGGAGTTGCTGGCCCGTAGCTGTCTGTGGAGAAGGTGTACTTGTGCTTTTTTAAAGAAAATATGTGTTGGTCACTAAGTAGAGGTTTTATAATATTTATAGTAAAATTTCCAAGTCACTCAAAGGTTCACAATAATTGTAAGATGATGAACATGATTTAGTGGGTCTAAAGTACATTAATAGGACGTGGGATTGTGGCATTAGGAAATTAGAAGGACCTTGATGATGATGATGACGACGATGACGATGATGATAGATTGGAATAAGCCAACCAATTTATATATTTTCTAACGAGATATAAGGTATGAACCGACATTTAGCCAACAGTAAGCTAATAGAAAAATTAAAATTCATAAACATATTTATGTACTGTATCTAAAATTCGGTCACGGGTATCACAGAAAAGGTTATCATCAAGAGCATTATTAAAGAGTGGCTACTGGTATAGAGCAAAGAGATTTCTACCTCACCACATGTAAGCTTACAAGCAATTGCATGGCTGGCTTCATGTAGAAACACAGTGATGAGCTTAAATGGTGTCAAGACAAATGTCCTCCATAACTGTCAGGATATATTATCCAAAAAAAATAACTTTCAGGATACATAGAATAAATGAAACAAGAATAAAAAAAATAAAGGGATGAGTATTAAGATATAGATCACTTGAAATATGACAGTGTGAAAGTTTCGCATTTCCAAACAGGAGCTGCTAAACACAACCTACATCGGTGAAACTATTGACAAGCCAATCGAAGAAAAAAAACCCAAGAGATTAAACAGAAGTCAAGATTGAGATGTGAACTTTTGGTACATATATTCATCAATTTTTGTGAAATCTAGAAAAGCGTAAGTGTGGAACCTAATTAATAAGTTCAGCAGTTTGAAACCATGTTCGAGTTTATTATTTAACCAGGATATTTTTTTTATTAAAGAATCTCTCTCCTTTATGTCAATCCGTCCAATATTTCGTTACTTCAATTGACATCATTTGAAATTCATATTTATGATAATGGGGAAGTAGGAAGATCAAGAGTTTGCAGAGCTATGTTGCTATTTATTATCGCTATATTCTACTTAAATCAGTTTCTAAGTATTTACAAACTCCACTAAGATAGAAACCCAATTAAAGAACAGAAGAAAGAGTTGCACACAAAATAAGAAATCAACTTTGCCACAAGTCTTGATACATAAGCCACACAGAAATCGAGTTTAAAGAAAAAATGAATATACACATTGCACAAAGCTTTCTAATCTGAGTCAACATTCCAAAAGCAACAAGAATATAAAAAAATAAGTACTAAAAAGGGTCGTCAATCAACAAAAACAAGCAGAATAAAAGGGGCCAAAAAGCTTACAGCCAGAATAGCAAAGGTGAAAACGCCAATGGTGATAAGGAAAACTTTTTGATCATGCTGACAGCAATTCTTCAATTCCCAGTTCGGGTTCATCCCTTCTCTCCGTAAATCTCAACAAAAGATGCAAAATTTTTGAAGAGAGGACTAAATAGAAAATCAAGAATCTTGAATAAAGTGAAGAATTTTTTGAGGAGGAATCCAAGAGGGAGAAGACCAAGCTAAGTTAACAGAGAGAAAAGTCGTTATCTTGTATTTTTGGGAACTTTTATGTTTGAAAATTTCCTTATAATGAGGAGCGGAGTTGGTGTCCTAACTGGCACAACGAGTGCTGATTGGTATGGCATTGATTGCTTCTCATCGCTATTGGCCAAACAGTCCTTTGTCGGTTATTGTGGAATTGGTCTCTGTTTGGAAAAGAAAAGGAAACAAAACGTTGGGCTTTTGGTGTATTTTTAAATTTGGGCTTTAATCATTCTATGGGCTTTACATTAGAACCATATTTGGGCTTTTACTTCATATCAAGCTTTTTTTTTACTCACGTAAATAAATTATTGATGGGAAAATGTATTTATACTATTGACATGAAATTTCACCAACCTCTGGAAAACATTATTTATTTTTATTAGCTTTATATCCTTTTATACACAAAACTTCAGGCTAACTTTATTGGTTCACACAAGAAAAAGCATCTTTTTGTCTTCTTTATGGCTGGCGATTATTTCAAAGCAGTAAGTTAAAAATTTGTGTGACACTGTCTCACTGGTCATATTTTGTGAGACGGATATCTTATTTGGGTCATCTATGAAAAAATATTACTTTTTATTGTGAATATCGGTATGGTTGACTCGTCTCATAGATAAAGATTCTTGAGATTGTCTCACAAGATACCTACTCCAGTGTTTATCACGAGAGATCAATTCACAAAGTGTGGGTAGATCAATCACTATTATTTATATTTCATTTTATACTAATTAAATCCATTTGTTTTTTTAAACTTATTATTAATTAATATTAATTGACTAATGAAAAGCATTAAATTAGTACATGTAAATTAAAGTTTCACGGACCAACAAAGCGATGATAAAAGGAGGAGAATATCAATCCACCAAGTGAGACAGCGACGGGAGAAATCAAAAGGCGAGTTCGGTTATGTTTGGATATTGTATTCAATAATTTCACACATTCTTTTTGAAAAGTGTGTTCTCGAAATAGTATAATTATTTGCTTGGAAGTTTTAAACGTGGAGTTAGATTTTGAATGAATCGCGTAAACGATAATGTGAAAATCATTCGGAAATATGTATTTGTAAAAGAATTAGGAATCGGATGACTCCTGAGAATATAAATATTTTTCAAAAATTAAGATAGACGAATATGATCTCGACTTTTGTATATATATAAAAAATAAGATATATTATCTACCAGAAAATGTAAACTTCTCGAGTTCTCAAACGAAAAACATCGATACAACTAATATTCAACGCGGCAATAATACATGTGTGGTTGAGTAAAAAAAAGTTAATTGACCACACATATATTGATAGATATTCACTGTTAGATGCACTTTTAAAGTCTCATTTTCTCATGTTTGGTTAAGCTAAGTCAATCAGTAGACCGGTGACTCAGATAAAATCTTAGCAGACAATCTTCTATTTCTAGATACGGTTTCACAAGGTTCTTGATATAATGACGAACAAATTAAATTTAGAATATATTTTTATCCTGGTCTTAATTACTATTTGGCCGAGTAATTAAGCATCCAGAATAGCAGTAAAGAATCAATTTCAGAAGTGGGCTTCTTGACAGATAAGAAGCGAATGGTGACAGAATTATTTTGGTTTGTATTACAGCATATGTGTCTCTATTATGTCACGTATTTCTGTCCTAATCCTAAACATATAATTTGTCCAAAACCCATGTCTCCTTCCCTTTCATTTCATCAAATATCAGTACATCCATCAAACATATAAAATATAAAGATGTCGATTTTTATTATTATTATTATTATTATTATTATTATTATTATTATTTTACCAAACAAATTAAATATTTTATGGACACAACCATCCAGACAAAGGGAATGTATAGATGGATTAACAGCGCCATTAAAGTTTAAGTATGTGTAACTGTTACAGGGGAACAAGGTATTAAATATCAGTATGGATAAGGATTTCGAAACTATAAATTGTGTAAATATGTTAGCAGAAAAAATTATGAAAATACAGTTAATATAAATAAAATTTGAGCATTTTTAATTTCATATAATTTGGATTGACTATAGATAGTTACATTGAATGGGGATAAAATTGTAATCAGGATTAGCAAGTTCATCTTATTCGTGTAAAAATTATGCAATAAATTTCAATATCAATAATTTGCATTGATCCTTGGTATCGATTTGATTACGAAAATTTGTATTTAGATCATCTATATTGTTAAATTTTATTTTTACTCGTAAATCTTTTATCTATGTCTTTTTTGTTTATCATGAATGTTGAAGAGTCAGTATATTGACGTCAAGTCAGCATCACGTCGACGTTACATATAGCGATACATCGAAAAATGACTAAAGTTACAAATAAAGTAAATCAAGATTGAAATTTGATAAAATAAAAATCGAAAAAGCAAACAATTTGGGTAAAGTAAATTAATTAGGCATTAAACAAATGCTTAATATAGTATGACTCAAACCAATAATTTAAAAAGAGAAACTTTGTGTGGCCTCAAGCTTCCATTACTTCGAGAAAAGCAGGCCCCAAATACTCCTTTAATCTACTACTTGTATTCCTTTCCCAATCCCTCGAGTACTCCCATTTCATCTCCCCACGTCGCTCAAATCTTCTTCTACACACTGAATTTTTTCAACATTTTTCTAGAAGTTGCCCATTTTTACTCCCAAACGTCTCGTCTTCTTTCTTATTTCCGAGAATTCTTCAAACTCCCATGCAAACAGTAGTGTGACTAGTTGTGTCTCTTTTGGTCCTGAATCTTTGATGCTTTGAGATTTCTGTTTATGAGAAGAAATATAAACCAATCAAGAAAAGAATTGAGCTGTCTTCAGGCCCGATAATGGCGATTGAAGTTTTGCCCGACAGCCCCAGCATGGGCATGAGTCCTCGGATCTCCTTCTCGAATGATCTTCCCCAGACAGACATCGTACCCATCGAACAATACATTCGATCGGGTTCCTCTTCCAGCATCGACTTTGATTTCTGCGTTTTTCGCGAAAGCTTCGATCAAGAATCGTCCTCCGCCGACGAGCTTTTCTTCGATGGAAAGATCCTCCCGATCGAGATCAAGAAAAGACTAGCCCCACCAAGAACATCCGGCGATCCACCACCTCACCCGCCGGCACCAGCATTTCCTCCTCCGCAACCATCGCCGCCTCCTCACAAATTCACCAGAAACACAGCTACTCACGAAGCAAGACAGTGCCCAAATCCAGAACCAGACGAGAAGAAATCATCATTCTGGAGTTTCAAGCGCAGCACCAGCTTAAACTGCGGCAGTGGCTACGCGCGGACACTCTGCCCGCTGCCGCTTTTATCCCGCAGCAATTCCACAGGCTCAACTGCGAGCTCGAAACGCGCGTCACTTTCAAATAACCACAAGCAAAATTTATTCAAGAACTCCACAAACAGTCCTCTAAAACAATCCCAGCTTCCATTTGCCGCTGCTTCAAATACCCACCAGAGGCCGCCATTGAAGAGGACAAATCATCCTTACAACAACGGGATCAAGATCAACCCAGTTTTGAACGTCCCTCACGCAAATCTTTTCGGTTTGGCTTCCATCTTTTCCGGCGGAAAAGACAAGATCAAGAAGAAGCATTAATTAATTAGTAACAACTGCTTAATTTTTACAAAACTGGTGTTAGAGTACTTTAATAAGGAAGTGATAATGGGAATTTGAAGAAAATGTGTTTGATGGGGTCGACTGGTTTGCCATGATTCAATCTCTCCCACATGCTTAAAGAAATGGTGGGAAAGAGCAGTGAAATTTGCTTTCAAGATTGTGCTGTGTTGCTTTAATTTTTATTTTCTTCTTGTCATGTTCGTTTGAATATTCGCCTCTTTTCCTTTCAGCTTGATTTTTGTGTCAGAGATATATTTAAGAATTGGTCTATTTTGACGGGATGAGGCGTCAAATTAAGTTTATAAGTCGTCGTTGTCAATGGGCTCTCCCACATGACACCAACCGGCTGCAAAACCAAGTTGATTTTGATTGAAACTCCAATCGAATAATGCACTGCCCTTTTTCGAAAAATTATTTAAGATAACTAAACATGATTTCGTAAAAAATTTCAAGTACTTGTTGGATCCATACGATGATGCAAAATAAGTTAAAATAGTTTTAGAATTAGATACGTTGATTGTGATAATTGTTTATACGGGTATTGCTTAGAAATCAAGCAGACTTCAAATTCTAATCAAGCTAAATTTGAATTCAAAAAACACTGTTTTTGAATTATAAACTCATATGTTGATTAGTAAAAAACTATTAGATTTGATTACGTATGCAATGATGTATAATTTTTTGTGTTTTCCTAAATTTCACCTATAAATACACATTCATTTTTCATTTCAAAATGACATAAAAACACAAAATCCCCTCATGTATAATCACAAATGTGGATGATAGAAAAAATGTGAGATTTTTTAAGAAGTGTTTATACTTGGAATGAATATAATTAGTGGATAGAAAGTGATTGTTAAAATCACATTGTTCCATATGAGATACTTTATATTCTAAATTCTCTAAAAATAAGTGATCACATTGAGATGTTTAGAGTGAACGTAGCTAAATTTAGGGATGAATCACTCTAAATATTGGTATCCGTCTATTCATTGTTGATATTACTTATGATGTTCTACTGTGATGTTCTTTCGTTTATTTTTCTGGTATCCCAACATGTAGAATTATCAAAACGTGGTGCTTGAATTGATGTACAGTTTAAAATATTTGAGTTGTATCACTACTACAAACTATAAATTTCGGTAAAGCGGCAGATGTTCGATCTTACAAGTGGTATCAGAGTTAAAACCGTGTTCAATTGATCAATTCAAATTGATTGCAAAGAGTGCAATTATTGAGAGAAAGATTTTCGCGTGCAATAATTGTCTATGTTAGGTAGAGAAATCGAAACGTGTTACTTGAGCTCTTGTACGTTTTAAAATATTTGTTATTCATTATTGCCACAAGTTATAACTTTTGATAAAGTGACAAATGTTCGATTCTACAGAATTGATACGATTCAAGTCGCGTAAACACACAACTATCTCATGAAGGGTAATGATATACTACTCCTAGATTTTATTTCTTATTTGTTTTCGCACTAAATGTTCGCGCTATCATATAAATTCAAAAGAAAAAAATATGAGACCCACTAGACGATAACGCGCACATCTCATATGAAAATACATAAAGAGTAACACTCTAATGCTCTAATGCAATATAGAGAAGCAAAGACAGATCTATGTAGGGACAATAATGATTTTGTCCACTAGAAAATTGCTAAGCCCATCTTAATATATTTACAAATACGAATGTATTATGCAACATATAAGACATAAAAACCCGCTTATGATAAGGTCTTTTTTCCATCCAATAACCATAAAAACAAATTTTATAATCAAGTCATTTTCATTCAATTATTTGACGGCTGAATTTAACTCCAGCAACAATTTCAAATTTGCAAAATAAGATTTGAAGCATTAAGAGAAGCACCATTAGACCTCTATAATGCAATATTCCTGCACGGGCATTTTTCATTCCTATCCTATAACTTATTGAAGATTGTCGATCTTGGTCAAAAAAAAAAAAAATTTTTTTGGATAAAAAAATTTACTTTCTTTGTATGTATATATGTTCTGGGTTTTGCAATTATATAATAATTATTATAAAATTGTTTATATATATATGTGTGTGTGTGTGTGAAGTGGGTTGGGCCTATATATTGATAGCCTGGAAAGGTGTTCGGGAATAGTCAGAAAAGTTGGTTTTCTTTTGCTTTAATCTTTGTTGGATTTGGTTGATCAGATTTAGATGCCACGCTATTGTCTACTTCCGGTAACTTAAGCGAGTTTTAAATAGTGAACACGAGCTGCTTTAAGCCTTTCATTATGTCAGCAATTTTGATTTCTTTTTTTTTTCCTCAAAATTCTTTTTTGTTATTGGCAATAAAGCTCGAGTTTTCACATTATCTGAAAAAAAAAAATCAAACTTCATATATAATTTTTTTTATTTTTTTTATAAAAGGGTAGACGAAATTTTGTAATTCAAAATACAATCTTTTATTTCTCGACGTAACCACAAGCACAACATATTGAAAGTTTCAGTACATTACAATCAGAGAGCCAAAAATAAAACTCTCGCCATTCTGAAAATGTAATCCATGAAAGATGAACTGAAATGTAGGAAATAATTCAAAGAGTACAATCAACAATTCCCCTCAAATCTCGAAGCATTCTGTAGCCTGAAACACTTCTTCCAGTTTCTTTTCTAATCCTCCCTTCTCCCCTGTTTCCTCCATTAGTGTTCGCATTGATTGATGCAGCAGCTGATCCCTTGAATTCATCAAGCTCGCACAGCACTTTATACCCATTAATCCACCTCCCTGTTGGGAAAACCCATAAACCGCAGAATCCATCATGATAAATCATCAAGAATTTGACTGAAATCTTAAGCGGAAGAGTACCTGAAGCCATAATCCTGAATTGCTTAGAACGTGTCTTGATCTTCCAGATCTACGCGCTCTTTCTTTGAGAGAATCCTTTAGTTTCTCTTCAGAACTATTTTCTTAATGGGGGAGAGAATAGTGAAAGTGACAACGCGAGATCTGGGGATCATGACCCATATTTATAGATAATGTTTACCAATATCTTCTGATATTTCTGTTTTAGCCCATCATAAAAACAGAAATTACACTTATGTCTCTACACATTAAAGGCCCACAACCCATTAGATATATTAAAGCCCAATAACCCGAACCATTAATTGATCACTTTATTTTGGGCTTAACTTAATAGACAACCCACAACACATAATTATTCACATATAAGCCCATATAAATAATTGATCCAACAATCTCCCACTTGGGCTATATGTGCAACTTTATAATTATGTTTGTGAAAATAACCTTATGAGCTCAAAATTGTTGTCATTCCGAAATGTATCTATAACCAATCCGGTCCATCAATCACATCAACATAGGATCAAAGCAGTCTTCGCTACACTCAAGGTAACTAGACCCATCAATGGTCACATATGCCAACACAACTGAATGACATGGATCGTGGATGTGTAGCATGGAAATTTCATGCAATGTGACCGTAACATGCCTATTTCCAACTGGTCCTCCCTTTAACCTTATTGAGATCAAACTTTAAATAATAATCAGAGTGTGACTTAACTTGAAATTTATTTCTGCAGAAAATAAATTTACATAGTAACTGAAAATGTCTACAACTGAAAAGCATTTAAGACAACAAACTCCCACTAAAACTGGATTTCCTCAATTGACATAACACCCATACTAGCAGTATGCTCATGAAACTGTTTGGGTGGTAGTCCCTTAGTAAGCGGATCCGCAACCATGGAGTTTGTACCGATATGCTCAATAGACAACTTTCCACTCTGAATTCTTTCTTTAACAACCAGAAACTTGATGTCAATGTATTTTGACTTCGTCGAGCTCCTGTTGTTATTGGAATACATAACTGCTGATTTATTGTCACAATGTAATCTTAGTGGCCTTTCAATGCCATCAACAATGCGCAGTCCCGTGACAAAATTTTGCAGCCATATTCCATGATTGGATGCCTCATAACACGCTACAAACTCAGCTGCCATGGTGGAAGAGGCTATAAGTGACTGTTTAGCACTCTTCCAGGAAATGGCACCTCCAGCAAGGAAATAGATGTAGCCCGATGTAGATTTCATACTATCTTGGCATCCAGCAAAATCGGAGTCAGTATACCCAATGATCTCAAGCTGATCCAACCTCCGATATATGAGCATGTAATCTTTTGTTCTCTGTAGGTACCGTAAAACTCTTTTGACTGCTTTCCAATGTTCCACTCCTGGATTAGTTAAATATCGTCCCAACATTCTTGTCACGTATGCAATATCTGGACGTGTAAAAACCTGAGCATACATCAGACTCCCCACTGCAGATGCATAGGGAACCTTCTGCATTTCTTTTTCCTCAAAATCATTCTTTGGGCATTGTTTGAGACTAAATTTGTCTCCCTTAGCCACAGGGGTATCTGTTGGTTTACAATCTTGCATCCCGTATCGCTTGAGAACTTTCTAGATATAGCCTTTTTGAGATAATCCAAGAATACCCCGAGAACAGTCCCGATGTATCTGAATACCTAGTACAAAAGATGCATCACCAAGATCCTTCATCTCAAAATTCTTAGCTAGAAATCTCTTGGTTTCATGCAACAACTTTATATCGTTGCTAGCGAGCAGAATGTCATCAACATATAAAACCAGAAAAATATGCTTACTCCCACTGAACTTATGGTACACACAATCATCAACCAAATTCATCTCAAAACCAAACGAGATGATCACTTGATGAAATTTGAAATACCATTGTCGAGATGCTTGCTTGAGCCCATAGATGGATTTCTTTAATTTGCAAACCATATTATTTGTGTCTTTGGACACAAAATTTTCTGGCTGCACCATATAAATCGTTTCATCAATGTCACCATTTAGAAACGCAGTCTTTACATCCATCTGATGAAGCTCGAGATCGAAATGCGCCACCAAAGCCATTATAATCCTTAAAGAGTCTTTCGAAGAAACCGGAGAGAAAGTCTCTTTATAATCAATGCCTTCTTTCTGTGTAAAGCCTTTAGCGACAAGACGAGCCTTATATCTTTCCACATTACCTTTCGAATCCCTCTTGGTTTTAAATATCCATTTGCAACCAATGGGCTTCGTACCTTTAGGCAATGGGACAAGATCTCATACGTCATTATCCTTCATGGACTTTATCTCCTCATTCATGGCATCATTCCACTTTTGAGAGTTAGAACTTTCCATGGCTTGACGAAAGTTAATAGGATCATCCTCCATCAATCCAATGTCTGCCTCATGTTCTTGAAAAAATACAATGTAATCATCTGGCACTGCATTTCTCCGCTCTCTAGTGGATCTCCTTAATGGCATAGGTTCTGGAGGTGCTTGAGTTTGTTCATCTGGAATGAGAGGATCTCTAATATTGTCTTCCTGTATTGTGTCTTGGTCAAAGTGTGGAATATGATCCTGACCAATGTCCAAGACACCTGTGGGAATATTTACATATTCCTCTTCAAAGACAATATCCCTTACTTTATATCCCCCCGCAAACTCAACATCCTCAAAGAACCTGGCATTTCCTGACTCAATAATCGACTTACTCGTGGGATCATAAAACTTGTACCCCATGGATCTTTCAGAGTATCCAATAAAATAACAACTAACCGTCCTTGAGTCCAGTTTCTTTTCATTAGGCTTGTAAAGCCTTGCCTCAACTGGACATCCCCAAACGTGCAGATGCTTAAGACTGGACTTTTTACCCGTCCAAAGTTCATAAGGGGTTTTGGTCGCTGCCTTAGTTGGAACCCTGTTAAGGATATATGCTGCGGTCTTTAGTGCTTCTCCCCAGAGTGATTCTGGTAAGGTAGAATAACTGATCATACTCCTCACCATGTCCTTAAGCGTTCTGTTTCGTCTTTCAGCAACACCATTCATAGTGGGCGAACCCGGCATAGTGTACTGTGGGACGATACCGCATTCCTCCAGGAATCTAGCAAAAGGTCCTGGACGTTGTTCACCTGAACCGTAATATCTACCATAATATTCACCAGCACAATCAGATCTAACGCTTTTAATCTTTAAGCCAAGTTGATTTTCAACTTCAACTTTATAGTTTTTGAACACATCCAATGACTGTGCCTTTTCATGAATGAGATAAATGAAGCCATATCTTTAAAAATCGTCTGTAAACGTTATAAAATACTGTTGACCATTCCAAGAAGCCGAAGAGAATGGCCCACAAATATCAGTATGTATAAGTTCTAAGACGTCTGAACACCTGTTGGCTTCAAATCTCCTTTTGTTGGTTTGTTTTCCCTTTATACAATTAACACAATTATTAAAATCTGTGTAATCTAAAGGTTCGAGAATTTCGTCTGACACGAGTCTCCTTATTCTCTTTTCAGAGATATGACCCAATCTTTTGTGCCATAACACAGCTGAATTCTCACTGGTTAATTTTCTTTTAGTGTCTCTACTTGTTTGCAGTGGTTCATTAAATGAAGCAATAACATCCAAAGAATAGAGATTATCATATCCTGATAAAGAACCAGAACCAACCAATTTTGAATCGAGAAACAAACTGAATATTCCATTTCCAAAAGAACAAGAATAACCAAATTTGTCCAATGCAGAAATGGAAATCAAATTCCGTCTAAAAGACGGCACAACAAATGTTTCATAAAGATCCAAATATATTCCAGTCTTTAACAATAATCTAAATTTTCTTATTGCCTCAACTTCAACTTTGTTGCCGTCACCAACATAGATGAATCTTTCAGCATCACTTGGTTTTCGACAATCCAGGCAACCCTGCATAGACACACTGATGTGAGTTGTTGCACTAGAATATATCCACCACGTGTGTCTAGGCACTGAAGTTAAATTAACCTCAGAACAAACCATATTCAGAAGCATACCTTTCTTAGCACGCCAAGCGTGATAATTACTGCACTGCTTCTTCATATGCCCATCACTGCCACAGAAAAAACAACCAGAACTTTGAGAATCACTAGGATTCTTCTGTTGTTTCTTCGGAGGCTGTGTATCCGCAGCTTCCTTATACTGTCGTTTCTTTCTTTTATCCTTCGAGGTAGATGTATAATGAGCACTTTCTGTCTTGTCTTGCTTCAACCTTTCCTCTTCCTGGACACAGTGCGAGATGAGCTCATTCAGAGACCAAGTCTCTTTCTGACAGTTATAGCTCACCTTGAACTGGTTAAACTGAGGAGGAAGAGATATCAAAACCAAATGCATCAGCAAGTCCTCAGAGAGGTCAAGCTTCAGTGCTTTCAACCTTGAAGCAAGATGAGACATTTCCATAATGTACTCCCTGATATTGCCCTTACCTCTGTACCTCATTGAAACGAGGCTTGCCAAAAGTGTACCAATTTCAGACTTTTCACTTTTAGCAAACCTCTTTTCGAGGTCTTGAAGGAAAGCCTTAGCCGTAGCAATGTCGCTAGACATTGTGCCCCTGAATGTTTCTGGAATGGCCCTCTTCATGATCATCATACACATGCGATTCAATCTCTCCCACCTTTCAAACTCCTTCTTTCCATCAGAGGTACTCTTATCCGTAACGGCAGAAGGAGAGTCAACCCTTATCGCAAGGTCCAAATCCATGACTCCGAGAACTATCAATAAATTCTCTTGCCATGATTTAAAATTAGAGCCATTTAACATAGGAATAAAATTTATGTTGGAGTGAATATTTGCAGGAGTCAAATCTGAACAGAGAATAAAAACCAAATATACATGTTCAACTAAATATCCAAATAAAATAATCAATAAATTCAAATAATGTAAACCCCCATAAACAGAATATCGAGCACTCCATTAATGTTTCATCTTTGGACAAAAGATTAACTTGTAAGTGATATCCTGGCGCAGCAGTCAAACACTGATAGTAACTATCATGTCAAAATAACAACCTTCCTTTGGGCCGATTTATTATTCACATGAAACCGAACAACTATCACATGTTTACCACCACAAGTGCATATGTAATTATATTAAATATTAACCTTCCTTTGGGCCGATCAGTATTCATATAAATCACATATACCCAAAATCCTTTTGTATTTCAAAATAAAATTAATTTCCATAAAAGAGGTCACTTTAGCGACATTTTATTTCAATTAATCAATTTTTAAAATACATATAACCTTATCATTATTTGAATTAATGAAAATTTAACCTTAACCGAATAAATCTGAACTGAAATTTTTTTTTTCGGAAATTCCGTACGGGTCGGGTCGACCCGGATCCTACGACCCGACCCGAATCCGTACGGTTCGGGTCGACCCGGGTCCGTACGACCCGACCCGAATCCGTACTTTTTTTTTAAAAAAAAATTAATCCGAATTTTTCGATTTTCCTCTAAAATATTTTGTTGAACAAAAACCGAAAGGAAAATCTAAATCTTATACCAAATCTTTAAAATTTTACAACTAAATCTTTTTACCAAAACTGAAACTTTAAAAGATTTGGTTTTCAACCAAAATATTTTCCAGATCTGAAACCATATCAAAAATTTTCAGATCTAAACCAAAATAATTTTCAGATCTGAAACCGTATCAAAATATTTTCAGATCTGAAAACATATCAATATATTTTCCAGATCTGAAGTCATATCAAAAAAAATTTAAAACAAAATTTAATTTTTTTTTTCAGATCTGGATCCAAAAAGTATCCAAAAACTTTAAACAAATCTCAATGATTCAAACATGAATGGCTCTGATAACACTTGTTGGGGAAAACCCATAAACCGTAGAATCCATCATGATAAATCATCAAGAATTTGACTGAAATCTTAAGCGGAAGCGTACCTGAAGCCATAATCCTGAATTGTTTAGAACGTGTCTTGATCTTCCAGATCTACGCGCTCTTTCTTTGAGAGAATCCTTTAGTTTCTCTTCAGAACTATTTTCTTAATGGGGGAGAGAATAGTGAAAGTGACAACGCGAGATCTGAGGACCATGACCCATATTTATAGATAATGTTTACCAATATCTTCTGATATTTCTGTTTTAGCCCATCATAAAAACAGAAATTACACTTATGTCTCTACACATTAAAGGCCCACAACCCATTAGATACATTAAAGCTCAATAACCCGAACCATTAATTGATCACTTTATTTTGGGCTTAACTTAATAGACAACCCACAGCACATAATTATTCACATATAAGCCCATATAAATAATTGATCCAACACTCCCATCTTCTCCCCAGAATTCGTGGGCGGCTGTTGGCGGCGTCACCGATCGCTCCACCACAGGTGGCGGGCAGTGCCACGGCGGGTCTACGGTTCTCCTTCCTTAAAATGGAGGAGTAATCTGACACCGACTGGGTCAAGTCGTCAGGATGGAGGACCCATTCGGCCTTTTTGGTGGTGTTGTGAAGCTTGGATTTTCCTGGGAATTGAATTTCACCTGCTTCTGTGGGGTCAGCACCGTTCGATTTTGAAGCGTTTGATCCCTTTGTTTATATGAAGTTTGTTGGAATACCAACTGTTTCCAGGGCCGTAGTTTTTTAAAAAATTGACCTTGAGCTGACGATCCAATAAATCAAGAAAATTGGTCAAACCAACATTTTTGAAATCGTTTATCTTAATTTGGTCTGTGATTACTCCATAACATTTTTTTGATATGGTTTCTTTTAAGATATACAAAAATGTTTATCTTAATTTGATAATGTGATTACTCCATAATATACTGATATGGTTTTTTTTTTTAAAGATATAAGTTTGTGTGATCATATCTGAAATAAATATATTTTTGTTATTTAAAAAACATTTTATATAAATATCCCATTCATTATGCAATAATATTATATGAAATTCATTATGTTTTGTACTATTTGGCAAAAAATTCTGCAGTTTGCTGCCACATGCAGCACAGCAAGGCACTTATCCATCCATCTGCAACACACAAAATCTATTCCCCGATTCTCTCTCAACTCAGGCTCCCCGACGAGGCGTCCACCAAAGCGCAAGTCGCGACCAATTCGATTAAGGATCCAACCCTTGCTCGTATCATTTTTCTCCGACGTGTGCTGTCCAAAAAAATTATAAAATTTAATGATTACTAATTAAGAGTACCGGACAGTCTATTTTGAATGTGGGATAAGGATAAGTTTTATTTGAATTTCGAAAATAAATAGGAAAATGAAAGTTTGAAATCTCCACCGATTTCGTTACTATTAACGATTAAGCAAACAGTCACAGTTGTTTCCTTCTTCTCACTTGTCGTTTCTCCGCAGGCACGGAGCCCCCGAAGTTCATCCGCCAGGGCACGCTTCTTTGATCGTTCCAACACAACCGCCATCGATTCAAAACTGGTAAGAGTATGGTGCTAATTTGTTGGATTCTGATACGATTTTGTGTGTGTTCTGTGGAATCTGCATTCACCGGTTTTTGGTGGATGAGTTTATTTTCCTTTGATTTCGCTATTTAATTACGGCGTGACTGGGATTGAATTAGAGTTGCGTTTTCGGTGTACTTATTTTACTCTTTTTGTTGACTTTCTTAATTGTCCTAACTCCTAATCAAAGCGTTGACAGGTCAGTTCGTGGAAAATGCAAGCTTCCATTAAATCGGGCTATGGCCTTCAAAACCGCAGACTTTTTTTGGGAGTGAGTGATTATGGGAAAAAGGACTCGGCGTTCCCTGTAATTGAAACTCGACTTCCGATGAGTAAGCGGACTGGTTGCTTTGGATTTAGGATCGGTTGGGCGTCAATGGGAGCGAAAGGAAGTGTTGAATCCGTCTTCGGATCATCGACCAAGTTCAGATCAGTCAGGGCTCAAGCTTCTGGTTTGTATTTTCGTATTACACGTTAGAATTTCTTTTTACTTTTAATCGACTGTTGTTTTCATTCATTCGAAAAAATATAGTCAGCGAGGGAATTTGGCAGCCTTTTCTGGATGAATTGGAATATTTTCTTTAGTACATGTTCACTCTTCAAGACACCGTACGATTCACTTGGTGCGCTGAAATTTGTGATGCGGTGATGGAATGTATTTTGCACGTCTTAGTTGGTTTCACTATGCCTAGTGACGTCATTATTAATTCCCAACTGTTGACATTTTATTCTTGAATTTTATGGGGATGAAATTTCGGAGCACTTAAGCTTTGTTAGTCGTCAATTATCAAGTAATCACTATTGTTAAACTCCATTTTGATAATACATCACCAAATATGTGCTGAGTTTTGATACTACTAATCTATTTTTAATAAGTGTATGTTCTCATTATGTAATTTCAAATATTTCACATATATTTTTTTTTTACAATGTTGAGTAAAAGTTGAAGCTTATTTTTGTGGACATTTATTTATGTATTAGATGTATGATTAATTATTTTATATCCTGTCGAGCGACAGAAGGAGATGTTGAGGATGCTGCATCTGCCAAAATCCATGTGAAATCATCTGGATCAGTGCTTCCGTATGTCGGCGTTGCTTGCTTGGGAGCCATTCTTTTTGGATACCATTTAGGGTATGCTTTTTTTTTTTTTTTGCCTTTCCTTTTTGCAAATCTGATGTTTAGGAGTACCTGACCTTGAGCTAGAATTTTAAATCAGTAGAAATCCACTTCAGTTGTATTCTTATTCTCTTGGTCGTTGGTTGGATGTTGATTGATTGGATGTTTATTGACTTGCTTTTCTATTATATTTCTGAAAATTATGTTTTTATGTACTACCGACATACTCCACTCTTGTTCAGGGTTGTTAATGGAGCTTTAGAGTACCTCGCTAAGGACCTTGGGATTGCTGAGAATGCGGTGTTAAAAGGCAAGTTGTGTTTGATCTAACTCTTAATTTTTAGGTATATTTGCATTGTTTAGGAAATGGACAATTAATTCGAGATGGAATCAAACCGAATCTTGCCCATATATTTGAATTTCAGAAAATCACTTACTACGGGGATAACAGAGCGAAAACAGTGGAGCCTTTAGCCAGTCGTTTATCCAGTGTCCCGTGGCCAATCATCAAGTATTTTTTGGAAGAGTTTTGGATAGCAAACAAAACTATTAGTAAAAACTATTGTCTTTTTTGTTTCCCTCGGCCTTGGAAGTCTGCCGGCTTGCAATTTTTCTGTTCACGTAGCAAGAAGCAAGCACATTTCTTTGTTAAAGAAATGAAAGGATTTTCCCCTTCATGTTAATTGTATTCATTGTCCAGGTCTTCTTCCAAATGATCTTTAGGTGGATATAAACTCGCATAGTTTTGACCTGACTGTTGAGGAGACTCCTTTCCTTTCTATCCAATATTCAGGCAAAGTTTTTCTGGAAATGAATGATTTGTATTTATCTTTGGAAGCCATAATAATTTTGTCCAGTGGTTACTATTTTAGTACTTTCGGCATGCATATTGTTATACCAATGTTTTTTATGTAGGCTGGGTTGTTAGCACTCTTCTAGCCGGTGCCACTGTTGGTTCATTTACTGGGGGTTCGTTGGCTGATAAATTTGGTCGAACAAAGACCTTCCAGTTGGATGCAATCCCACTTACTATTGGAGCATTTCTTTGGTCTGTAGTTGGGATGGAGGATGTTTTGGATTTGATAAAGTTATTAGAATAACTGTGCCTAAACTGCCTCCTTATTTACAGTGCCACGGCTCAAAGTATAGAGGCTATGATAATTGGCCGTTTACTAGCTGGAATTGGGATTGGCATATCATCTGCTATTGTCCCACTTTATATATCTGAGGTACATTTGTTTCTCACCTTTTTCTATTTTCTGTCTTACTCAAATGCATTTTGTTCTTCATCTTACCTTGGTTTCTGCCACTAGATTTCACCTACCGAAGTTCGTGGCACACTCGGGTCTGTAAACCAATTGTTTATTTGTGTTGGGATTCTCGCGGCTTTGGTAGCTGGATTACCTTTGGCAGGGAATCCTTTGTGGTATTTTCTCATTTAAATCCTTCTGTATCGAAGCTGGATGATCACACATATTACTTTCCACAGTTCCACCAGATACATCAAGAATTCTTGAAATGCCTATGGTTGTCTCCATGGGAAATAGTCTTATATCTTTTTTCTTGAAATTGCCTTAAGAGTCAATAATGATTTGGCAAGTTTTTTGTGAATCAAGTCTGAAACCTACATTAGTTTCGTGTATAACTATCTTATGTTTTCATATTATATCGCTCGTGGGCCTTCAAGTTCAGCTGGTTTTATTTGGTTTTGAGTGAGTGAAAATTGTTTATTATTGGATTGTATAATGTAAGGTAGCTGAAGAAGGATTTGATTTCTTTTCATTGTTATATTATAATATAATGGAGTGTCGGCATAGAGGATGTGAATAATTTTGTCTATATTGAATACAAGCCTAAAGATTCTATACAATATCATGACGATTTTGGTCTTCTATCATTTGTTTTTCATGAATTTTTCATTTCATATTTTAGCCTGCACTTACATTGCCTGATTATTATCTTACCAAGCATCTGATCCATGTATCAGGTGGAGGACAATGTTTGGTGTGGCGCTTGTTCCATCTATGTTATTGGCCCTTGGAATGACATTTTCTCCTGAAAGTCCACGATGGTTGTACCAGGTTCGAAACTTCAGTATAGAAAAACTTCAGATCAACACATTTCTATATTTTTTTTTGTGTATCTGAATGGTTCTTCTTGTTAATTGATGCTTGATGAGGACCTTTTCTTTTTGTACAGCAAGGAAAAATTTCTCAAGCAGAAACGTCTATTAGGAAGCTATATGGAAAAGAAAGAGTTGTGGAGGTTATGAGTGACTTGGATGCTGCCAGTCAAGGTTCCTCTGAACCAGAAGCTGGATGGTTTGATCTTTTGAGCCGTCGTTACCGAAACGGTATATCTTTTGTTAACAAGTGGTTTCCTGACCCCACCAGCATTTAAAGATGCATATGTTGATGAACATGCATTTCCGGGGAAGAAGAAAGTGTAGAGAAAAACTATCCCCCTCTTTATGTTTGACTTTGTTGATTGTTTGTCATGTAAAAATGAAAAGTCAACGCCTCACAAAAAATCCACACATCCAAAATTTGTTAATCATAAATGGCCACTTGAACTCAACCATAGTAAGTTTAGATATGTTTGGACCATAGTTCTTCATAAGTGTGTTAACTTCTTTAGCACCATAAAACGAAGAACAATGGCTGGAAGTGTCAAGACTATTTGCTGGTGAACTAACTGCGTTTCAACTCTGGTTTCATTGACTCATCGATCTCCTCGTATTCTTCTTTCTCTTATGGGCTATGACTTACTCTCTTGGGATATATGTATTGTATGTCTGAGTTGGCTGATTGCGACAATTTGAGGGAACTGAGACATATAATTCAACTAATTTGGTGTGGATCCCTACCTTTTTCTGTCTAATATTCCTTCTTTCAACGATACATTAGTTTATGCCCCTTTCTTGTTGTAGGTGGTTTTTGTACTCATTATAGAATTATATATGCATCATAAATGAGGGCTTACAAATTTTGGTTGTATTCTATGTTGTTCGATGCGCTCGTAAATATAATTGAACAGTTAATGGGTGACCATAGTTTGGTTTCTTTTTGTCCAATTTCGTGTGAGCTTTTGTTGAAACATATAGTATCTCCTTGAAAGCAATACTTTTTCATGTTCCTCCGCAGTTGTCAGTGTCGGTGCAGCTCTCTTCTTGCTGCAGCAGCTTGCTGGGATAAATGCAGTTGTTTATTATTCGACGGCCGTGTTCCGTAGCGCTGGAGTTGCTTCTGATGTTGCTGCTAGTGCTCTAGTTGGAGCGGCAAATGTGTTTGGTTAGTTTTATTTTGGAGGTTTTGGGAGTTTTATGATTATATTTGCCTAGCTTCCCTCACATGATTCCAATCGTTTGTTAGGCACAACTATTGCATCTTCATTGATGGACAAACAAGGAAGAAAAAGTCTTCTGCTTATAAGCTTTTCTGGAATGGTAAGATTACATTTTGGATACTTGATAGTAAAAGGTATTATTTGTAAACGTTTTAACTAAATTTCATGTCTGAGGTCTCAAAGACAAAAAGGATGATGCTTCTTGTGATAGGTGAAGACATACTTTAATCAAGAGGAATATACTCCACGAAAACATCATTTAGAACAATACCTTATCTTGAAGTACTGGCTTGTTTTGCCACTGAAATTATTTATGTCTGTTGAATTATCAGCTCTTTAACTGTATTTTTTATTTCCAAGGTAGGACTCGTTTTGACGGAATTTAATCTTATAAAATCAGCAATTTGTAATGTTATGAAGCATCAATGGGACATTTCATTAAATGTCATCGGTCTACATTGCTCTTTATCTTCAGACGAATGCTTAAAGTTTTGGAAAAACTTTTTACCTCTTCAAGGGACTTCAAACCTCTGTCTGGCCCACTGTACCTGTTTACTATGGATTGAGTTTTTCATTTATGGTTATTATAATCACTACCGATAACCAATTTGTGTGTGTTCGAAGGCCGTTTCTATGCTGCTACTCTTCCTGACCTTCACTTGGAATGCTCTGACATCTTATTCTGGAACACTTGCTGTCCTTGGCACTGTTCTGTAAGTTGTTAAATGCCCATAGTTCAGGTTCAGTTTCCATCTTTGTAGGATTGTTTCGTCTTTAATAGTATCGTATTGTTTGTTCCTTTCTGCAGTTATGTACTGTCCTTTTCTCTTGGTGCTGGTCCCGTACCTGCTCTGCTACTTCCAGAGATCTTTGCCTCTAGGATCAGAGCCAAAGCAGTGGCATTGTCTTTGGGCATGCATTGGGTAAGAAAATCTATGCAATTTGTCCACCACCAACTTTCTGCACCTCTATGTTTTTCTCTTGTTACATTCAATATCAACTTATTTTCCTGAATAAATTTGTGCACCACTTGAGACGGATATTGAAGAATTTCAGATTTTACAAGTGAAGTAGGCATTATTTCTGTAACCTAATACCGAGCATTATCTTATAATTGCTTCCTCAAGAAAAAACATATTGAGACTTCAAATATATTTCTTAAGATTTAAAGCAAATTAATTGAATCTGTTTATGTGTTATCAACTCGGTTAATATGATGCTTCCTTTGTTTCTCTCTCGCGCAGATATCCAATTTTGTGATCGGCCTGTACTTCTTGAGCGTTGTAAATAAATTCGGAATCAGCACAGTGTACCTGGGATTTGCATGTGTTTGTCTTCTGGCAGTCATGTACATAGCCGGTAATGTTGTGGAAACGAAGGGCCGATCTTTGGAGGAAATCGAGCTTGCTCTGAGTCCGGCTATCTGAGTACGCTATTCATGTATCTTACAGCTTCGTCTGCAGTTATGGGACAGGTTTGATTGATCATAGTCTAATTTCCCCCATTTGGTATCCTTTTCTTGGATGAGGAAGACATATTTGACATCTTGACATGGCTTTTCGGACAGTTCAGTGTACATTAATTTGTTTTTAGTTTGAACTTGTAGTAATGTCTCTTAACCAATAATACCCTTATAACTTACCCTTATAACTTGAATAAAAGACACATTATTTAACAGAATTAAAGCTTATTTTGTCTAAAAATATGGATATAATTATATTTATTATATGTATCTTGTTTATATTTAAAATTTTGATAAATAGTTTTTATTATTATTTCAATATATATTTAAAATCTTTAGAATTTTAAATATATTATTTATACATGATATAAAAATTTTCGGTTCGATCATTGATTAAATCGGTTTGAACTATTTTTTAAGATAAATTGATTTGATTTAGAACCGGTGTAATTAACTGAATCATTTTTTTTTAAAGATCGATCTAGTATAAAATATTGGTATATAAAATCTAGACAGTAAAAAAAAAACATGTCCGCTATCTATAAAAGAACAGCACGTGCAAATCGAAATAAACCCCCAGTTGATCACCTTTTCCGTACACGTATATTGGAAATTCTGAGACGAAATTAATTTTGTCCTTTGGCATATTTCGTGTGAGGTTTTGTTTCTCACTTTGTATGCTTTGTAAATATACAAGGGGAAAAGATTGAAAATTCTGGCAACTATACATTTATGAAAATTTCCTACTTCCGTCGGACATCGCATCACATCCCGAATAAAGGTGGGAAAAAATACGGAAGTTTCGCTATATCGAGATTATAATATCGAAAAATACTGAACTAATGGTATATCGAAGATTTCGGTACGATACGGTAACAATATCGAATTTTTTGATACGATAACGGTCTGTAATTTGAAAATTTTGGTACACAAAACTTTTTAATTCTAAAGGCAAATGTTAATTATCTTTAATACAAACAAAAAATAGAGATTTGTTGGGGCATAATTCAGAATATAACATATGCATATTGAAATTTGCAAATAAAAAAATTCCTTTAGAAATCCTCAACCCAATTTGAAGAATTAAAATTATAATAAAATACTTAAATTTGACTACAAAATCAAATTGAATTCTCCATTTTACTCGTATGACAGCAAGAAACTTAAATCTTACCGAGGGTAAATAGGAGATTAGGCAAGATTATGCTCTGGCATAAGGTAATTTGCTCTGGCAAAGTAAAACCTGAGGATCTCACTAGTACAGTGTATTAATCTCTCCCTTCCACATAATTTTTCTCATTATCATTAGCAACAAAAAATCTCCGCCGGTGGTCGGGACACGAGACGCCGGCACCGGAACCGAGGTCTAATGAAGGAAGATTACTTGAAGTTGTTCGTGGAGGAAACCTCATGGTACAATGACATCGTATTGGGTTCAATGCTTCCGGAGAAGTGGTGCGCTGCATTACCTCACTTCTACAGAGGGTGGCTACGGAACTACGTTGGAGGCACTTTGCTTTATTTTATCTCTGGGATTTTGTGGTGTTTCTATATCTACTACTTGAAGCGCAATGTTTATATTCCCAAAGGTACTTTTCTTTTTTTATGTTTCAACTTTACACTGGTTATAATTTTTTCATGGACTTTTTTTTTTTCTTTTTTTCTTTTTTGGTTTTCTTAATTTTTTTATTCGATTTTGTTTATCTACCTTACCTGAAAATCAAAAGTTTCCATTTTGTAAAGGTTTTTTTTAATATATGTATATATTTTGGGGTATAAAGCTTGTGCCGATTTTGTGCAATAATGGTGATTAATGCGTGGTTTCTTGCTTTGTTTTGATTCTTTTTCTTGAAGAGGCGGATGGGTTGAGGGTGTTTCTTTGTTTAATCTGCTGCCTATGTAGTTCTGCTCAGTTTCACTTTTGCTGCTTAAACTTGGATCTGAATATATCGTCAACTGTCATTTGAAATTCAATTTCTGAATCTTTTCCGCTACACAGTAGTAAACACATGTTCTCGATTGTGATACCTGGCATATAATTATTTGGATTTTTTGTTGATTATTTGAAGTAATTTTTGTATCTACTGGATTTCGTTCTCTTACTGGCCTTATCTGCGTCATGAATCTTGTTAAACTTTTGAACCAATTATTGAGATGTTGATAAAACTAACCAGGATCATTCTCTGCATTCAAAAAATCTGCTGAGCAAGTTTATCAAGTGACATGAATGGTTTCTTTATTTTTGTTGAAACTGTCATTTCCCCAAAAAATATGTGTGGAGCATGTACTCTATTCTATGTTATTTTCTTTGATGAAATATGTCCCATGTTCCAGTTGGCTGTCCCAATTTTATCCATAGCTTAAAGTTATTATGGAACATATCAATGGTAAATGATGGAAAGTTAAGGCTCTTCTCTGCATGTTTTATTTTGGAGCACTGTAATGATGATTTGCAGGCGCTAGATAAGAGAGTCAGGTTCTTAAGGTTCTCCAAATTACTCTGGTGTTTATCACGTCAATTGCTTCCACTTTTTGTGTGCATAGAACTGAATTTAACTCTCATTCAAAGTTGTGTTGTGATTTATTGGCTGTGTAAGATTAGTTGTGAAAGTAGAAATCAAGGGGAAGATCTTATCCAGGTAAACGTGATACACCTTTCACATGTAATTTTTTTTGAGATTTTATTTGATGTTTTTCTAAGAATCCAGGTTTCACCCTGCAATTACATTAGATGGCTTTCCTCGTGCCTGTTATTTTGAAGTTATTTGGAGCCAGGTTCTTAAGGTTCTCTAAATTACTATAATGTCTATCATGTCAATTGGTTCTGCTTTCTTATGTGTATAGCTAAATTTAACTCTCATACAAAGTCACGTTCATTGGCTATGTGAGATCCCTTGTGAAAAATATAAATCAAGGGGAAGATCTTATCTGGGTCAGTGCGATACACGTTTTGCTTGTAAAATAATTCGAGATTTTGTTTGATGTTTTTCTAGGAATTCATATTTCACCCTGCAATTACATTAGATCGCCCCTCGGCTCCGCCAATTTTTGGGAACAAATCTTGAGACCAGTATATAAATTCTTAATTTAACTTGGTGTAAGGAATGATGTCCATGATAACCTGTTTTTTACAGATTCCATTCCCTCGAAAAAAGCCATGTTTTTGCAGATAGGAGTTGCCATGAAAGCCATGCCATGGTACTGTGCTCTTCCGACAATATCTGAATACATGATTGAACATGGATGGACAAAGTGTTATTTGAGGATATGTGATGTTGGGTGGATTCCTTATCTTTGCTATACGATTATCTATCTAGTAATAGTGGAGTTTGGGATTTATTGGATGCACCGGGAATTACATGACATAAAACCGCTTTATAAGTATCTTCATGCCACTCATCACATTTATAACAAGCAAAATACACTTTCTCCCTTTGCCGGTAAGTTCTTGTTTATTTTGTCTTTCATATCTCCTATTAAGTCTTTCAATGAAATAGCCACACTCGAGTTATGCAAAGATCGTGTGTAATTTATTTTTTGCATTTTTGGTCTTAGAGAAATTACACAAGGAATAGACTTTGAGTCTTTGACAACATAAAAACAATTTAGTAAAATATATTCAAAATTTTTATATATTTGTCACTTTACAATTTTCTCGCAGATCTCTGTTGAACATGAGTACACGAGTTATAATGAGGCAAACTTTAGGATTTGTGACCTTTGTTTTTGCCTGGTGTGTTTATAGATTGAAGTTCCTGTATTAAGTAAAGGATCTTAGACATAATTTAAAATGCATTCAGTTTGAGAACTTCGGAGTACATCATCATTATTGAAGACAGCTTTTGAAAAGAGAATTTGCAATTTACTAATGAGTTCAGATTACATTTTCTTGAATCGTTTGATCTAACACACCCTCATTGAATTATGCATAAGAAGCAGCCTCTGTATGTGTCTGCTGATTATATTTTCTTTATGTTTATCCTTGGAAATTAACACTTGTTCATCAATTGGATACTTATTCTTTATTTTATTTGGAATAGGTCTGGCTTTTCACCCGCTCGATGGGATATTACAGGCGGTACCTCATGTCATAGTTCTCTTTTTAGTACCAGTGCATTTTACCACACACATAGCACTTTTATTTATCGAGGCCATATGGACTGCAAATATTCACGACTGCATACACGGGAAACTATGGCCTGTGATGGGCGCAGGGTACCACACAATTCATCACACCACTTATCGCCACAACTATGGCCACTACACAATATGGATGGACTGGATGTTCGGAACTCTTCGTGATCCAATGGAAGATGAGGCCAAGAAAATGTAACATATGCAGTGTTAGTCCTCTATGTACTTGTGTATTTGGTTTGTGCTTCATTCGGTTGTATGACCATGATTATGCTATATATGTAAATTTTACACATGGTAGATGTTCAGAATGGAGGGGTTTTGATGTTCTTGTAATAAGTCGCGACACGATCATCTCTATATTCAATCTCTATCACCTGCAAGTCGAGCTTTTGATGCATTTTTCCTCATTGAGTTTTGAGTCCATTTTTTCACGACTCTGCGATTTATGGCCAGCTTGTTGATGTGAGCCTATGGTCGGTAGAGCAAAACGTACTAGAAAAAACCTTCCACTGAAAATTATCTGAATCAGCCGTTGTTGGATTCCATCTGTTTTTCAGGATTTTAAACCCAAATTGTAGAATTCATGACAATGTTTGGTTTTGTTTTCAGAGAAATATGCTTAGTTTTGTTTGGAAATTTTTTTTTTTTACTGCAGACATCAAATAACACGAGAAGATTGGATAAAATTACTTTTAAACTTAAAAAATATTTAGTCAACTCTCTTTAGTTGTGAGGATGAAAGGTATGATGTGGATCGGTTTCTCGCATATTTATAATTTGCCCAATCCATGAGGTACAACCACATGCAACCACATGATATGAAAGTTTTGAAAAAAATTTAAAAATATCTTATTCCCTTTGGTCGAATAAAAAATTCCCTCGAGTGTTACATTGTACAGCACAGATTGCCCACATGGATTTATGACATTCTATTGGATGCTCAGGCACATTACATCATTCCTGATCAAAGATTAATTTCTTGGATTCAAAATTTAAATAGAAGGAGGTTTTGCATATAATCTTACATATTTCAAAACAGGACCTCATTTTTTTCAAGTGTCCCATGTATTGGACTATGCCTTTGTTTATAATTTTTTAAAATTGTCCTATACGTTTGCTTATATAAAGAATATAGATAAAAAAAAGTTGACCAAAGTCATTTTTTAATACGGACGAAAGATTTATCATCTATATGAGATTAAATCATGAGTTATTGTGAGGTAAAAAAAACCGAATCTAAAATGTCCATAGCTGTTCCAAGTGAAATACCGGCAACTCCAATTTTTTTAGACAGAACATATTTAATACCAAATATAATTGCGAAAAATAAGACCGAAACTACAACATAAATAAAAACTACCGAACAATCAAAATATCAAGTAGTTTTAATAAAGTTTTGTTTCATACATTAGTACAAAATTTATCATAATCAAATCTCTTGGAGAATTTCTAAAAAAGGTCGGCATTATTTCTTTTACTTTAATATTTATCAAAAGAGCACAATACCCCCACTCCCTGTCTTCTTCCTTGCTTTGATGCTGGTCAAAAAGATATTCTTTGCCCTCTAAATTTTCACTTCTTTTTATTTAGATCCAATTTTAAGTTCAAATTAGTACGGAGTTCTTATAATAATTGAACTCAAGAACAATAATAATTAATAAAAAAAATTCGCCCCAAAGTTAAATTTATTCCATTGATATTAATAAATTTATTTAAATCAAATCAATTCATATTATTTTTTGTTAAAAAAATTTGTTTATCTACATATATAACAGAAATAATTCAATTTTAATAGCAACATTTCTAAGACTAAAAATGTAAAATACCATTAATAGAGTAGGTCTCTTGTAAGACGGTCTCACGTATCTTTATCTGTGAGACAGGTCAACTCTACCGATATTCACAATAAAAATAATAATCTTAGCATAAAAAATAATATTTTTTCATGGATAACTCAAATAAGAGATATACGACCCGTGAGATCGTCTCATACAGATTTTTATCCCATGAATAATAACATTTGAATTTCTCCACCAAGTAATTAATTTATGATTGAAATTATGGAGTAGAAGACAGAGACAAAATAGCACGTGTGTTAATACACCATAGAAGAACAGGACAACAAGTTTTAATGTTCGTACAAAATTTCACTTCACAATACTATTACATTTACTCAGGTATGGCGACAAGCAGCGGACGCCACGCTCTCCTCATCAACCGCTGTCGAATCGTCGCCGAAAGCGGACGCAGCGAGCGGTACGCAGCCTCCCTGACGCCGCCATCGGATACGCTGCTCGTTGTCAACAACCTTTCCCGGACATTCTCCGAGGCCATCTCTCCGAAAGCAGGCGGCGACGACACAAACAAATCCTTGAGCTTGTTCCTGGCAGACAACTTCTCACCTTTCTCCGGCGAGCTCCCTTCATTGCTGCTGTCCCTCCGATCAGGAGAGCTCTCATCCGGACACTCCGGGAGCCTTCTCCCACCAGCGCGGCCGAGCAGCATTCGAAGGGTTCTCTTCCTGCGGATGTGGATTACATTTACTGGGCTGGTGGCTGGGCTTCTAGTAGGGCTACCTGCAACCGCACACTGTGTCGCCAAGAGTTTGAATTTCTGAAAAGTGGCCATGATATATTCTTTCTTCAATCAAGAAAATGATCAGATTGGGAATTGGAGGGATTCAGAGTGTGGAAAAGCAAGATCTAGGCATCTTGTGTGGAAGGGTATATAGACAGAGTGCTGTGTGTAATTTTGTAGGTTGAAAGAGAAGAGTTGAGGGGGCTGTTTTAAGTAAGTACGGGAAACCAGCCACTTTTTCGTTTTATTCTCTGTTTCGGTGTTTCCATCCATTTCCTCTGATATTCTTACACGTGGCACCAGGAGAAAGGCCCTCCTTTCGCTCTTGATTTCATCATTCTTTATTGCTAATAGAGACATTTTCTCATTGGATTCTGATTCTTTAATTGTTCAGTCATCTAATATGAATCTATATTAAAGAATCTGAGGTGCAAAAAACTTGAAAACAGAGATTGACAAGTTTATTTTGAACTAAAGCATAGAATTTTCTAGCTCCACATGTTACTGGAAGAAACTACTCAGCAACAGAACCTAAGCCATGTACATTGCCTTGAAACTTATGGTCAAAACCATGTCACTTATGAAAAAAAATACATAACATTAACATACATGGAAATTGATGAAATCGTAGGATTACATCTTAAACATGTTTCATGAAGTCCATCTCTCTGTGACATAAACACCAAGCAGATAAATGGATAAGTTCAGCCACTATAATTAGATGTAGAGCTACCTCCCCATTTGTTGGCGACAACCGAATCCGGTGACGGAGGGTCAACGATGATGCTAAGCAGTCGAGCATCTTCATCCGCCAAAATGTCGAGTACTTCTGCCTTATTCGCATTCAGATCCTCATTCTGAATCCCTCTCAGAACCTCAAGAACATCTTCCATCGAGGGTCTCATATCCCTTTCATGTTGCAAGCATCGAAAAGCTAATTCCGCGACCAATGTGACCATCCTTCGCACTGTACTATTCGTGTCAAAACCAAGATTTGGATCCACCAACTCATGCAATGTCCGGTTCTGGATCTTGTTAATAGCCATGTTTGATAAGTTGATATCTTGCCGGTGTCTGCTTGTGTCCACGGCCTGTAATGATGATATAAGCTCGACTAACATCACTCCGAAGCTATACACGTCACTCTTTTCGGTGAGTTGGTAACACTGGTAGTACTCAGGATCGACATAACCAGGAGTTCCTTGTGGGGCCGTTGATACATGGGTGACATCCGTGGGGAACAATCTGGACAACCCAAAATCGGCAACTTTTACGTGAAAATCTTGGTCTAGAAGAACGTTGTTGGTTTTAACATCTCGATGGATGATGTCTGATTTGTGAAGATATGTAAGTGCTTCAGCTGTTTCAATGGCTATATGTAGCCGAACTGGCCAAGATAGCAAGCCTGATTTGGCTCGTTTTCCATGAAGATGATCAGCCACTGTTCCATTTCGGATGTACTCATAAACTAGTATTAGCTCTCGGCTGCGCCTGGACGTGCATCCGTAAAGCATCACAAGGTTTTCGTGCCTTAACCGGGTCAGAATCTCGACTTCATTCATGAATTGCTCCACTCGTCTGACGTTGTTTTCATATAAACGCTTGACTGCAACAGCGCGACCATCAGCTAGCACCCCTGTTTCGAGTAAAAGAAAACAGAAGATCTCATCTTCAATAACCGTGGGCTGAATTAACAAAGTCAAAAAGGAATAAAAAGGGCTTGAATATATACCATAATATACAGTGCCGAATCCACCATCTCCAAGTTCCCTAGAAGGATCGAAGTTATTAGTAGCTTCTTCTAGTTCAGCATAGTCGAAAACATGTGCCCCGAAGTATGTGCTTCCCCAACCCAGTTCGGATTTGGAAGATGGATATGAAGGGATGCTGTTAGTTAAATTCATCGAACTGGGAAACAAGGGACCCTTGCTCGAGGGAGGAGCGGCGATATCCTTGCTCATTTTGTCAACATAGTTGGTTACAATCTGCTTTTTACGCCTCTGTTTACTGTAGAAAATCAAGAATCCGAGCGCAACACTGGCAAGAACTGCGCCAGCTAGGGCCAGACCTGGATCCACACATAGAAAGAACTGAAAATCAAAATTTCAAGCATAATACATTTTGCGAAAGTGAATGAAATTTGTTCTATTGATGGAGATCGTACCAATAATCAATCCTATTTTCTTCGAAGAGCTATTTCCTGCAGTAGCAATCCCCAAAATCTTAGTTAAAACGATCGGATAATATAAATATATAATTCACCATTAAGAGAAAAGAATATCACCGATAACAATTTACAAAAAAAAAAAAAAGAAAAAAAGAAGAGAAAAAACGATAACATCTCACGAGAAACCAAAAGAGCAAGACATGTAAGTTGTCCAGACTACATTAGTGGCTCAAGAACTTGCATGACAAATCCGTATTACCTTCAGAAGCATTTGAACTAGCTTCTGGAGCAAGTGTTACAGCAAAAGGACAAGGCCTATCTCCACAAATACAAACGGGTTGAACCAAACTCGAATCGAACCCGCATCGCCCGCCTAACCTACTGCACTCGGAGCACCACTTCTCGTACGGGTCGACATAATTCACACCAAAACCTTCTGTTAATGCCTTCCCAAGTGTCAGCTGCAGATTCGAAAGTAGATTGCCTACATCCCGCAAAACAGGCACCGTAATACTAACGCTACAAGATAGGATCCTCAAAATCGGGTCGGTTGGCACCGGCCCGATAATATAATACGCATTGGTGAAACTGAAGCCACCGGAATTGCACTGGAAAAGATTGGTCGGTGTCACCGTCATCGCGGTAGTGTTGCAGCCATAGAACAAACTAAGATCTTCATTTTGAACACTTTCGTAAGAGAACAACGAGGAATTGAGGGTCGTGTTCCGGAATTCCGACGGGCAGGTGGTAGTGTACAGGTCGGAGCGAGACAGAACGAGAGTTTTCTGAGTTTGATCGAGTTGCAGGACTCTGTAAACGAGTGCACCATGCGTCATCTCGGTGATCGTGTCGTCTCTGCAGGTGAGTGCGTATTCAGGAACTCCGCAGTACGAGGGGCGGTCGCCGCCTGTGAAAGGGTAGGTTATGTTGGTGATGGCGCCGCATGAGAAGGTGCGGTCGCAGTCTGGGAATGTGGCTGCATCGTTCTGGGAACGCACCGCCGTGAAGAGGGTGGCGACGAGTGTGATGAAAAGAGGAAAGGGAGGCATTTGGTTGAAGTGGGAAGTGACGAGGCGTCGGCGGCATTTTGTTTACAGCAATGTGATAAAAGTAGGCGAACTTTGAACGTTGAATATTTTGTTGACACATCAATTGTTCAAATAATTCAATCAATTTAATTATTTTGATATTAAAAAATATTAATTTAATTTAAAAATAATTACATATCAATGCATATATATATATATATATATATATATATATAATAAAAATGACATGATTTGAAGATTTTATTACACAAAAAATTCAACAGAAAAACCGATAAATATGCAGCAAGAAATATTTACATATTTTTACATTTTTAGGTATAGTTTGGTATATATGATAGGATAAATATGTGATATATAATATAAGGATAAGTTAAGGATAAATAAAATGTAGGATATTATATTTAATGTTTGGTATGATTTTAATAAGAGTGATTAAATTTATATATTATATTGTAATAACAAAATTAACCTTACCATAATAAATTTTATAATTTCAAAGTTGTTGTTTGAGTTCAAATTTTTTATCTGTTCATGCGTCGATAATGCTTGCATGATTATTTATTTTTACCTAATTTTATATATTATATAATATGATAATTGAGTCCTTGATTTTGTGAGTCAAGTCAAATATTAATTTTTAAGGTTAATCGGGTGATACTAATAATTTTATTGAGATTTATAAAAATTATTTATATAATTATCTCGAATTCATTTATATAATTATCATATTATATAATATATAAAAATAAATAAAAATATTTTTTGATTTTAATTTCTACCTACTAGCATATATTTATAAAAATCATTTATAAACTGAGGGTAATTAAGTCATTTGTAGTGTATTTTATCATTAAATTAAAATTATCACACAAATAGAAGGGACATTTTATCATTCTAAAAAATTATTTATCAAGGGCCCATGATATTAAAAAGATATCAAACATGGAATACGGAGGATTATTTATCAATCTCTCCCTTATCCCATGTACCAAACTATGTTTAGAATATTACAATAATCTTAATTCCTCCCTAGCTAGCTAGGGTGGACTTAGGGATGTAAACGATCCAAACCAAACCAAACAGTATCATGCTTGAGCTTGGTTTGTTTAAAATTGTTTGAGGCTCGAGCTCGAGCTCGATTCGAGCTTCTATTATCAGGCTCAAGCTCGGTTTGTATTGAAATTACTGAGCTCGAGAAAAGCTCGAGCTCGGCTCGTTAAAAGCTCGTTTAGCATGTTAATCAAGCCAGGCTCGAGCTTGATTCATTAATAGCTCGTTTAGCATGTTTAACAAACCTGGCTTGAACTCGTCTCGTTTTCGAGCTCGATAAGCATAGAATTGAGCTCGAGTTTGAGTTTGAATCGAGCTTGTTAAAAATTAAATATATCTATAAGCTAATTTTAAATCAGACATAAAAATGTAAATTCATTCATAAATAATCAAAACGACACAAATAAGAGCTAAAAAAACATAAATCAGTATATTATTGTACATTCCAAAATCATGTTTGCGAGCCACCTAAACGAGCCGAGCTCGAGCTCGAGCTCGCGAGCTTATTATCGAACATGTTTGCGAGCTCACGAGCCGAATATCCTTAGGCTTGAGCTTGGTTTGATTAAATTTTCGAGCTCAAAATCGAGCTTGGGCTTGGTTTGATATGATTAACAAACAAACTCAAACGAGTTTTTTATCGAGCCGAGCTTCGAATAGCTCGCAAACGATTTGATTCATTTACATCCCTAGGTGGACTACTGATGCGTAGCCCATTTTTTAGTACAGGACAACAAAATTTGGTAATTTCCCATTGATCATAAATTCATATTGGTCAAAATTAGTCCCATTCTATATTGACATTGCAAATCAGGTTTCCAAAGCATTATCCGAAGCAAAATATTTTATTTATTTAACTGTTTTGTTAGGCTACGGGGAACAGTTACGACTAAAAGATGCCTGTATCTCGAAAATTGGAGGTTAGGAAAGATTCTATATAATTTTTTAAAAAAATAAAAAAATATTAAATAGAAATCAATAATCAAATACATATAATTATCATTAATATCCAATACGTTACATAAATTTATTAACTAAGGGATAGCAGAATACTTTTTCAAGGAATGCGCCTCAACTGCCGTCGAATGAGTCTAAATTTGGTGCGACTAAACCAACTCTGATGATCACGATGAGGTTGGTGGACTGACCTAACAATCATAATTTATTTTGGAAATATATTTTTTGGTTCATAAATTTTGTTTATTTTGTGTTTAAGTATACTAAATTTTCAAATTTTGGTTTAAGATGTTAATTTTGAGTCCAATTTCGTAGAAGTTCTGCGTAGGAAAATATTGATGTGAATTTTAATATCACGTCAACAGTTTGATCAAAACAGTAAAATTATAAGTCAGTGTATCAAAATCAAAATTTTAAAAGTTAGTAAAAAAAATAATGGATAATTTAATGGGAAAAATATCATTTTCCCTTTATTTTGTTTTCTTTATAAACGAGACGCCTAGACTAGACTACCACTTGCAACCTTTTACCAAGTTTTCCAAATCAAATGAACGCATACAGAACCAACAGGTTTTTGAAAAAAACATGCATCTTGATTGGAGTAGTTTCAAAATATTCGGTGACAGGGACGTAGTCAGAAAATATTTTGATCTTGGGCTGAATGAATCGATAAACAACATTAAATAATATAAATCAAATATGTATTTTGGGGGGACGGCTATGAAAGAAAACTCTCGAGAAATAGGCTAAAAATTAGGTTAAAAATTGAGCTAAAAATTAGGCTAAAAATGGGCTAAAAATTAAAAATAAAAGGTTAAAATTTTTTTAAAAAAACTCAATCCATATTCCTAATTGGACAAAAAATGTAGCATGGGCTGGAGCCCACCCCAGCCTTTGGGATGGCTCCGTCCCTTGGTGTTAACTGTAAAAAGCTGTCTAAAAATCTTATATAGCTCACAATTTTGTGCAATGAAATGAAGTGATTGCGTAAGATGCAGTAAAACATATGTAATTCCAAGCAAGAAGGAAGGCATTATGCGTACCCGGAGACGGAGACGGAGACGGAGACGATTCGGGAATAGGCGATGATCCATTAGCGAATATTGAGCAAGTGTCAGCCAAATATGGAGGACCAGGGCAAAAGCAGCCCGTCTGATTATTTTCTATATTGAATCCACATCTTCCCTTGGATTCAGTACACGCAAGACAAGCTTCGCCATCAAGTTTCCACTTAATCTCGAATCCCTCTCGGAGTATTTCAACCAAACCTGTTGAATTCCCATTTTCAACGTCCTCTTTTCCAGGCCCTAGAACTACGACACTAGTATTACACTTTCCAGGGCCCAGATTTCCTGGCCGCAGATACACGTTTACAAAATCACCGTCATTTGATCCGCCGCTCCGACAAGAAAGAGGGTTGTAATACGGATATTTCGAAGCCGGGCAACCGTACAAGAACGTGTAATTCTTATACGTGGATGCGTAACCAAAGACGGTGTAGTCTAAAGTGGTGTTAACCATCACTTGTGGGCAAGTTTCCATCATGATGTCGTCTCTCACGACTCGCATGATTTGAGCGGCTTGGTTTATTTCCAGAACCTGATACATTGTGTTCATGAGGTAGATTCTTGTTACATTGGTTGAATCACAGCTGAGGATGAAGCTCGGGTGGCCACAGTAGGGAGGATCGTGAATATCCCGGAAAGGATAGCCGATTCCGTTGATTGTATTGCCGCAGTTGAATGCATTGCTGCATGTGTTGTAGAGTTGTTGGGGGTTGCTGGATCCATTAATGGCTTGGGATATGACAAAGAATTTTGTTGCGAATACAAGATGAAGGAACCTAGTAAACCAGGAAGGGATTTGAGCCTTCATTTCAAGAAATTTTTTTGGGAAAAATTATATAGAAGATCAATTAATCATTTATGATTATAAGAAGATCGAGTTCAATCACATTGGAAAGGACTTGGAAATTGATGGAAGTTGGGATATTAATTCAAGAAAATGATTAAAAATGAAAAGTGGAGAATATTGGGCACTTACTTAAGCAACTACGTTGTATAAAACCATAGACTTGGTAAATGACATTAAAAATAAAATCGTTCACCTGCCACTTCGCAAGTCAATTATTATTGGAAGAAATGGTAAAAGTGTTACGGTTTCAACTGATAAAATTTGGCACACAGGAACTGGAAATTGAATCCGAATCCCTCTTGCTTAAAATTTTGAAGATAACTAATCTAAAACAACAGAGGCATCAGAATCCGAATCCCTCTTGCTTAAAATTCCAGGATCCTTAATAAACAGTATATTTGATCCCAAAAAAAATTTACCTCGACAAATTTAATTAATTGGTTTAGATTTAAAAAAAAATTGGTAGTTTGCTGATCTTTTTACACCTAATTATACAAATGAAAAGAGTGGATTAATTTAAGAAGCACGTCCGAGTCTTGTAGCTATGTAGGTAGGTAGGAAGTTGAATAAACGTACCTACTTGGAGTGGAAATATATAATATCTAAGAGGAAGATAGTTGAATGATAATTGATGGCATATTTCGAGTTGTGTGTTTTCGCTTGTGATCTGTGAAAACGACTTTTCAACAAATACATGTGTAACAACTAAGTCTTCATTGATTTATATATTTACTACTCTATTAATGATTTGTGTGTGTGTATATATATATATGCATTATCCATTTATTTATACCTCTGACTAAATTTTAACTCTTAAAAGTAAAAGTTTACGCTAAAAAGTAAAAATCTTAAACTCATAAAATATATTAAACTAGATATTTTTATAAAATTTTCTCCAAATTTTGTTTTTTAAACTGTTAAAAGTAAAAATTTATGCTAAAAAGTAAAAATATCAAATTTACAAAATATATTAAACTACACATTTTTTAAAAATTTTCTTCACTCAATTTTGTTTTTCTTCACAAATTGAGAGATCTATTTATAGAATTCTTTTGGAAATAATTCAAAAATAAATACATCATTACATACATCATCACACACTAATTTTCAATATTTACAATTCTTATTTTCAACAATCCACCTTGTGATGATTATCATGATTGTTTTCATTACGTCTTTTTATACTGTCTCGTTTAAAACTTTACTTGGGATAAAAACCATATTAAGGAAAAAAGAATGCAGTCGCATAAACTCTTCTTCATGTTAACACGAACAATTCTTCACAAATTTTGTATATTGCACATCCCAATATTATATATATGATTTCTGAATGTTGTCGTAGGAAGTACCTTTGTGATGATATCTAATGAGTTTTCACTTGACTGAATGTGACGAATATCAATATCTTTATTCTTCTCAACCTCTTGGGTGAATGCGAAGAACTTAGGAGGAATATGTTTATTTCTATCATTTTTTATGTATTCTTCTTTATTTGAGCAACACATGCAACATTATCTTCATATAGTGTCACATGCTTCTTGTCGAATGATAATCCACATGAGATTTGGAACTATTCGGTCATTGATTTTATCCACACACAATATTTACGGCTTGTTTCATGTAGTGCAATAATCTACGCGTTATTTGATGAAATTGTTACGAGTGTTTGTTTCTGTGAATGCCAAGAAATTAGATTGCCTCACGAGTAAATACATATCCGGTTTGAGAACGTGTCTTGTGTGGATCAGATAAGTACTCAGCATCAGCATAACCAATTATACTTTGATTGGTATTTTTTGAATACAAAAGGCCCAAGTCTGTACAATTTGCAAGATACATAAGGACACCAATAACACTTAGATATGAAACTTCTGGACTAAAAATAACTTCATCATTTTTTACATGGACGTGTTAAAAGCAAAAATTTACAGTAGAAAGAAAAAATCTCAAACTCAAAAATATATTAAATTACACACTTTTATAAAATTTTATCTACTCAATTGTATTTTTCTTTACAAATTGAGAGATCTATTTACAGAAGTTCTTTGGAAATAATTTAAATAAACCAAAAATAAATATATTATTACATACATCATCACACACTGATTTTCAATATTTACGAATTTTATTTTCAATACCAAATCTCTTATTTTCAACATTAACTACTTGCTTTTAATTATTAAGAGTTCCATATCATGAAAACAGAGATGCCTATTCCCCTTGCATTTTTTGGACTCTCCTCCGGCAGATGATTCCAGGGACAAGCAGCTGATGCCCTTACCTACAATATTTGTCCCAAATTCTCATTCCGATATACTTCTAACTCCAGTTTTATATATATCGGCAAATTCTATCCGAAAGTCGCACTTTTATGGCCAACCACATATATTCCCTAGCTAATTTATTTATTGAGGAAATATTTTCGAAAACATGAAAAAATATGCCGTAAATATTTTATTTCGTTTCATTTCTTAAATTTCTTCAATTGATTTTCTTATTTATTTCAAAAGAATATATTCAACTCATCTCAAATATATATTTACTTTTCACATAGATTTTAAAAAAATCATTGGAGAAGTTAAGTTTAAAACAAAATTCCTATCTTGGCTTTTTTTATTTTGTTCAAAAAATAATTGTACATTTTTCAAGATTTAGAGTCCGTTCGGATTGAAAATCTAGATTAAGAAAAATGTGTGTTTTTTAATTAAAAAAGTGTTTTTATAATTTTTTATGTGTTTGGATGAGCATTTTATAAGTGCTTTAAAAAGCATTTAACTAAGCTAAAATTAGTGTTTTTTGAAAGCTTCAAATTTGAAGCTTTTAAAGAGATTTTCAGTTAAAAAAACACTTAAAATATTTATGTAAGCAAACGTTTAAAAAAAACTCATTCCATCAAATTTTATAAATTTAAAAAATGATTTTTTAAATCTATATTTTAAAAATAAATTAAAAAAATAAATAATATTCATTCAATCATGCTCTTGTGCGGTTTCAACTGACACATTAATGAGAGCATTTTCAGCTATAAAGATTGTAAAGAATCAATTTCGGAGCATAATTAGTGAGAAATAGTTAAATGACTATTTGGTTCTATATAGAGAAAAGACATATTTAATAAGTTATTATCAGATGGTTATATTATGAAATACTATAAAAAAATAAAGGTAGTAGAGGTCAATTGTAAGTCACTTTTAAATTGATTTTATATTACTTTTTATGCTTGAATATCAGTAGGGTTGACTCATATCACATATAAAGATTCGTGAGATCGTCTCAGAACTACTCTTTTATTATTATCCACGTGTCATTTATGATATTCTATCAAATTTAATTGAATAAGGGAAAATAGTATAATTGGTTTTATAATTTGGGCCCAAAATGTTTCAATTCTTAGGTTTTGGTGTAATTAATTTGTTTTATTGTTTGTTTTTTAGTTATGTGACATCAGATTTTGCTTAGGAAATTTTTTTGTACGATCTGTCACTATTGGGATTTATTGATAAGACAGTGTTTTTAAATATGTTGAATTATAAAAAAAAAGTTATAATTTGATATATGTAGTAATTAATGATTGGTATAACTTATAATTTAATGAATTTTTCCAATATAATTAATAATAATATTTGGCAACTTATGAAATGGATCCAGCCTTGCAAATTAATGCCTCTCCGGACATTTGCTGCCGCCCACGCCTATAAATTCCACTCCATTTCTTCATCCCCCCATCACACAAGCTTTCTGAGGTACGTGGAAACCCTAGCAACGAACGGTACTATCCCCTCCATTTTAATTTCTTCCCTTCCCGCTCGAGAATGAACAAGTTTGCTGTTACTGTTGCCTTCTGGTGCCTAGCGGGGGTGCTGGTCTTCGGAATGCAAGAAAAGTCGGGGTTGAATTGCAACGTGACGGATCTCAACCCATGCCTCGCTGCGATAATTGGCGGCGTTCCTCCGTTTCTGGATTGCTGTAGAACCGTGAAGGATCATGTTCCATGCCTTTGCGAATACATCAAAAGTCCCACATTGGAGCCTTATATATCAAATGTAAAGAAAACTTTAGCCACCTGCGGTGTTCCATGCCCGACTTGTTAAATCCATATGTACCCTAAAAATTAGTGGTTAATGAAGAGATTTGAAACATATATAATCGATCGCCTTCTTTAGTTTTAAAGTTCGATTATTTATGTTCTTACAAATTATAATTATAAATTATGGATATAACAATGGATAAAACACAAATCAACTAAATTAAGAAAAGAATTAATGCATAATTAATTAGAAGGATAGGCAATAAGTATACCACTAATCCCCGAGTAGACAAGATTCCTTAATAGAATCACACTGTTAGAGCTGTATTGGGACGAGATTGATGGCAAGCAATGACTAAAAACATTTAAATCGAGAGATTTATGATGATGAATTAAAAAATATTTAACAATCTAGCACATGTGGAAAATCGGCCTTAGTTATGAAAAATGTGAGTAATTTTCGTAGAGAAAAATAATATTTTTGGTCTACTGACTCTGATTTTGGTACACTGACTTTGAAATTTTCATAGTTATTTACAGAAAAAAAACTTATTGGTAAATTATTTGAGACGGTCGAATGATTTAAACACATAGTAACACAATGTGTCAAAAGTTAAAAAAACACTATTTTTAAATATTTCTCCTCCAAGCATAAACCCGACGCATAACCCTATAAAAAAACATAATTTTTTTCTAGATCCCTCTATTCGATCACATTCATTCTCAATACGTTAATTTACTATCTTTATTTATAATTTAAATTATATATTCAAGTATATTTATATTTATAATAACCATGAAAATTAATAAAATTAATTTAATAATCATATATATTAATTTTTTTAATTAATTTAATAATTAAATAAATATTTATTAAAAAATATTAGAAAAGAACTTCAAATAAAAGAGTGCAAGAAAAAAAATACATTACAACAATCGTAAATAAAATATAAAGATAAGTAATTGGCGGCGTAGTATGCCCACATGTGTTCAATTAAGTCGGATCATAGTTGGTGATGTGTTTCTCTAGCACGTAGCTCACAATTCTCTTGATGTACTCATTAAATTTTTCGACCACACCCTGTAATAATCTGAAGGGTGATGTATCTCCCTCATCACTATCAACAATCGTGTTATACAAAATAATTCAAGTATATGATATCCTTCAAGTTATTCTTCTCCAAAATCGCTTTGGATCTCTAATTATTAGTACCCAACGAGATTATATCACTCGAATGGGTTGCTCGACGTCTTTTCTTGCCTCCTCCTGCATTTCCTTGAACTTCTTTCTCTTAGGGTATCGAGAGCGTGGAAAGCTCTTACAAAATTTGCCAGTACTCCGGATAAATTCCTTATGTTATGTAGTATTCCTTGGTATATTTTTTGCAATTTATCGTAAATTTTATCTTGAGTGCATTTCTTTTTCTTCTTTATTTCAAAAGAATATACTTAATACATTTCAAATATATAACCTTATTATTTTTTCACTCATATTTAGAAAATCATTGGAGAACGACGTTTACAAACAAACTTTCTATTTGTCCATATTTAATTCAATCAAAAATGGTTGTACGTTTTTCAAGACTTAGTTAATAGGGGTATTTTTATTAAAAAAAAATACTTTTTTTAATTAAATGTAGAAATTAGATTCTATATTCAAGAAAATTGAATAAAAAACGAAAGGGAACTTAAATAATTGAGAAGTATATTTGAAGAGAAGACATGATATGCCTTGGGCATTAAATAGACTTGAAAACAAACAAAATATATACATTAAATAGAAGTCATAATAGTGTAAAAAAAAAAAAAAAAAAAGAGGTGGGAATGAAAATTTGCACAATTTTTCCATTAAATAATATATCATTCAATAAGCGGATATCTATACTTTTCGGATGGGATAATATATATGGTTATCCGACCAAGAAATTTTTAGTTGTGTTCTTTAAATTTAAAAGAAATATATACTAAAATTATAAAGTTTTAAAACTAAATTTCTAGTGTTTAATCATCGGGTGCTCATATTTCTAATATCATCAAATAGTTTCAAAATTCTAGAGTTACATCATTGAATTGGGAAAAAAAATCTCATGTATAACATTTCTTGCAACATTTTCTATTACATTAACAAATGATTGTCGGCTTTTAAGAAAAATTGATTGTCATGTGTTGAATTTTTATTAGTGACAAAAATCAAAATAGCTACACACTCAGTGACAGAAATCAAAATATAATTAATATTATTCAACTAATATTTGGCAACAAGTTATATGGATCCAGTCTGGCAAATAAATGCCTCTACAAACATTTGCTGCTGCCCACGCCTATAAAATCCAGTCCATTTCTTCACTCCCATCACACAAACTTTCTGAGCTAGCTATATTGAAACCCTAGCAACTTACGGTAATATCCCCTCCATTTTAATTTCTGTGCGCCCGAGAATGAACAAGTTTGCTGTTACTGTTACTTTCTGGTGCCTAGTGGCGGCGGGGCTGGTCTTTGGAATACAAGAAACGTCGGCGGTGACTTGCAACGTGATGGAGCTCAGCTCATGCATGGGGGCGGTAATTGGTGGCACTCCTCCGAGTCTGGAATGCTGTGCAAAGCTGAAGGAGCAAGTTCCATGCCTCTGCGGCTACACGAAGAATCCCTTTGTGGCGCCTTATCTAGAAAATGGAAAGAAAACCTTAGCCACCTGCGGTGTTCCATACCCGACTTGTTAAATCCATGTACCCTAACATTGGTGGTTAATTAAATGATTTGAAATATCTGGATTGTTTATATAATCGATCGTCTTCGTTACTTTCATAAAAACTAAACACAACTGCGTTACGATAGAATGTAGGATAATAATTTTTTGAGTAATTCTCTTCCGAAAAAGTTTTACATATTTTTATTTCTGAGACGGGTCAATCACGTTCATATTTACAATAAAAAGTCACATGTGACATAAAAAGTAATATTTTTTCATGAGTGACCCAAATAAAAGATCTGTCTCGCAACATTGAACCATGAGACCGTCTTACAAGAGTTTTTATGTAATTTTTTTTGCCAACTAACTTTTTGGTTTTGGCTACTAAGATTTCAAAATTTGGTTTTTGTACATTAAATTAATTTTCGGCTATTTGGTATACCGGCATCAGAAATCGCTGACTTGTGAGATGTTTTTTAAGATAAATTATATTTATTTGACTGTGTATGTTAATTTTTTAAGATAAATTATTTTAAATTTAAGGCTAAAAAAGTGGTTTAACTTTCAAAATTTTGCTAAACTAATTATCCAAATATATAAAGGGCTCAAAATATTTTCAAACTTTCAAATCACAGCCTGCACAAAAAATAAAAAATAGGTTAACGAAGATGATACAATATGGAATGTGGAGGTACTGAGAAGCAGCAAGTTTCCAATTTCTTATCTTCATTTTCATTCAAAATAATTCGAATTCCATTTTTTGTACCCGTGAATTTTGATTTGAAACGTTTGAGGAAACCATTGAAATTATGTAAAAATGCTGCCTAAAAAATGTCGATTACCCTGACTTGAAAACAAACTATATGGATCCAGCCTGGAAAATTAATGCCTCTCCGGACATTTGCTGCTGCCCACGCCTATAAATTCAACTCCATTTCTTCATCCCCCCATCAGACAAACTTTCTGAGCTACATTGAAACCCTAGCAACTATACTATTCCATCCATTAATTAATTTCCTTCCGAAAATGAACAAGTCTGCCGTTACTGTTGCTTTCTGGTGCCTAGCGGCGGTCATGGTCTTCAAAATACAAGAAACGTCGGCGGTGAATTGCGACGTGACGGTGCTCAGCCCATGCATCGGGGCCATATTTACTGGCGCTCCTCCGATTCCGGATTGCTGTACAAAGCTGAAGGAGCAGGTGCCATGCCTTTGCCGCTACATCAAGAGTCGCATATTGGCGCCTTATCTTGCCTCGCCAAATGCAAAGAATACTTTTTCCGCCTGTGGTGTTCCATACCCGACTTGCTGAATCTATTCTATGTAACGTAAAAGCGGTTAATGAAATAATTTGAAATATCTATTTCTATTTATTAAGTTTGACAGTCGTATACTAACCGAATGATCTTTTGATATATATGTCATCTATTAAATTGCAAATAAACAAAATTACATGGTATTGGTAATTGGTAGAAAAGAAATTGGAACAGTTTCCTCCCTCCATCTCCACCCAACCTAAACGTCCGCTTTCCTTCTCTCACAAAACTTCCCAGAAACTTCTAAATTACGTGAGCAAAATGAAGGAAGTGGGAGCAGTTTTCTTCTCCCAATTTTACAATTTTCAGCATCACATCACTTCAACAGAATTTCACAGCAAGAAGGAATTTCGGAAAATTTTCAGCTTCTGTATTCACGTTGCCAGAATTTGACAGCAATAAGTGAATTGTAAATTCAATCATATTTGATCTTACCATTTCAAATCGGTAAGGATACCTATTTTTCTGTGTTCCTTGATGTGTTGGTCAGGAATTTAATCAATTCTATTTACTTGTTGGTTTCAAAATTCTCTTTTGCTCATTGATTTCTTTGGTCGGAAAATAAAGTCATGTCATTTGGAATCTAGATTGGAATCACTTGATTTAATAATTTTTTTTTCCCATTGTGTTTTTTAGTCTTATGTTGTATCCATTATCGTTTCCTTGAGTTCGGGACACACATGCATGTCATGAATTTTTTTTATTGGTCGGAATGGTTAGTTATCCCATATCGATTAGATAAAATACTTGTGTGTTGTATATATGGTCTTGGACAATCCTCCCTCCTAGAGGTAGCTTTTGGGATTGAGTTAGGTCCAAGTCTCAATCTTAACATAGTATATATTATATATATTGTTGAGATAGAGTCATGGTGTCTCTCAAAGTAATGCTACATACAAGTCAAATTGGGAGTTTAAAAGAAATCATAGACTTTGGCTCACTGAAGGGATCAATCAGTTGAGGAAGTTGAAAGCAGTTGCTTTGGGGAGTTGGATAAGTTGTGGAGAATGAAACACAGGTGAAAACGGTTGCCTATAAAAGGGAACTCTCGGCTGAAAGATCTCAGATGAAAAAAAATATACAGAAGAGTGGTGAGGGTAAAGAACACGACAGAAGAAGAGATCAAGGAATTAAGGCTTGATTGATATGTTCTAGAGTGTGATTCATCATTGCTGTATTTTTTGTAAATCTTCCCTAATCATTCAATAAAGAACTTGTCATCTTTCTTCCCGTGGATGTAGGCTTATCAAGGCCGAACCACGTAAACCATTTGTCATGTGCTGTTTACTTTCGTGTGTGCATGATTATCAATAGAGTTCGTCGAGTGGCCATACTATAACAAAGTCTCTGTGAATTGCCTAAAAGCTACCATCAAATGGCTCCGTCTGTGGGAAGCTAATCCACCATTGATCGACAAATCAAGAAAATGGGATCAATGAAATTCGACATTGAAAAATTCACAGGTAATAATGATTTTGGGTTATGGAGAATCAAGATGCGAGCCATCTTGATTCAGCAAGGCCTTGTCGAATCGCTGAAGGAAGAATCATCATCACAAGAAGACTCGAAAGAGAGGATGATCAATGCCTCCAAGGCACTAAGTGCCTTAATTCTATGCTTGGGTGATAAACCTCTTCGGGAGGTCTCAAAAGAAACCACAGCTGCTGGGATGTGGGGAAAACTCGAGAAGTTGTACATGACAAAGTCTCTTGCCAATCGTCTGTACATGAAACAAAGATTGTACTCATTTAAAATCGAAGATGGCAAGGGAATCTCGGACCAAATGGATGAATTTATCAAGATTCTTGACGATCTTGAAAATATCGAAGTAAAATTAGAAGAAGAGGATAAGGCTTTGATACTGCTGAACTCCCTACCAAGGATTTACGAGCATTTTAGAGATACCTTATTGTATGGAAGGGAACAATTCATCACTCTTGAGGAGGTCCAATCTGCCATTAAATCAAAGGAGTTACAGAGGAGAAATCAGACTCAAGGTCAGCAAGCACAGGGTGAAAGTTTGAACACACTCGAGAAAGGAATGAAAAACGCCAATACAAAGGCAAGAGGGGATGGTCAAGATCGAAGAGCCATACAAGATTCAAGTGCTATATATGTCATAAAGAAGGGCACTTCAAACGTGAATGCCCAGAACGAAAGAATAAGGGCCCTGACAGAACAAAAGATGATGGTGAGGCTTCAATGACTTCTGATGGGTATGGATCAGCAGAGGCTCTTGCTATTGTAGACCAAGATAACACGAATGAATGGATACTGGACTCAGGGTGCACATTTCACATGTGTCCAACAAAATCTTGGTTCGAATCAATACAAGAATCAGATTCAGGCTTGGTTGTGTTGAGTAATAACAAGTCATGTAGAGTAAAAGGGATTGGAACCGTAAGACTAAGGATGCATGATGGTGCTGATAGAATCTTGCAACAAGTCAGGTATGTCCCTGAACTCAAGAGGAATCTTATATCGTTAGGCACTCTTGAGTCCAATGGATATTCCTTCAAATCAGATAATGGAAACATGAAAATTCTTAAAGGGTCTCTGGTAGTTATGAGAGCTGTAAGAAAGAATTCATTATACATCCTCTCAGGGAATACAGTCCTAGGTGGAGCAGCCAACATTGAAAACCGAGACATGAAGACAAAACTATGGCATTTGAGACTTGGTCATGTCAGTGAAAAAGGCCTCCATGAATTGGCCAAACAGAACCTTTTATGTGGAGACAAGATTCAGGGTTTGGAAACTTGTGAGTACTGCATCCTTGGGAAATCAAAGCGAGTAAGCTTTGGACCAGGAAACCATACAACCACCCGACAATTTGAATATGTGCACTCTGATGTGTGGGGGCCTTCAAGTACAGTCACACATGGTGGGGGAAGGTATTTTATGACCATAGTGGATGACTATTCAAGGCGTCTGTGGGTCTATGTCCTGAAAACAAAAGATGAAGCCTTCCCAAGGTTCAAGGAGTGGGTCATACTGATTGAGAATCAGTTGAATAAAAGGCTAAAACATTTAAGAACAGACAATGGCCTTGAATACTGCTCCGAGATTTTCAATATGTACTGCCGAGAGAAAGGAATTGTCAGGCACAAGTCCACTCCTGGAACACCACAACAGAACGGTCTAGCAGAACGAATGAATAGGACCCTACTTGAAAGAGTAAGGTCCATGTTATTGAATGCTGGATTGCCAAAAAGCTTCTGGGGAGAAGCTGTAACCACTGCCAGCTACTTAATCAACAGATGCCCATCCAGCGCCTTGAAGCTCAAGACACCCATGGAGTACTGGTATGGCAAGCCGGCTGATTACTCAAATCTGAAAGTGTTTGGATGTTTGGCATATGCTCATGTCAAACAAGATAAGCTTGAAGCTAGAGCACTAAGGTGCATATTCATTGGTTACCCCCCAGGAGTTAAAGGCTACAAAGTGTGGAACTTAGTGCGAACTGGCCCAAGGTGCTTCAACACAAGGGATATTACATTTGATGAAGACAAGATGGGATACACTCTTCAAAAAAAATGTAGTTCCACATCAGTGAGCCCCACACCTAACTCCCATGTTGAAATGGAAAACAGTGTGGACCCTATGAAAACTTCCTTGGATCAAAATGGTCTTGAACAAGTTGAAATGGATCAAGTTCAAGAAACTGAATCTGGAACAGAGGGAAATCAGTACTTGTTAGCCAGAGATAGACCACGAAGGGAAATCAAACCACCTCAAAAGTATGCACAAGCTGACATGATTTCTTATGCACTCAACATAGCTGAACAGGTGGAGTCCACTGAACCTGTGTCATTTCAGGAAGCTATGACATGCAAAGACAGAAATAAGTGGATGAAGGCAATGGATGAGGAAATGGAATCACTAAAGAAAAATCATACATGGGACCTTGTTGATAAACCTAAAGGGCAAAGAGTAGTAGGGTATAGATGGATTTTTAAATTAAAAGAAGGTGGTTCAGTCAACTCTAATCTAAGATATAAAGCCAGGTTAGTGGCAAAGGGGTACACACAACTAGAGGGGATTGATTTCAATGACATTTACTCTCCAGTGGTCAAACATGGCTCTATTAAACTCATGTTAGCTCTTGTCACTCAACTGGACTTAGAAATGGAGCAATTGGATGTCAAAACTGCGTTTCTCCGTGGGAACCTTGAGGAAACCATATTCATGGAACAGCCCGAAGGATACTCAAGCGGAGAGGAAAAAGGGAAGGTGTGTTTGTTGAGAAAATCCTTTTATGGCCTTAAACAGAGTCCCAGACAATGGTACAAGAGATTTAACGAGTTCATGATACAGAAACACTTCACCAGAAGCAAGTTTGACAGTTGTATATACATGAAAGGTGATGGCTCGCAACCAAGTATTTTCTTGTTAATATATGTGGATGACATGCTGATTGCAAGCAGGAACAAGAGTGATCTTCAAGCACTCAAAGAGTCACTGAATTCTGAATTCGATATGAAAGAATTGGGGGATGCTCAGAGGATACTTGGAATGGAAATTATTAGAGATCGAAAAAAGGGAACACTTTTCCTTCATCAAAGCGCATATATCAAGAAGGTGCTCCACAGGTTCAGAATGCATGAAGCCAAGGCAGTTACTACTCCATTGGGACATCATTACAAGCTGTCAAGTGACCAGTCACCTACTGAGGATACAGAAGGGAACATCATGGAAAAGGTACCGTATGCAAGTGGTGTGGGAAGCCTGATGTATGGTATGGTTTGTTCTAGGCCAGATTTGTCATATGCTTTGAGTGTGGTATCAAGATTTATGGCTAATCCTGGATGTTCACATTGGGAAGCCTTGAAGTGGATCATGAGATACTTGAAGGACAAGCAAGATCTAGGTTTACTGTTTAAGAAAATGGTTGAAGTAACCCATCCCTTAACTGGTTTTGTTGACTCTGACTATGCTGGAAATTTGGATACAAGGAAGTCCATGACTGGAATCATTTTCACCTTATATGGAACAGCTATAAGCTGGAAAGCCTCCTTACAGTCTGTTGTGGCTCTGTCCACTACCGAAGCTGAATATATAGCTCTAACTGAAGGAGTAAAGGAGGCATTGTGGCTTAAAGGAATACTGACTCAACTTGGAATAGTGCAAGAAAGTGTATCAGTACATTGTGATAGCCAAAGTGCCATTCACCTAACCAAACATCTTGTATATCATGAACGGTGCAAACATATTGATGTAAAGTTACATTTTATACGGGATGTCATTGCAGGGGGGAATGTCAAGGTTGAAAAGATTTCAACGCATGATAATCCAACGGATATGCTAACCAAAGGGCTGCCACAAGCTAAGTTCAAGCAATGCTTGAACTTAGTAAATCTGGTGACAGTATACTAATCCCTTAGGGGAGATGGAAGCAAGAGGACACGCTCTTTGTGAGACAAGGTGGAGATTGTTGAGATAGAGTCGGGGTGTCTCTCAAAGTAATGCTACATACAAGTCAATGGGAGTTTAAAAGAAACCATAGACTTTGGCTTACTGAAGGGATCAATCAGTTGAGGAAGTTGAAAGCAGTTGCTTTGGGGAGTTGGATAAGCTGTGGAGAATGAAACACAGGTGAAAACGGTTGCCTATAAAAGGGAACTCTCGGCTGAAAGATCTCAAATGAAAAAAAATATACAGAAGAGTGGTGAGGGTAAAGAACACGACAGAAGAAGAGATCAAGGAATTAAGGCTTGATTGATATGTTCTAGAGTGTGATTCATCATTGCTGTATTTTTTTGTAAATCTTCCCTAATCATTCAATAAAGAACTTGTCATCTTTCTTCCCGTGGATGTAGGCTTATCAAGGCCGAACCACGTAAACCATTTGTCTTGTGCTGTTTACTTTCGTGTGTGCATGATTATCAATAGAGTTCGTCGAGTGGCCATACTATAACAAAGTCTCTGTGAATTGCCTAAAAGCTACCATCATATATAATAAATTTTAGCATTTTTCAAAACCTTCAAAAATATTTATAAAAATTAAAAGAAATTGTAGAATATGATAAGTTTTTTAATGATTAAATATCATATTATAAATTTAAACTATTAACAAAAAACAAAACCAAAAGAAACATGTCAATCGTACTTCTAAATTTTGTTAAAAATTATAGAAGTTATAATAGAAACGGACGTTCACAACTATAACAAAATTCTTCCATCCAACTAAAATCTAAAAAATATTTTATTGAAACTCCTCGGAACAATCCTCCAATCTTTGACCTACTTGATCGTATGATTTTTCCAAAAAAATAAATCTCTTGTGAGACGGTCTCACGAATCTTTATTTGTGAAACGAGTCAACCTTACCGATATTCACAATAAAAAATAATATTCTTAGCATAAAAAATAATATTTTTTCATGTATGACTCAAATAAAAGATTTGTCTCACAAAATACAATCTGTAACATCGTCTCACACGAATTTTTGTCTTTCCAACAAACCTGAAAGTTGAGATTCGATTGTGCACCACGCGGTATAACATAAATGAACACGTATTCATAATTTTCTATTATATTCGAAAACATGACAATGGCAAGATAAGATTTTTTTTCTATTGAAGAAATCATTCTATTCATTATATAATCCGCAAATCATACAAGCTGAAATTTAATATCTTTTCAATTATTGGTCAAAAACTACATTATTTTGGTTGAACATCTCTTTCCATTAATTTCGCGAATGAAAAAACAAAAGCTTTTAAAAGCATTAGTGTAATGACTTGCTAGAAAATTTAAAATTTTAATTAATCATCCTTTAATTATATTAAATTTAACTAAATATATTTATTTGAAATGCATGTCATGAATTTTTTTTATTGGTCGGAATGGTTAGTTATCCCAAATCGATTGGATAAAATACTTATGTGTTGTATATATGGTCTTGGACAATCCTCCCTCCTAGATGTAGTTTTTGGGATTGAGTTAGGTCCAAGTCTCAATCTTAACATAGTATATATTATATTCGCAATTCCACAATGCGAATGATATGTAGCCAGCACCATAATCAAGGAAACCAAGAGAGTGAATTAATGGCATCAATGGATTCGAGTGAAACGGAACAAGGTATATATTATATTTTAAGCGGTAGAGAGAATCTAAATTTAGTTTAGGAAGAAGTTTGTCATTATTTTTTAATGGTCTTGGTTTGCCTCTACTGCTCTACATCGCTTGCTTAATTATGTACATTCTAATTTCTCTCATTTTTTTGTTTTCTAAGATCCCTGCCATTCAGGAAGTGGAACAACTTTTTCTTAGTTTATGCAAACTTTTGAATCTATGACATTCCTTGCTTTCAAATCATCGGCAAATGTCATTTAATGATGGGGTCATACTTTGCAAATAGAAGAAAATTTCTTACAGGCGGTTTCACATTTATGGGGAGCTCCCTTTCTTTGTTCTGAAATCATCTATTTTTCGAGTTTTATCTCATCTTATAGTATTTAAGTTTTTATAATATTTGTGAGGTGTTTGTTCTCTTGTATTAAGAGAGTGTGTCTTTGCAATACACCATAAAAATGTTATAGTGGAATTCTTTTCATCTTACCCGTAGTTTTTACCCTAATAATTTTTAGGGGTTTTCCACATAAATCTCGGTGTCCAATTTATTCTTTATTTTTATATTTATTATTTCAAATTGTCGTACGTAGGGCCAACACACAAATTCATTTAAAACAAAGAGGCAAGTGAATTTTATGAACATGTCCGTTTTAGTTTATCATAATTAGAAATTTTTGTATGATATGCTAGAAGGTTACTCTTCTAGTGCATAAAGACAGATTGATTTCTTTTTTCTTTTTCTTTTTTGGTTTAGTAGGTATTTTTTTTAGTGACATTATAACATAATTTGCTCCAGTTTTGAAGCTTTTTATTTGGTAAGAGTGACAAATTTTGTAATTAACGTGTAAACGCTTCCCAGAAACCCCTTGCATAACTAATCTGGAGAAGACAAAAAATAAATTAGCGAGTCTCAATTTTATGTAACTATAATTATTATGAGTAGGTCTCTTGTGAGACGATCTCACGAATCTTTATATGTGAGACAGGTCAACCATACCGATATTCACAATAAAAAGTAATAATTTTTCATAGATGACCCAAATAAGAGATTCGACCCACGAAATTGATTTGTGAGACCGTCTCACAGGAGTTTTTGTGGATTATTATTATGGGTTTGCCTACATAACATTTGAAGTATAATTATATTCTATTACTGATTTGTAAGAGTCCAAATAAATTTTTCGTTAATTTTATTCCAATAAAAATCTTTATAAAATCCGATTGTCAAACATATTTTTTTAACGTAGTATGTCTGATCGATCGTCTTCTTTACTTTTATCAAAATTAAACATAAATCCAACTAAGAATAACAACTACGTTATGATAAAAATGTAATATAATATCAATAATTATAGAAATTAAATCCCTGATTCAAAGTAATCCGGGAAGAAGTTATTCAGCACCGAAGGAAACATTTATGTATTGCATAATCCTTAAATTATCAATCAAGTAAATAATTTCTATATAAAATTCTTATGGCCATAGTAAGTACATTAGGAAAAAATCCTATAACTTATGAAGGGGCAAAAACTTGTGTGAGACGGTTTCACATATCGTATTTTGTAAGATAGATATCTTATTTGGGCTATCTATGAAAAATATTACTTTTTATGCTAAGAATATTAATTTTTATCGGTAGGATTGACCCGTCTCACAGATAAATATTCGTGAGACCGTCTCACAAGAGACATACTCCTTATTAACGTTGGGCTTGTCCTTCTTTTCTTTTTTTTTAGTTGATTTTGTCATATTTCTCTAAAACATGAGAATTTCCCCGGTGTCAAGTTATTATTTTCAGGCGCAAAGTTAGCGTTATGGCATAATATTACTATAAACCCAAAAAAAAAAAAAAAAAAAAACCCAAAGTTACAATATTAAGAGTTAACTTTTAACAAGTTAGACGACAATATAAAAAATACGACAAATGCGAGTCCTGTTGAAAAATATATTTAAAATGTGAGTATTGAATATTTGAATGTTGAATATTTGAATGTTGAAAATAAGAGTTGTAAATATTGAAAATTAGTGTGTGATGATGTAGGTAATGATGTATTTTATTTTTGGATTATTTGTAAAGATTTCCTATAAATAGATCTCTCATTTGTGAAGAAAATCACAATTGAGTAGAGAGAAAAATATTATAAAGTGTGTAGTTTGGTAAATTTTGAGAGTTTGAGATTTTTACTTTTTACCATAAATTTTTACTTTTTCACAACACGTTATCAGCACGAAGCTCTAAAAGTCCTACATACTTTTCCAAGCTCCAAACAGAAGAAAAAGGTAACAAAAATAATTATATTTATTTTACTGTTATTTATTTATTGTGTATTTATTTAATATACAATATAATGTTATTATTAGAAATAATAAAAATAAAATTTTCATAAACTTGTTATAAATCCTGGGAGGATGTTAAGACGACATCCCACACTCCCGGTAAGGGATACGACAAGTATAAAAGCCTATAAGGTTTTTAAACAAAATAAATTATGACATTCATTATAATATTATGATATGATATACATAATTATTTAAACATGTCTAATATCATATATATCATATTATTATCATAAAATTATACAAATACATACCTTTATTTTTTTTGTACCCCAACGATCATAAATGGTAAACAACGGCTATTTTTTGCCCTATAAATATGATCTCACAAACACATTCCATCACTCCAACTTTCTCTTCTTCTCTAAAAATTATTCATCATCAAATTTTTCGAAGAAAAAAGAAGATGGCTTTCTCAAGGTTATTTTTAATTATTTTGGTTATCATACTCACGAGTCTTTTATTTATCGGAGAATATCCTCCTCGTGTGTTTTCTTTATTTTTACAAATACTTGTACTTGTTGTTTATCCGTTACTTTGTATTGCAATAATTATTAACTAATAAAATGCATCGTAATTTTTTAGTACCACCATGTCAAATTTAACAAAGCTCGAATTTGTTGCGCTCGACATCACGGGAAAGAATTATATGCCATGGACTCTAGATGTAGAAATGCATCTTGAGTCATTGGGTCTAAGCGAGACTATTAAAGAAAATGGCATATGCACGTCACAAGAAAAGGCAAAAGCCATGATATTTTTGTGTCGACATCTCGACGATGGATTGAAATGTGAATATCTGACTGAAAAAAATCTCATGGCTTTGTGGAAGGGATTAAAAGAAAGATTCGAACATATAAGAGAAGTTATACTTCCGACCGCCCGGGATGAATGGAATACATTGAGATTCCAAGACTTTAAAAAAGTCAGTGATTACAATTTGGCGATGTATAGAATAATCTCGCAATTAAAATTTTGTGGACATGAGTTCACAGAATCTGAGATGCTTGAAAAAACATTTTCCACGTTTCATGCATCAAATATTACTCTACAGCAACAATATAGAGTACGTGGATTCGCGAGATATTCTGAACTCATCGCCTGTCTTCTTGTGGCGGAAAAAAACAACGAGCTATTAATGAGAAATCATCAGTCCCGACCCACTGGATCAACAGCATTTCCAGAAGTAAATGCTGTAAGTAAAAATGAATTTAAACCTGGAAACCAAAATCAAATTCAAAGACAAGGTTTTGGTCGAGGTCGAGGTCGAGGTCGAGGTCGTGGACGTGGACGTGGACGTGGAATTGGCCGTGGTCGTGGTCAAGGCCGTGGTTTTGAAAATAATCGAGATAGTTATTTTTATAACTCATCTCAAAAGAACGTCCCAAACCATCCACAGAAAAGGCATCATGAGAATACAAGTGTTAATGAGAAGCACTCAAAAAGATATGAAAGTTCTTGTTACAGATGTGGTACTCCAGGACATTGGTCCAAAGTTTGTCGAGCCCCTGAGCACCTTTGTAAACTTTATAAAGAATCATTAAAGGGGAAAGAAAAGGAGACCAACTTCACTGAACGCAGTGACCGTTTGAGTGATTCAACTCATTTTGATGCTGGTGATTTTATGAATGATTTCTCTGGAAATGATCAATATGTTGGTGGGATAGAAATGAACAATATTGATGCTGCAGATTTTCTCAACGATTTCTCTGAAAATGAACAATATAATGGTAGAATATAAATGTACAATAATCTATTTTTCATGTATTCATAGAATAATGTTTTATTGTATAATTATGATTTGTGTTATATTTAAATATATATTGCAAGTAATTTATTTAATTGCATATTTTTTTGAAGTTCAAATATGAAAAATGCTATGAGCAAAGCTGAAGTTTGCATACCCGATAGTGGTACAACGCACACTATCCTCCGAGATAAAAGATATTTCTTGGAACTAAAACCAACAAAAACAACGGTGAATACAATATCAGGTCCTGTAGACTTGATTAAAGGATGTGGTAAAGCACAATTTTTGTTACCTAATGGTACAAAATTTTTGATCAATGATGCTTTATATTCACCACAATCGAAAAGAAATTTGTTGAGTTTTAATGATATATATTCCCATGGGTATGATACTCAAACAATGAATGAAGGGAATGAGAAATATATGTGTCTTATCACATATAAATCAGGAAAGAAATATGTGATTGAAAAACTACCAATGCTCCCTACTGGATTGCATTATACACATATAAGTTCCATTGAATCAAACATGGTAGTTGATAATTCTTCGATATTAACCAATTGGCATGATCGATTGGGACATCCTGGTTCAACAATGATGCGAAGAATTATAGAAAATACACATGGTCATCCACTGAAAGACCAGAAGATCTTTCAGAATAATAAGTTTCAATGTAAAGCATGTTCTCTTGGAAAACTTATTATAAGACCATCACCAGTCAAAATCCAAACTGAATCACCAATGTTTCTTGAACGTATTCAGGGTGATATTTGTGGACCAATCCATCCACCATGTGGACCATTCAGATACTTTATGGTATTGATTGATGCCTCCAGCAGATGGTCACATGTATGTTTATTATCAACTCGAAATGTTGCATTTGCAAGATTACTTGCTCAAATAATAAAATTGAGGAATCAATTTCCCGATTATACAATCAAGAAAATTAGACTTGATAATGCTTGTGAATTTACTTCCCAAACTTTCAATGATTATTGTATGTCTATGGGAATCATTGTTGAGCATCATGTTGCTCATGTACATACACAGAATGGATTGGCTGAATCATTGATTAAACGTCTGCAAATGATTGCTAGACCAATGATAATGAAAACAAAGCTCCCTATTTCTATATGGGGACATGCAATTTTACACGCTGCTTCATTAATTCGCATCAGACCAAGTGCATATCATAAATACTCCCCATTGCAGCTTGCATTTGGTAAAGAACCAGACATTTCTCATCTGAGAATTTTTGGATGTATGGTGTATGTGCCTATTGCACCACCGCAACGAAAGAAAATGGGACCTCAAAGAAAGGTTGGAATTTATATCGGTTATGATAGTCCATCAATCATTCGATATATTGAACCTCAGACAGGCGACGTGTTCACAGCACGTTTTGCTGATTGTCATTTTAATGAGGAAATCTTCCCAATGTTAGGGGGAGAACAGAAACATACCGAAAAAGAAATTACATGGCATGTATCATCGTTGTTACATCTGGATCCAAGAACAAAACAATGTGAAAAAGATGTACAACAAATTGTACACTTGCAAAGAATAGCCAATCAAATACCAGATGCATTTGCTGACACAAAAGGGGTAACTAAATCATATATATATGCTGCAAATGCCCCTGCTCGAATTGAAATTCCAAAGAAACAAATTGAAGATACTCATGATGTCATTAAACGCCTGAAGCGTGGAAGGCCAGTCGGTTCCAAGGATAAAAATCCTCGAAAAAGAAAATTCATAGAGAAACACGATGATCACAAAATAAAGAATGACGTTTCTGAAGAAACACATGATGATCACAAAATAGAGAATGGTGTTCCTGAAGAAACACGTGATGATGAAAATGTTCTGTCAGAACCACAAACTGACGAGAATCATGAAATCTCTATCAATTATATTAATACTGGAAAAATATGGAACCGAAAAGATATAGATGAAATTGATGATATATTTTCTTATAATGTGGCAATCGACATCATAAATGATAACGAAGATCATGAACCAAAATCTTTTGGTGAATGTAAAAATCGGCATGATTGGATAAAATGGAAAGATGTCATCCAGGTTGAATTAAATTCGCTAAATAAACGTAATGTTTTTGGACCTATAGTCCTTACACCTGAAGGTGTAAAACCTGTTGGATACAAATGGGTTTTTATTCGAAAGCGAAATGAGAAAAATGAAATAGTAAGATATAAAGCTCGACTTGTTGCACAAGGTTTTTCTCAAAGGCCTGGAATTGATTATGAAGAAACGTATTCTCCTGTGATGGATGCAATTACGTTTCGGTATTTGATTAGCTTGGCGGTATCTGAAAATTTAGAAATGCGTCTTATGGATGTTGTTACAGCTTACTTATATGGATCACTTGATAGTAATATATATATGAAAATCCCTGAAGGATTTAAGATGCCTGAAGCACAAAGTCCAAAACCCAGGGAATGTTATTCTGTGAAATTACAAAGATCATTATATGGGTTAAAGCAATCAGGTCGAATGTGGTATAATCGACTAAGTGATCACTTGATGAAAAAGGGATATGTAAATAATTCAATATGCCCTTGTGTTTTCATTAAGAAAACAACATCCAGATGCGTAATTATTGCTGTATATGTTGATGATTTAAACATCATTGGAACGAATAAAGAAATTCAAGAAGTTGTGTCATACTTGAAGGAAGAATTTGAAATGAAGGATCTTGGAAAAACCAAGTATTGTCTGGGTTTACAAATTGAACAAAAAGAATGTGGAATGTTTGTTCACCAGACAAATTATACAGAAAATATCCTTAAACGTTTTAATATGGATAAATCAAATCCTTTAAGTACTCCAATGGTTGTTAGATCATTAAACATAGAAAATGATCCATTCCGTCCATGTGAAGATGATGAAGATATTCTTGGTCCAGAAGTACCATATCTAAGTGCCATCGGTGCCCTTATGTACCTTACAAATTGTACAAGGCCTGATATATCTTTTGCCGTGAATCTGTTGGCAAGATTTAGCACATATCCAACAAAGAGACACTGGAACGGAATTAAACATATATTCCGTTATCTACGAGGAACGACAGACTTGTGACTTTTGTATTCAAAAGATGCTAATCCAATTATAATTGGTTATGCTGATGCTGGATACTTATCTGATCCACACAAGGCACGTTCCCAAACTGGATATGTATTTACTCGTGGAGGCACTGCAATATCTTGGCGTTCTCAGAAACAAACGCTCGTAACAACTTCATCAAATCATGCCGAGATTATTGCACTACATGAAGCAAGTCGTGAATGTGTGTGGTTAAAATCAATGACCCAACATATCCAAATTTCATGCGGATTATCATCTGATGAGAAGCCTGTGATACTATATGAAGATAATGCTGCATGTGTTGCTCAAATAAAGAAGAATACATAAAAAGCGACAGAACTAAACATATTCCTCCTAAGTTCTTCGCATTCACTAAGGAGCTAGAGAAGAATAAATATATTGATGTTCGTCACATTCAATCAAGTGAAAACTCATCAGATCTCTTCACAAAGGCACTTCCTACGTCAATATTCAGAAAGCACATATATAATATTGGATGCGCAATCTACGAAATTTGTGAAGAATTGTTCGTGTCAACATGAGGGAGAGTTTACGTGACTGCACTCTTTTTCCCTTACTATGGTTTTTATCCCAATGGGTTTTTCCTAGTAAGGTTTTTAACGAGGCAGTATAAAAACACGTAATGAAGACAATCATTATGATCATCATCACAAGGGGGAGTGTTGAAAAATATATTTAAAATGTGAGTATTGAATATTTGAATGTTGAAAATAAGAGTTGTAAATATTGAAAATTAGTGTGTGATGATGTAGGTAATGATGTATTTTATTTTTGGATTATTTGTAAAGATTTCCTATAAATAGATCTCTCATTTGTGAAGAAAATCACAATTGAGTAGAGAGAAAAATATTATAAAGTGTGTAGTTTGGTAAATTTTGAGAGTTTGAGATTTTTACTTTTTACCATAAATTTTTACTTTTTCACAACAAGTCCTAATATTTGTACTCGCCAAAGTAATGAAATAATAGTTTTATATTTGAGCAAAAATTAGAAGTGTACTGTCTATCACTAATTTACTTATGAAAGATGAGTTCATAAGAAAAACAAATAATATATCTTTAAAAAGTTTATTTTAAGATTTACTTTTTGTGCTTGGACCGGGAGCCATTTGCTGTTCCGAGGATGGCGCCCACTACTTCCGTCGTGGATCGATGCGCCGAGCAATATGAACGTTGTTGCATTGATCGACCCTCTTCTACATGCAAATTGTTACAATTATATTATAGATAAATTTCATTTAATATATTATTATTTTCATTAAAAACCTAATTAAAAATAAAATTGGTTAATTAATATTTAACATTTTATGATAAATATTAATAATATATATTAATCAAATTTATTTGCTATTATATGATTATAAACTTACTAAAATAAAATAATTGTATGTGTTTTATGTGATTTTCATGCATACCATTTAATTTACTTTTATAATTAATTAATGTAAAATAAATGATTGTTTTTTTAAATAAATAAATTAAGTTAAATTATTTAAATTTTAGGCAAATTGACTTGTTGATGAGACGACGAAAGACAGACATAATATAAGGATGCATCGATATATTTGGATAAAATAATGGTGCATGATACTATTTTTTGTAAAACTTGAGCCAAACATTGAATAAAAAAAGATGAACAATCAAATCAATGTATTATTCTTCGCATCAAACACTGCAAATTAAAGTAAAAATAATAAATAGATTATTGTTTTCAAAGTCGATTACAACAGTATCCCTTTGTTTTTGTTTTTTCCAAGTAAGGCGAGCAAGCGAATGTTTTATGTTATAACAAACGTTATTTTCATGATCTTTGTCTTTATTTTCATTGGTTTTTTTCCGTTGCTTATTCTTTTTTACTATCTATTCCAAGAAGTTGTGGCTCGTGTTTTTCTACAATTCACGGTCCCTATACATTCTAAGGCTTGTTTTGGTTTCTTCCGTGCATTTAATAATTTTCCCATACGTATATATTGTTCCTTTCCCGTTATTTATATATTAAAAAAAAAAGTACATTATTTATTATTAATTATTTTCAAAGATTCGCATCGGTTATTTTTTTAATTGGGGATATCATCATTTGTGTTTTTAATTGGGGAGATCGTCATTTGTGAGAAGACATGACATATCAAAAATATAAGCCAATGAAAACGAATGAAGATTAAGTGTATGGTTCACATCAATTAAATTCTCTCTTACTTCACTTTTGGTTAGTTCTTAAATATAAACATTATATTTACTTCAATTTTTCACAAAATCAGTATGAATATTTATTCAAAAAATATTTAAGCAAGTGTATCATATACTATACGGATCAGGATTCTCTACTGTTGCATCCCCACAGCAGGGGATATGTGCCACAAAGTTTTTTTTAAAAGCTTTTATATATTTTTTTTAATTTTTTTTCTTTTTTTTTTTGTATTTTTGTTTTAATCTTTCTTTTACTTTCACTCAAAATTTTCATTTTAAATTATTTTTTTGCTCTTTTTAGAATACATTATAAATTTTTTTCTTTTTTTTTTATTCTTTTTTTGACATTTTGTTTACCTCGTTTGTTTCGAAAGTAAAACATATTTTATGTTTCAATTTTAGTTTTTTTCGCATGTTTGATTCGTCTATTTTCATCGATACTTGAACAAGATTAAAATATTAATAATTGTTCACTCGTGTACGAAGAAAGAAACATTTAAAGTAATGAAGTGTTGGAAAAAAGTTGCATGTCAAGACATTCATATATGATACATTGTTCACTCGTCCTGAATCAAACGGTGCTCCTGTGTCCTAAACGCAATCTGAAATTAACGAGCACCATCTCGTAAGCTTATTTCAATGGTCCCACGAGAAAAAGAATCCAACAGGTGTGGACAAAGACAATTACAGCCAGTCGCCACCAGTTTATCCCTTCCACCCGTTTAATTTTATTTTAATTATTACCATTACATTTCTTTTTTTTAGCATGCAGGATGAGATTCTGCAGCCGAAACAAATTGCAGTTCACAGGAAATCATTCCAGGAAACAATTTCCTGTCAATGAGTTCAGGTCTAAATTTTTGGCGTAAATTTCTGCTACAGAAATCTTGTTTGCGTGATAATTGTGGCACTCACTTGAACTTTTAACGTTCGGATTGCTTTTGTGATGGAAGGAGTCAAGCTGGATGATACCAAAATTGGTTCGGTTAAAGCGGCCATTAGTTCATTCGGGGAGCGGGTTTTTCAAACCAATACTAAAACGCAGAAATCCCAGGAAAATTATTCCAAGGTAACTTGAAACTATGAGTTATACTGATTTCTTGAAAATTTGTGGTGTCGATTTGGTTCTTCGATGCCTAGTTCGTAGGCAGTATGGTGTTTGAGTTCTGAATTCTGATTGTATGAATTATTACAACTTGGAAGGCATCTACTAAAACGCCGGACTGGTTGGGGGAGAGCAGGAAATTTACAGATGAGGCAGAGTCGGAGCTTCTTGCTGCTAGAAAGACAGTAAAAGTTTTAACTAAAAGAATTGAAGAATCGAATTCAAGAAGAAAAACTGATATTCGGGCTTTCCGTAAGCTCAATGAGACCAAAACGAGTTACTCCGAAAGTTCTCAGTACGACAAAGTGGTGGAAGACTTGAGATTGATAAAACACGAACGGGATAAGCTTAAGCTGGATATGGGTTCAGTTATGAAAGAGAAGAGAAGGGCTGAGAAAGAAAAAGACAAATCCTTGTCGAAGATACAGTCTTGCTCGAGTTTATTCGAAGAACTTGAGTGGAAGATTGAGGAGATAAATGAAGAGCAAGTGCTTGTCGAGTTAGCTAAAATGGAGGCCATTAAAGAATTAATAGAAATACAGGATTGGAGAAGAGAAAACAGTGAAAGGTTTGCCGCTGAAATGGAGGAAAATTCAAATAAACAGAGTGATTTGATTCAAGAAATCGAAGATGCGAAAGGGCTGCAAACAGAACTGGCTATAGCACTGTTGGACATTAATATCTTAGAAAGTGAACTCCAGATATTTAAGGAAATGGAAGAGGAAGTGGAGAAAAAAGTAGCCAAAGATCGAGCTGACACCGATTTGGAAGAAGAAGAAAACTCAGATCTTATATGCTTGTTAGATTCTGCAAAGAAAGAAGTGGAGGATACAAAAAAGGCACTGATTTCTATTAAAGAAGAAAGCTTTCTGCTCATGACATCCATGGATATCATCCGTGAGGAGCGTAAATACGTAGCGGATGAAATGGCACATGCAAAATACAAAGAAGAAAAGGTAAATATGGTTATTCAGAATCTGAATTCAAAGCTTCTGAGAGCTAAAGCTGAGCTGGAATCAACATCAGCAGCCGAAGAAACAGCTAAATCGATCTTGTCAAATCTGATTGGGAAGCTCGAACAGCTGAAACCCGAAGCCGAATCAGCGAAAAAAGAACTCCGTAGGATTCGAAACGAAGCAAGAATTATCAAAGAAGAAATCCAGAAAGCCGAAACTGATATAGTTTCATCGGAGGAAAATTTCCAAGTTTCAATGCACAAACTTCAAGCAGCTAAAGAATCAGAATGCATAGCCCTGGAGAATCTAAAAGAATTCATAGAAAATACATTGAGAAGTCGAGCTTCAACATCTCACCGAAGCACAACGATCACTATTTCGAAGCTCGAATATGAATACCTGATAGACCACGCAGCAGGAGCCAAGGAAATTGCTGACAAGAAAATTGCGGCATCCCAGGCCTGGACTGAGGCTTTGAAAGCAAGTGAAAAGGAAATACTGATAAAAATCGAACTCCTGGAAAGAGAAGCAAGAAAGCAGAGACTGGAGGAAGAGCAGGAAGCTTCTGAAATTGAGCAAATAATTAAGGAAAATGAAGTGATTGCCGATGAATTTGAAAACTGGAGGCAGAATATACAGGCGAAAAAGTTGCGGCCCGAGTTGATTTCGATTCCGAGTAAGTCCATGAACAGAACTGTAAGGTTGGCGCGTTCAGTTTCAAGCAAAGGCACTAACAGGGGTGTCAAAATGGCGCCTGGAAAACGAGGAAAGGCGAGAGGATCTTCTCCTCCTGCATTTCACGAAACTCCAAAATCGACTCTTTTCGCAGTGAGGAAGAAGAGAAAGGTGTTGCCGAATTTGGCCAAGTTCTTCAGAAAGAGTTTGGAGAAAAATCTTTTATAATCTTGTGTAAATTCTTCCTGTTTGGACTCCTGATCCGTCCAACGGCTATTGATGGTCCTTCCAGGTTTGGGTTTGTTAGTTTAGGACACGCTGAAAAAGAAACAACGATTTCAGAGAACATTTGTCGATTTTTCTTTGGAAGTTTTGTGTTAACTAATTGAAAATTGAATTAGACAGGTCTAGAATCGATCGATCTCATTCATTACTTTGATAGAAATATCTTATATAAACATGTTGTAATACTTTTCTCACTCAAAATTCCGGGTTTGATTAAATTAATTTATAACATTAGGTTTTCGGACCGTTATACGTATCTTTATTCATTAGATGAATCAACATGCTTCATACTTATATAGTACTTTCGACATTAAAAATAATATTTTTCATGAATCGGATCAAGTTAAATATTGGTCTCACAAACTGACGATTAGATAATAGTTTTTGTCTTTCTTCAAATAACAAGAATCCAATATCAACTTTTTTTTTGGATATTAAGTTTACCATTATGGTCACGACGAATCCATTATAAGTTTAGATCTTCTATTTTAATTAGTAGGTGTTCTCTTTTGTTTTCATGCCCGAGATTAAAGAAACATGCATGTTCCCGTAGAAAACGTAATAAAGTTTAGAATAACTGTCACGTTCCGAGCCCGGACTCGAGTCTGTGTGACTGCACGATGGGCCCTTGTAGCAACTAATTCATATTCGTTCTCGATTTACTAAAATGATTAACCCAAATTGTTATAGAAATGCATTGTAAGCCAATTATAAACCCATTTTAAATTTTTAATTTTTACAATGTGGGACAAGATGTATCACAATCACCCCTCCTTCCGAACGCGACGTCCTCGTCGCGACCTGATCCCTCGATCTATCAGCGTCGAGAATCTAGAGGTGGCTCCTATAAGTTCAAGAGGTGGCTCCCGTCATGTAGCAATTTGTCTCGCAGGTTCAAGAGGTGGCTCCCATGCACGTAGCATTTTGCTCCGCATAGCACTTATTTCCCGGTGTTCCTTGCCCGTGACCGGCACTGATACCATTCTGTCACGTCCCGATCTCGGGCCCGCGCCCGCACCTGTGTGAGTGTACAATGGGCTCTTATAGTAACTACTTCATATTCTTCCTCGCTTTACGAAAATGATTATCCAAGTTGCTATAGAAGTTCATTGTAAGCCCATTATAAACTCATTTTCAAACTTTAAATTTTATAATGTGAGACAAGAGGTATCTGATACCACTTAAATTTACGCTCCGAAACCGAGGCGTGTCATCGGCGTTATTTAACAATTTAAAATCTTATAACAACAAGCCATGTAGTACATAAAATAGCCAAAAGCCAATGTATTACATAATCATTGTCTTTACAAAACTTGAACGGAATGCGGAAACGTAAAAATAATAAAACGAATTAACATGATTGATCTTATTATAACTTGACATATTCACCATTCCCAGAAGTATTCTTGTTCTTCTTCATCAATTTGTTCTTTGTCCTTATATGAGGGGAGGAAGTAAGAGGTGAGTATTTGGATGAATACTTAGTTAATGAGGACCGAGCCTGCATAAAACTTATCAAGGATACATATACAAATAAATTATCATTATTTCAATAACAAGCATGTTGAATCCAATACAAATAAAATACGAACATTGCACTGAAAATCATCTCGTTTTTCCATGGTCTATTGATCAGTTTCCTATATATTACTCCTCTAAAGGACGATGCCAAATAAACGGTTATTATATCCCACCGCATCAGTAACATATCAAATCAAACATCGAAATTTTCTTTGCCACTTCTAACTTGACTCATTACAATGCATTTCAAATAATTCAAACATACTTCAAATATTATTAATTAGTAGCAAGTAACAAACACATTTCAAAGATAACATATCAAATAGAAACGGATATGTCATGCTGATTGAATTTTCGAAATCATATGTAATTGAATTTTTATAAAAATTTTAAGCCCACTTAAAAGTAATATAAGTGTGCAAACTTAATACAAAAGTCACTTACTTGATTATTATCTTCAAAAAATGAAGGAAGAATGATGGGTCGAATTTTGAATGTTGAGTGCTTGTATTTTAAGACCGCTGAACAATGGGTGAAATGGCCTTTAATCCTTTTTATTGTGCTGTTACAACTGACCAATTCAACTTAAAATGATGGTGATTAAATGAATGGAACATCTTCTGCATATTTATTCAAAATGCATGGAATAATGCAAGACAAAATCGATTCGGGTTTTCACAATAACTATGTTATGAATCTGCTTACGTATTACACGAATCATGCTTACAAAAGCGAGGGGTATTAACTTTGATATTCTTTTTACTTGATAAATATATAAATAATATGGATATAACATTTGGAATGAACACAATATACAAAATCCTATATATTTAAAAATATTCTAGAACACCTTTAAATTCTCGTGATATCTTAGACAAATTTACAAAAATAATATAAAATAATGGCAAGAAAAACATAGATAAATCAATAACATAGTGAAACAAATTATCTCTATCTTTTGTGAAAACTACACATGAAACAATATCAAATAGAACAACAAAAAATCCCACCAAGAATATTCAAAGCAAAATAAAAACTAGCCAAGAACAAACTTTTAACATGAAAAACCTCTCCATTGTGAAGAATAAAAACCATGGGACCGTAGTCCACCAAAATAATCTCAAACCATAATGCATAAATACATTGCAATCGGTCTACAACCAATCCAACTAATACACAATCACAAATCACTGTCAATATATCACCATTTTTACATGACAACATAATTAGAAACATCTTACCCAAAAACCAATTGTCCAGAATCTATTCTATTCGATTAAAAGATCAAAATCTGATCTTCATCGTTCAGAATGTGCCTCACAACATCCTGAATATGTTGTCTAAATTTTAGCACAATCCAACTGTTAGCTTTATGTAAAAAGCTATAACAAGAAGATTAGAAAGATTATATGTTAAAGAACAACAACATTTTATGTTCGTTGTCGAGAAATTGATTCAAACTACCATAAAACCCAATCTCGACGATCACAATTTAGTTTATTTCCTTGTGAACGTACAAGTTTTCGAAAAATATTAGTTCAAGTTCCAACTTTTGCTCTATGTAATTTGATGATTGAAAATTCGTGAGCTCTTGCTCTTATGATATTGTTCGTGAACCTTTACCAGAAAAAAATTGATGATAAAAAAAGTAAACAAAAATATAGATGTTTCACTAAATTTATTTAATTTAAACCTTAAATAATTTATTTTTGCAAATTTCGAACCGACTAATGAAGAAGATTGACAAAAACTTGGGAGAAGATTGACAAAACTTGTGAGACAGTCTCACGGGTCGTATTTTGTGAAACAGATATCTTATTTGAGTCATCTATAACAAAATATTACTTTTTATGCTAAGAGCATTACTTTTGATTGTAAATATCGATAGAATTGAATCATTTTACCTGTAAAAATTCGGGAGAACGTTTCACATATTTGACTCAGCTGATAGTAGTGAGAAACAAAGTGTTTTCACTTTAGGAAACTTCCTAATATTCCCTACTTTTACGCGCAAAAGCAAGGCTCTACTTCTTTCTACCGAAAATTTTCTAAATGTACCGATGCATTCCAAACTTAATCATTCTCGTACTTCCGAATGTGTATGATCAACAGTTGCAGTGCACAAGCATTTCCATTATCTATCTTTGTTTCAAGGATTTGAGATGTTTTCGTCGGTCCCAGGTCTGTACGTATCATCAATTTTACGTTTTTATCCATTTTCTAATTCTTAAGCGTGCGATATTTTGTGGAACTGGAGTTTTTCGTTCCTTATGGGATTGATGGTGTTGGTTTGGGTAATGAAATTTGATTGGTGTTTGTTTTTTTATGGAGTAATGGTCATCTAAGGTTTAGTTTGCTAGGGCTATTCTTGCTAGTTTCGGTAGTTTGTCTTGAAATTCCCTTGATGCTTGGAGTACTAATATACAATGTCGAGGGAAAGAGATTATATACACATGTATCCATTTATGGAGATGGAGAGTAAATGTTCCTAGTGAGTCTAATTTTTATAAACTATTTCACCGTTTTTTTTCCGCGACTAATTTGAATTAATGATCTTAGCCTGAAATTAAAGAATATTCGTTGTGATCAATTTTAGATTGTCCTAATCAGTGGCTTGATACTTCTGCACACACTGGTGATTGGTTTTCATAGTGCCATTCCCTTTTTGTTACAATTCACGAACTGTCTGGTATAAGAGTCAGAAGATATTAGATAAAATCAAAAAATTCTGTGGCATTTAGATGTGAAGGCGATTTCATGGATGATTAGTATGTGCCGATAATTTATTATAAATAAGTTTTTTAGGCTTTGGATATTAAATAAGTAAAATAAAAAATAAAAAATTCTGTAAGAAGTTTGGTCGTTTATTACCCCCAGTTTCCTTTGAATTTAAGCATAAATTGTGAAGCTTTAAGTGCCAAAAAACTTCAATGTGCTTTACTGAGGAGATGCCTGGAGTATGTAAACTTTCTTTCCTGGTTATAGTGAGTTATATCTCCACTGATGTCAGTTCATGTCAAGTTTCCCTTTTGATGTTCTATGGAGCTTGAATAAGAACAAGCTCCATGATCTGAAATTTGCAGCATGTAGAAATGGCCTTCATCTTTAACAAAATATGGCCTTTAGGCTGCAATCTGATGGCTATCATGTTCAGTCAGAATTTTCATTTTCGATAATGATAATTGGCAGATCTTGTTGCTTTGGGTTCTGATTTCTGAACTATTATCTTAAAATATGAAACCACCTAATTGCATTCTTGTTCTCTTGAGTGCATCTTCATTTATTTTCTAAAGGGTTAAATGAGGGACGCGACACCCAGATCGGAACACAGACTCTCCAGTCTTATGGAATCGCCATGGCAAAGACTCACAGGCACGACTGGCTGATACTAATCCTGCTCGGGGTGATTTTGGTTGTTCTAAAATTGATAAATCCTTTCTGTCGGTTTGTTGGGGAAGATATGATGTCTGATCTCAGGTATCCATTGAAGAGCAATACTGTGCCGACATGGACTGTGCCTGTACGTTAAATATTTCTCCTAGATTACTCGAGTAACTCAAACTTATCCACTTCTAGACCAGATCGATACGTCAGGCTTTGTATGTTGATTTTCTTATGTATTCCCTAGATATATTCTATCCTGTTGCCGATTGTGGTGTTTCTGTTCTTCTATTTTCGTCGAAGAGACGTGTACGATCTTCATCATGCCACTCTAGGTATAGTGATGCTAGATCTTATTGCATATTACCATCTATATTGTGTTTTTTTTTTAAAAAAAATTACACCCATTTAGCTTTTATAACTAAACTGTTAGATCTATATTCAGGACTGCTGGATTTTAGGTTGGCCACTTATTAATATCTGTGTTGTGTTTGTTCAGGCCTTCTATTTTCCATCCTCATAACGGCGGTCCTTACTGATGCTATAAAAAATGCGGTTGGACGCCCACGGCCTGACTTTTTCTGGCGATGTTTTCCAGATGGAAAGGATGTAGGTGGTATTTAAGTCTTGATTCTTGAACACTTCTACTTATATAGCATTTTAAATTTTGATTCATATACACCTTTCTCTGCCTAAAGTAGCATTGAGAACTTTTTCAGGCTTATGATCGATGGGGAAATGTGGTTTGCCATGGTGATGAACGTGTTATAAGGGAAGGGCATAAGAGTTTCCCCAGTGGGCATACTTCTAGTAAGCAGGATAATCTGTCAGATGCTTTTACATGTTTTTTAAGACTAGATACTTTTGCTAGTTCTAGATTTTTTTCACTAACCGGAGCCTTTTGTCTAAGATTTTTAACTGGTTATTCTAACATGTGGGTTATAAAATCGATTTTATGGGACTTTGAATTGATCTTTTAGGGTCTTTTTCTGGGCTGGGATTCTTGTCCCTGTATTTATCTGGGAAGATAAAGGTGTTTGATAGAAGCGGTCACATTTCAAAACTCTGTCTGGTTCTTCTGCCTCTATTCGTTGCATCTCTAGTAGGCATTTCTCGTGTGGATGACTATTGGCATCACTGGCAAGATGTGTTTGCAGGAGGTCTACTAGGTTTGTCTGTTATATTCCAGATCCCAAAATCAATTACACATTATCCGCACACGAAATCATGGATCCGCCCCTGCCCCAGATAATATACATCAACTTTGAGCTTCATGTCTTTAATAGAAATTTTCGGCTGCAGGTTTTGTAGTGACCATATTTTGTTATCTACAGTTCTTCCCCCCTCCATATCATGTCAATGGTATCTTCTCCTTTTCTAGAGCTCGTTTGTTCTTTTAGGACACTGTTTTATAAAATTAATGCATAAGTCGCCTGAAAACTATTTCAGTATATATGATGCAGACCTTTTCTCATTCCTTGAATCGCTTGCAGGTTGGAAGACACATACACCTGTTCAAGCGCTAAAGGATTTGCCAGCAAATGCAAACAATGAGCAGCCCTCTGGGACGGAGATTGAAATCGACACTGAATCTGGAAGAAGATAGTTCATCGAATATTTGGTGAGTGTTGGAACATATACGAGTATTCGTATATAAGTGCATGTCCTCGTCCACTCAATTTATTGGAAGCAATATCGCAGCAGCCTTCCAAAAATAATACATTGAACCTTACAAGTTTCCAAGAATATATATGCTTAATCAAATTGAGAATGGAAATATAAAAGCTGAATGAATATATGATATAAAAAATTGCATAACTTTAGACAGAGAAATATAATTTCTTTTTTTAAAAAAAAATAATAATTTCTTTTTTTAAAAAGTAGAAATTTAATCTCTTTTTTTAAAAAAGTAGAAATTTAATTTCAATTATATACATCAATTCGCCAATATTGAGGATCTAACATTTTATATGTGGTTTGATTTAAAAAGTTTAGATCAAACATTGCAGACCACATGATGTGTTATCTAACATTTTAAAAATGTTTTTAAATATTTTAATAAGTTAGCAAAGCATTTACGTAACGTATTAATTAGCCTATTGGCTACAAGTGAATATTGGCCACGCATTGGTTTTCGAACTTTTAATTTGGCAAAATATAATTTTGAAGCGTGTCGTCTTTTGCATTCCATGCCTATTTATTAAATATTAATATATGATATTTTATACAAACAATTACTCGGTTAATCACTTTATATAATGATAAAATCACATCTCTAATAATGACTGTTTAATTTCATATTTGTTAATTGTGCCCCATTTTTTTATATTTTGTGAAAATTAATTTCTTAACAAAATCGGAATAATTATGTATTTGAAAAAAAATTGTATAAATTCAATTAAATTTTATTTTTTTGAGATCAGCATTTGATATTATTTTTCTTCATTGATTCACATTTAACTTCCTCGACAGCTAATAGCTATTGCCTATTGAACGTGAAGCTTCCCTAGGTTTCAACGTCCCACCATCATAGCTGATGGTACGACCTCTGACTTATAGTGGGCGACAATCGCATTGGTGGAGGGACAACTCCATTAATGCAATAGAATAATTTTTTTCTCCTTTTAATATCTGTTTAATTTATTTATTGATACCTACCATTTATTTTATATGCTTAAATACGGTAGCCATGCGTTACTCCAACTCTTGAACAAAGGACACAATAATACCTTGAAAATTATCTGATGAATATGGTTCCTTGTTTGGAACAAATTAATTAAAAAATTTATAAATACTTTTGAAATATATATATAATTTTAGAGTAGGTCTCTTATGAGACGGTCTCACGAATCTTTATCTGTGAGACGAGTCAATACAATAAAAAGTAATACTTTTGGCATAAAAAGTAATATTTATTCGTGGATGATCCAAATAAGAGATACGTCTCACAAAATACGACCTGTGAGATCGTTTCATACAAGTTTTTGCCATAATTTTATTATACAACAGTGGATGACAATATTTCTTTAGTAGTAGCATATAGGGATGAGTATTCGGTTAATTTGGTAACTAATCGAATTGAGTAAACCAAAATTTTTAGGTTAACTTAACCAAATTTCTAACTAATGGAAAAGGTAGGGCGGCGTGATAGGAAGTCAACATAAAGACAATAAGGGGTAAGTAGACACTAAAAACAAGATCATCGTTATTTTTCTTCTTATAAATAACATGTTCGTTTTGCATTAATGGCATTCGGTTAATTTGTTTACCAATGGAACTGGGTAAACCAAGTTTTTTAGGTTAACTGAACCAAATTTCTAATTTTAAATATAATTAATCGAACTGAATTAAAATAGGTAATTTTGATTGGTAATTGATATTTTTTTAAAAAATAAATAAATAAATTGAAATGTGAGATTTTATCATACTAAAACACCCCCGGCCCCCTACCCTAGAACGTAATGTTGCGCCTTCTCCAGTATAAATAGCTGCAAACTTCACCTTTTGATCTCCAAACACAATATTAAAATTCATATAGCTATGGAAATAGTCTCATTCGATGGAAAGAAACAACGAAGAAGAAGGGGATACAATCGATTATCACCATCGAAACGAAGCTTGAAGATCGTGCGACTCGGATCGAAGCGCTCGTGGAAGATCAGAATCGCCCCAAAACTGCGCCTGATCAAGCTCGTTTCCCCGTTCAAATTATGGCTGAGACTGAAGAACGCCTACGTGAACATGATGCTGAGATTGGCCGACAGTTCCAACACGCCGAATTCTGGGAACGTGTTCGGCGAGAAGAGAATCCCTAAAGCTCGCGACGCCCCCGTGCGTTATTCGAGAAGTGAGTTCGAGAACAGGCTGATCCTTGAAATTTATAAATCTATGGTGTCTTCCCTTGAATTGCATGGGGTACCATAATTAATTAAGTAACCTGCACATGACTTTCCTTCATTTTCATCAACGGAAGCTCTCGTTCGTCACAAAAATATATATTTTTTCAAAATATAAATCGAGTCAATCCGTCCACGTACTATATCTTGTATAGATCAACGATTAGTATATATTTATATTAATCTAAGAGAGACTTCTTTAAAATTTCACTCGGATATGTAAATATGTACCAAAATTAATATATCAAGAGAAAATAATCCCAAACATAATCGATTACATCGAGTTTCCATATGTAAATGATTTCCATAATAAGTTCCAGCTCAATTAAAATAATAACATATATAAAGGAGTTATTATAAAAAAATATATTCAACTATAAAGATTTTAATCAATGTGTTAATTTTATCTTACAAAAAAAGTAAGAAAATGTGGCTTTTGAGTTTCTGCTTTCAATTTATTTTAAATAAAATTATTATTTTAGCCAAAATTTCAATTATTAAACAATCTATCATAATTTTAAAATATTTTTAAGTTATTATCTGTAGTAATTCAAATATTTAAATCCAATCTCATATATATTCTTTAAAATTATTTTGTTCACAATCATCATCAAACATAGAAATTAAATAAAGTATATTGTAAATATAAAAAATATAAATCTTTATCGTCAAACAGTCAAAATCACACATATATAATTTTTTTGGTATTTCACCCGGAGAATTTATCAGTACGTGTAGTCTAGATTGATGAGACTCCAATTTAATTAATTTAAACCGATTTTATCGAATACATTTGTGTTGCCATCGTGATCAACTGGTAAGCTAAAATATTGTTTTTACTAATTAAATCTGTATATAAAAAAACAATTTTTTCTATTGTATATAATTAAATAATTATCGTGTACGGGGTTTAATGTGTCGAACAAAGTCTATTTAAACAATGGCAACGTACGATAGCCACAAGTGCCTCACAGGTTTCGCTAGAACTTACTTCATATTCGCCAAGCCTTTTGCAAAAATTTTAGAACTTTACGGATTCTTTATCTGTGAGACGAGTCAATCCAACCGATATTCACAATAAAAAGTAATACTCTTAGCATAAAAAATAATACTTTTTCATGAATAACCCAAATAAGATATCTGTATCACAAAATACGATCCGTGAGACCGTCTCACACAAGTTTTTACCAATATTAAATATGATTTTACTTATCATAAACTTTTTTGAGTATTCTTTATTACTAGAGTATTTTTTTTACCACGAAATTACATATTTAGGTTTTTTACTTGGTTGTAAAAACAAATTTATTATGTCAATGACTTGTAACCTATCTAGTATCAAGATTACATGTCCGTCAACATTCATGATTATATCTCCGTGTCAAAAATATAAGTTGGATTTTATTCCAAACTAAGGCAGATCGCAAAATTTGTGAATGTTAGTCATCGTTTCCATATTGAATCAAACTTCGATCGATATTCGGTGTTCAAACCTCTCCAATAAGAGAAAAATATCAAAGAATTAAGTAGTTCATCGTATATGACTAATATTTTGGTAGAACTTTGTTGTTACAATATTGGTTGAAATATAATATAAAAAGGGTAGGGCTCCATCTGTTCTTTTTGTCGACCCAAACTAAAATCCGGAACGACAATGTTGGGTCGATATATATTATATTAACTAACATGAGATGACAAGTAACCCATGCCTTCTATAATGTAAATCTATTACAAATAATAAACCCATCAAATCCTTGTTTGATCTAAATTCAACTTTTTTTAACAGATGAAATTAATCCAATCTATCCCCTACTATTGTTAGAATTTGATATAACATGTAGAATAAATGTATGGTAGAATTTGAAAAGTTTATGAATATAACAATTGAAATTAGTTAGATTTGTGGCAAAGAAGCGATAATAGTAAGTGTAGATGATACGATTAAAGGGTTGGGTTTTTGCTTGAGATGCTTAAGAAATCATTATTTGTTAACTAACAATATTATACCAACCTCTCTTGTTTGACAACGCCTCCTTCACCTTCCCATACGTGCATGCAACGTTAATTTGCAACAACCCCCATCCCACATCAGTCGTTACCTAGCTTTCTAATGCATGCAATATTATAAAGAAATATTCAATTTGTCGTGTTACTCTTTGTTGTGGTTGATTAGATAAGTATGAATTGTCGTACAACAATCAAATCATAAATCAAACATAGGCATAATAAGTAATTACACTACAACATTCATATTCTTTCCTCGTCATATGTCACGAGACAAGGGGTCAGAGGCGGAGCCACATGTTTGCTTATCCAGGCTGGTCCAAATTTTTTTTAAAAAAAATATATATGTAAATTTTGTATAATTTTGAATAATATGATATTAGTCCGAGTAGATCAATTTAAAATATTAAAAAAATTTAGAGTTTAAAATTCCAGTCCGGCTCGACACTGCAAGTGGTGCCTATGCCGAGCTATTTTTGATTAAATGCTTCTACTTAAAGCAATTATATTTTGTTCTCACTATGATGATCGATCAAGGTCCTGATGTAAACGGTTTAACGGTTGTGATTGTTCTAAGCGTTCTCCTATACTCTGATGCATCTGATAATTTCTTTCAAATGCTTACTATATATATACTCCCGCCTTTCCATGATTTCCCTCTCAAATTGGGGTTTTACCAACAGAATTGTTGTAGACATGCAGAAGAAGAGTTGTGCATACAATGCTTTCGCCGCCGACGACGAAAAGTCATCCGCGGCCTCCTCAGGTGTCGCGGCGTCGATGCATTTCTCGAGGTGCAATCCGTTTGTTTTGCCTTTGTCGCCAACCTGCTTGAACTCTAATGCGTCCTATTCCGCGCTATTTCAGAACTGCTCTCCTAATTCTACTTCCGAAACTGCCTCTTTCGACAGCGACGACATTTCCGATAGGCGAGGCTTCAGTTCCGGCAGCAGTCTCGAGTACCAGCAGCTTTACAACCGTTACACACTCTGCGTTGCTCAGATTCATGATTCCGTCGCTGAGGCTGACGCACTCCGTCTTGAAAATGATGCTCTCCGCCTCTCCAACGCCGATCTCACCAACCGTGTAATTGTGCTCTTCTCTTGCGATCGCTTTCTCTGTGAATTCAACCGCCTCAACATCGCTTCTCCCTCTGCATCTCCGCGTGCTTCTCACATTGCCTCTCCACAAGCTCGTTCTGAACGTAATCGTGTCGAGCGGAAGAATACAGAAAGAGTGGCTCTTCCAAAGAGCATTTCTGTGCGTTCTAGTGGTTTTCTGAAGATAAATCGCCCCAGCACGGAGACAACTCGCCAAAAAGCAGCGACTCAATCTATTCCAGAATCGGTGAGTCTGCTCCATCTCTAGTTTTATTCGCCTCTCTCTCTCTCTCTCTCTCTCTCTCTCTCTCTCTCTCTCTCTCTCTCTCTCTCTCTCTCTCTCTCTCTCTCTGTTTTTAGGAACCATATATATCTGCTCGTTTCCTTTAGTGGGTTTAATTATGCTGCACATGATTTTTATCTCATGTCTTATATATAACCTGCCATGGTGTTTCTCTGGAGCAGCAAAGAGTGTATGTACCATTGTCAAAAAAGGAAGAAGAAGCACTGGAATTCGAAGTGTACGACCAAGGCATGTCCAAAACCGAGCTGTGTAACAAGTGGCAGGAGACTGGCGCCTGTCCGTACGGGGAGAACTGCCAATTCGCCCATGGAATCAACGAGTTGAGGCCAGTGATCAGGCATCCACGATACAAAACTGAGGTTTGCCGAATGGTGCTCACAGGCGACATCTGCCCGTATGGTCACCGTTGCCACTTCCGCCACTCTCTTACCGAGCAGGAGCGCCTCATGGCGGCAACTACACCACGGTGATCAATGATAGTAAGGCGATCGAATTTTTGGTGTCTTTGCGTACTTCTGTTGTTCATGTTATCGTTATTTTCTTGGTTGAAATTTTTGACACCAATCAATACTTCTACGCGTGGTAGATATGCACAATAAGGAGACAAGAAAATCCATTATTTGTTAATAATAGTGATATTAACTGTTGATACACGTATAACTCCGTCTTAATCATTTATAATAAAAGTTAAAACTTAGAAAGCAATTTTAGTAACATTTTTCACGAATACGTTTTTTCAAGAGAAATATATTATAATTTTACTTAAATTTTGGTTGTACCGCGTTTGACTTTTATGGCTGCCCCCTTTAGTTTGTGACGTATACACATTAAAGGATAAATAGATTTCAAAATTTTTAGTTCGAGCATCCCTCTTCCCTCTTCTTGATACAGATAAAATCGCCGTCACTTGCTCCATTTTCTGGATCAGCCACTTTATACGTTCTCTCACGCAGTTCATATCCAAGAACTTATATTCCCAAGTTTTGGGGTTCGAGTCACTTGTGTACAAGCCGTTGAAAAGAAAGGAACTGATTCGATAGGGTATTTACTCTTGAAAAGTTCATCAATTGGCTTAAAGTAAATAAACATAACACAGCTTCTTTCACAACAACCAGTTTTCCATGTTACAATGAAATATTTCTACGGCAGATAATGTTTTGTAGTTAAATCACGTGAGTTCAACGGGACTTTAAAGTCAATAATGGGAATGCTTTCGAGTGAAGCGACTGTACCCTCGTTGATCATAGTGGCAAAAGTAACACAGGGCAAGGAATGAACTCGGCCAACAAGTTTGCATCTATATGCTTGGAATGGATGGGCTCCATGCTCATAACAACAAGATCCATGTTCATCTCATCAGCAACCTCTCCAAGAATAGCCGTTGGCTTGTTCCCTTCCCCAAGTCGCTCCAACAGCTTGAATTCTTTGTAGCCGCCTGTGCATACAATCAAGAACAGGCTCCAAAAATGTAGTTTTTGATAGCTGCAAGGGAAATAGCTCGAGCATCTGTTTTCGTGATGTCCGTCTTAAAATTCACTTTATGCAACAATGTGCTTCCCAGCATAGTTCGTACAAAATCGTGAGTGCAAGACGATCAGAATAACAGTAAAATTGGCAGCCGCAGATTTCATATTAACGACCACGAGCATCAAGGAAATAATTACCGTCGAAATCCATTTAGTGATCATGAGTTGAATCATACAGAACAATTTTCCGACATACATTTCTAGATAAAATTATTCGTGCACGAACCCACCTTCAGATAAATGCCATCTAATGCTGGCCAGCTGAGTATCGTGTTCTGAGAGCGATTCTTTCTCCTTTTCATCAATAACTGCAAAGTACATAGAGCTCTAGATTTCTAGAATCTTAGTGTATAATGGCAAGTTTTACTCCTCTAGCTCAGGCTCCGACGAAATTAGAATATAAAAATATGGAGGAAGAATGAAGTTTATACCTATGACTGTAATCTCAGCCCCATATTTCTTTGCCAAAGCAGCAGTGGTAGCTGCGGCCTATCAAACAATAATGAAATAAGAATGTAAAATCTGAAAGAAAAACAAAATTGAAAATCCATTATTAACTTTGTAAACAGCTAATACTATCATGATTTGTAGTCCGCAACATAGAGCAATTTAACAATCAAAGTTTTCCAGCTGGGAACCAAAAAACATAGTGGTGAACAGGTAAATTTTCAGGTATTTATCCGTTGTCAACGGTAAAAGATTTCTGGTTGTTAAATTAACTAGAAAAACATCAAACTGAGTAAGAAAGACTAAGGTTGTCATCTCAATAGGAAGCATGAAACATGTTACAATGTATAACTAATGGCATCTGCATGGCAAATAAACAGCCGATAGAATACTCATTTTTATTTGTTAAAAACCAACAAGTGATGTTTTCCAATTCCAACTGAATCCAAGAAATGCATCTAAGAAATAGTGTCATAGCACCTCACTAGCATAAAGGGGAGTAAAAACCCCAGGCACTATAACAGTAAATGTGTTAAAACCCCTGCTAGCTAGTGAAACACGAACAAATAAAAAAACCTGCTTTGTACCCTCAGAGAGGTAAGGGTTACGATCTATAACAGGCAGGAGCAACTGCTTGAACTCGGTAAAGGTATTTGCTTCAATACTGGCTTCAGATTCCTCTGGTTTCGACTTTACTGAAAGAGAATATCAAATTTTAGTCGAGTGTGGCCAGACTTTACACATCAAGGAAGCAAGATAATTATTGTATCAGATATGGTCGCATTGAAATCCCTGAACGGCAACACAATAACATGGAAGAGATCACATGTCAGACTTCGTGAAACAACTACAAAACTTTTTTCCCAGCGGACTCTCCTGTAACTCAGGAAGGAACTATGATCTATGCTTTAGCTATTACTTATCCAAGTCTTGTTATTCCGTTAGCCAACGGTTATCCAATGTTTTTATTTATTTATATGGCATTATTGCATACTCGGCATACTTGAACCACTCTTAACGATTCCTATTTTGTTGAAGTCAAATTAAGTTCTAAACTTACCCTGTTATGGCTAATCAAACAACTTGTGTGCTTTCACGAACTACACAACATACTCAATATTTATTATTCGTTATAAAAAGAAGAGTAAAGCGGCAAATAATCAGAGAAATCGAGCTGCAACTTTGCATACGTGGAGTAATAACAAAGTGCAGTCATCAATTTGCAAAACACGAGCAACCACAAAAGTTATTCTACATATAAGAGTGACTAATGCTGCATCAAGAAACTCAAACAATCAATGATTTAACAGAAAACTAAAGGTGGCTAATTTACAATACGATAATAAACCGGAGACTCCTTCACCATTCAATTACTGAGCGGACCAAGATAGATGCTGGGCTGGTCCGCGCTCAACCAAGTTAAAAACATCCAGTTTTAATTTACGTTTTTTTAAAAAGAATTCAACTCGAAAATTATTAATCTCCACCCTCGGTCCCCATGACACTCGTGCTCCAACTACTGGGTTGGCCTAGCATTCAGTAAGATCAATCACAGATTGAACATAATCCCATAAATTGAGAAAACCACCTACCTTTGACTGAGGGCCTCAAAAACTTGGGAGAAAGTGAAATATTACGGGGTTTAAGCTTCCTCGAATAAGCAGAAGACAGAACTATTGGAAGTAAATAAGTGGGCTGAATGAAAAAGGAAGTAGAATTGAAGAGGGTTTCGGTGGTGTCAAGATGAAGTGGAAGTGGTGAGTGCGAGACGGCCATTGAATGTGATTCGAGAACTTCCGAGTACAGTAGCTAAGCTACACCTTGATTGTGGGGCGGAAAGCGTAACGAATTGAGATTAAATAACATAAATGACCCTTAATTCTAGGAAATTACGAATAAAGGACCCATGTCTTAATAATATCACTTAGTTCAAGGTAGATTTGAAATATATCCATCGTAAAACATTTTACATGTTTTATTTGAAATTTATTATTTCAATCAAAATTTTCACTAAATCAGATATATTAAAATTGTTGTGAAAAAGTAAAAATTTATGGTAAAAAGTAAAAATCTCAAACTCTCAAAATTTACTAAACTACACACTTTATAATATTTTTCTCTCTACTCAATTGTGATTTTCTTCACAAATGAGAGATCTATTTATAGGAAATCTTTACAAATAATCCAAAATAAAATACATCATTACCTACATCATCACACACTAATTTTCAATATTTACAACTCTTATTTTCAACATTCAAATATTCAACATTCAAATATTCAATACACACATTTTAAATATATTTTTCAACACTCCCCCTTGTGATGATGATCATAATGATTGTCTTCATTACGTGTTTTTATACTGCCTCGTTAAAAATCTTACTAGGAAAAACCCATTGGGATAAAAACCATAGCAAGGGAAAAAGAGTGCAGTCACGTAAACTCCCCTCATGTTAACACGACAATTCTTCACAAATTTCGTAGATTGCGCATCCCAATATTATATATATGATTTCTTAATATTGACGTAGGAAGCGCCTTTGTGAAGAGATCTGATGAATTTTCACTTGATTGAATGTGACGAACATCAATACATTTATTCTTCTCAAGCTTCTTGGTGAATGCGAAGAACTTAGGAGGAATATGTTTAGTTCTGTCGCTTTTTATGTATCCTTCTTTCATTTGAGCAACACATGCAGCATTATCTTCTTATAGTATCACAGGCTTCTCGTCGAATGATAATCCGCATGAGATTTGGATAAGTTGGGTCGTTGATTTTAACCACACACATTCACGACTTGCATCATGTAGTGCAATAATCTCGGCATGATTTGATGAAGTTGTTACGAGCGTTTGTTTCTGTGAACGCCAATAAATTGCAGTGCCTCCACGAGTAAATACATATCCAGTTTGGGAACGTGCCTTGTGTGGATCAGATAAGTATCCAGCATCAGCATAACCAATTATACTTGGATTAGTATCTTTTGAATATAAAAGTCCCAAGTCTGTCGTTCCTCGTAGATAACGGAATATATGTTTAATTCCGTTCAAGTGTCTCTTTGTTGGATATGTGCTAAATCTTGCCAACAAATTTACGGCAAAAGATATATCGGGCCTCGTACAATTTGTAAAATACATAAGGGCACCGATAGCACTTAGATATGGTACTTCTGGACCAAGAATAGCTTCATCATCTTCACATGGTCGGAATGGATCCTTTTTCTATGTTTAATGATCTAACAATCATTGGAGTACTTAAAGGATTTGCTTTATCCATATTAAAACGTTTAAGGATCTTTTCTGTATAATTTGTCTGGTGAACAAACATTCCACATTCTTTTTGTTCAATTTGTAAACCCAGACAATACTTGGTTTTTCCAAGATCCTTCATTTCAAATTCTTCCTTCAAGTATGACACAACTTCTTGAATTTCCTTATTCGTTCCAATGATGTTTAAATCATCAACATATACAGCAATAATTACGCATCCGGATGTTGTTTTCTTAATGAAAACACAAGGGCATATTGAATTATTTACATATCCCTTTTTCATCAAGTGATCACTTAGTCGATTATACCACATTCGACCTGATTGCTTTAACCCATATAATGATCTTTGTAATTTCACATAATAACATTCCCTGGGTTTTGAACTTTGTGCTTGAGGCACCTTAAATCCTTCAGAGATTTTCATATATATATTACTATCAAGTGATCCATATAAGTAAGCTGTAACAACATCCATAAGACGCATTTCTAAATTTTCAGATACCGCCAAGCTAATCAAATACCGAAACGTAATTGCATCCATCACAGGAGAATACGTTTCTTCATAATCAATTCCAGACCTTTGAAAAAAACCTTGTGCAACAAGTCGAGCTTTATATCTCACTATTTCATTTTTCTCATTTCGCTTTCGAATAAAAACCCATTTGTATCCAACATGTTTTACACCTTCAGGTGTAAGGACTATAGGTCCAAAAACATTACGTTTATTTAGCGAATCCAATTCAACCTGGATGGCTTCTTTCCATTTTATCCAATCCTGCCGATTTTTACATTCACCAAAAGATTTTGGTTCATGATCTTCATTATCATTTATGATGTCGATTGCCACATTATAAGAAAATATATCATCAATTTCTTCTATATCTTTTCGGTTCCATATTTTTCCAGTATTAATGTAATTGATAGAGATTTCATGATTCTCGTCAGTTTGTGGTTCTGACAGAATATTTTCATCATCATGTGTTTTTTCAGGAACACCATTCTCTATTTTGTGATCATCATGTGTTTCTTCAAGAACATAATTTTTTATTTTGTGATCATCGTGTTTCTCTATAAATTTTTTTTTTCGAGAATTTTTATCCTTGGAACCGACTGGCCTTCCACGCTTCAGGCGTTTAATGACATCATGAGTATCTTCAATTTGTTTCTTTGGAATTTCAATTCGAGCAGGGGCATTTGCAGCATGTATATATGATTTAGTTACCCCTTTTGTGTCAGCAAATGCATCTGGTATTTGATTGGCTATTCTTTGCAAGTGTACAATTTGTTGTACATCTTTTTCACATTGTTTTGTTCTTGGATCCAAATGTAACAACGATGATACATGCCATGTAATTTCTTTTTCGGTATGTTTCTGTTTCTCCCCCTAACATTGGGAAGATTTCCTCATTAAAATGACAATCAGCAAAACGTGCTGTGAACACGTCGCCTGTCTGAGGTTCAAGATATCGAATGATTGATTGATGGACTATCATAACCGATATAAATTCCAACCTTTCTTTGAGGTCCCATTTTCTTTCGTTGCGGTGGTGCAATAGACACATACACCATACATCCAAAAATTCTCAGATGAGAAATGTCTGGTTCTTTACCAAATGCAAGCTGCAATGGGGAGTATTTATGATATGCACTTGGTCTGATGCGAATTAATGAAGCAGCGTGTAAAATTGCATGTCCCCATATAGAAATAGAGAGCTTTGTTTTCATAATCATTGGTCTAGCAATCATTTGCAGACGTTTAATCAATGATTCAGCCAATCCATTCTGTGTATGTACATGAGCAACAGGATGCTCACAATGATTCCCATAGACATACAATAATCATTGAAAGTTTGGGAAGTAAATTCACCAGCATTATCAAGTCTAATTTCTTGATTGTATAATCGGGAAATTGATTCCTCAATTTATTATTTGAGCAAGTAATCTTGCAAATGCAACATTTCGAGTTGACAATAAACATACATGTGACCATCTGCTGGAGGCATCAATCAATACCATAAAGTATCTGAATGGTCCACATGGTGGATGGATTGGTCCACAAATATCACCCTGAATACGTTCAAGAAACATTGGTGATTCAGTTTGGAATTTGGCTGGTGATGGTCTTATAATAAGTTTTCCAAGAGAACATGCTTTACATTGAAACTTATTATTCTGAAAGATCTTCTGGTCTTTCAGCGGATGACCATGTGTATTTTCTATAATTCTTCGCATCATTTTTGAACCAGGATGTCTCAATCGGTAATGCCAATTGGTTAATATTGAAGAATTATCAACTACCATGTTTGATTCAATGGGACTTATGTGTGTATAATGCAATCCAGTAGGGAGCATTGGTAGTTTTTCAATCACATATTTCTTTCCTGATTTATATGTGATAAGACACATATATTTCTCATTCCCTTCATTTATTGTTTGAGTATCATACCCATGGGAATATATATCATTAAAACTCAACAAATTTCTTTTCGATTGTGGTGAATATAAAGCATCATTGATAAAAAATTTTGTACCATTAGGTAACAAAAATTGTGTTTTACCACATTCTTTAATCAAGTCTACAGGACCTGATATTGTATTCACCCTTGTTTTTGTTGGTTTTAGTTCCAAGAAATATCTTTTATCTCGGAGGATAGTGTGCGTTGTACCACTATCGGGTATGCAAACTTCAGCTTTGCTCATAGTATTTTCCATATTTCAACATCAAAAAATATATGCAATGAAATAAAACTACTGACAATAAAATGCAAAAATATAGCACACAATAAAACATTATCATATGGGTACATAAAATATTTTACATATTTATTCCACCAGCAAACTGATCATTGTCTGAGAAATCAATCAGAAAATCTCCAGCATCAAAATGAGTTGAATCACTCAAAGGTTCACTTTGTTCAGTGAAGTTGGTCTCCTTTTCTTTCCCATTTAATGATTCTTTATAAAGTTTACAAAGATGCTCAGGGGCTCGACAAATACGGGACCAATGTCCTGGAGTACCATATCTGAAACAAGAACTTTCATATCTTTTTGACTGATTCTCATTAACACTCATATTTTCATGATGCCTTTTATGTGGATGGTTTGGGACGTTCTTTTGAGATGAGTTATAAAAGTAACTATCTCGATTATTTTCAAAACCACGACCGCGTCCACGACCGCGTCCACGACCACGACCTCGATTTCGTCCTCGACCAAAATCTTGTTTATAACTTTGATTTTGGTTTCCAGATTTAAATTCATTTTTGCTTACGACATTTACTTCAGGAAATGCCGTTGAACCAGTGGGTCGTGCCTGATGATTTCTCACTAAATTCATTTGTTCGAATCTTTCTTTTAATCCCTTCCACAAAGCCATGGGATGCCAACGCAAAAATATCATGGCTTTTGTCTTTTCTTGTGATGTCGATATGCCATTTCTTTTATGGTCTCATTTAGACCCAATGACTCAAGATGCATTTATACATCGAGAGTCCATGGCATATAATTTTTTTCCGTGATATCAAGAGCAATGAATTCGAGTTTTGCCAAGTTTGACATGGTGGTACTAAAAAAAAATTACGATGCATTTATTAGTTAATGAATATTGCAATACAAAGTAATGGATAAACAACAAGTACAAGTATTTGTAAAAATAAAGAAAACACACGAGGAGGATATTCTTCGATAAATAAAAGACTCGTGAGTATGATAACCAAAATAATTAAAAATAACTTTGAGAAAGTCATCTTCTTTTTTCTTCGAAAAATTTGATGAAGAATAATTTTTAGAGAAGAAGAGAAAGTTGGAGTGATTGAATGTGTTTGTGAGATGATATTTATAGGGTAAAAACTAGCCGTTTTGTTACTGTTTATGACCGTTGGTGTACAAAAAATAAATGTATGTATTTGTATAATTTTATGGTAATAATATGGTGACTATAATATTAATCATGTTTAAATAATTATGTATATCATATCACATTATTATAATGAGGTGTCGTAAGTTATTTTGTTTAAAAACCTTATAGGCTTTTATACTTGTCGTATCCCTTACCGGGAGTGTGGGATGTCGTCTTAACATCCTCCCAGGATTTATAACAAGTTTTTGAAAAAGTTATTTTTATTATTTCTAATAATATTATATTATATATTAAATATATACACAATAAATAAATAACAGTAAAATAAATATTATTACTTTTGTTACCTTTTTCTTCTATTTGGAGCTTGGAAAAATATGAAGGACTTTTAGAGCTTCGTGCTGATAACGTGTTGTGAAAAAGTAAAAATTTATGGTAAAAAGTAAAAATCTCAAACTCTCAAAATTTACTAAACTACACACTTTATAATATTTTTCTCTCTACTCAATTGTGATTTTCTTCACAAATGAGAGATCTATTTATAGGAAATCTTTACAAATAATCCAAAAATAAAATACATAATTACCTACATCATCACACACTAATTTTCAATATTTATAACTCTTATTTTCAACATTCAAATATTCAATACACACATTTTAAATATATTTTTCAACAAAAATCTAAATTTAACATTTGCTGCTATTTTTAATAAATAAATAGTTACATGGGTCATATGTAGATAGATAAAATACCATAAGTTTGGATGATGTTGGAGTAGCAGTGAGAATATTTCCAATATGAAATCGAAGTAACCCTCGTAATTATTGCATTGTAAGTCTATTGTGATACGATTCAAGATAGTCAACAATATCCATATTTATAATAATAATTAATGCTTAAAAAATGATATTTTTTTATTAGTGACCCAAATATGATATCTTTCTCACAAATTTGATTGATGAGACCATTTCACACAAAATTTGTGATAATTACATGTATGATACATATTTTTTAAAAACTTTATTTACAATTATCAAAGAATAATAAATATTTATCTATACAAAAAGGAAGGCCTCATCGTACAAATGAATAGCCTCAACGTAAGGCTAACATGGTTCAAGGTATTAAGCTCGAGTAAACTCTAAACAAGAGGGATAACTCGGTATGATATTATAGCATTTACTGCTTAGAGTAAGATGGATGTCTATATCCAACTTCTGACAATTTTTTTGACACCTCAATTTCTGTGGTTCTGACAATAATAATTGTCAAGCATAAGTTGTCTCATATTAATGCACTCCAGTACAAGTACTATTTTCGAGATAATCCGGGTAGAAAGTATCCCGAGAGCTTGTGTGAAAGTCTGGGCCTCTGATAACTCGAGGAGAAAATGTCACAGGCATTCACCTGCCCAGTTTCTGATAAATTCTTCCTGCAAATTTACTCTGATTTGGACTATTCATATAATATCTCGGGTCATCCATGATGACCCGAGATCTAATAAAAGTATCATAATACTAACATCTATACTATGTCTAATATATCCTAAAGAGAGAGTATTTTTTAAAATATAGAAGATAGGATACATTAAAATAACTATGTTGATATGATCATTTCAAAATTGCAATTGCTATCCTGATTTTAATTAATTTAATATATATTTATTTGATTAACTTATTCTATAAAAAAAAAACTGCTCACAAAATTAAGACATTTTATTTTTCTAATTAATTAAATAATATTTTGGATAAAATATTGAATAACCTCAAAAAAATTAATAAAAAGATAAAAGAAACAAGATCCCCATAAACTTTTAATTAGATAAAATTTATCATCAAAGGTATTATTATTTTTTTTCTTTTCCTTATGTTGTTGATGGGAGACAAGTTGTGCTGCTTGTTTCATCGGATACGCTCGTTTGGCTGACGCGGACTCCACACCTGTCCCCTCCATTTTGTCCTCTATACAAAAATCAACCTTTCTTTCGAGACCGTTCAACATCTTCTCATTTTCCTCAACTTTGTTTGAAATGGGCTGTACTCTGTCCGCCCAAGGGGCCAAAACTTCCGCCACGGGAACAACCAAGGTTATTTTCCCCGGCGGAGAAATCCAGTGTTTCTACGAGCCCGTGAAAGCGGCGGAACTCATGCTCCAGGTACCCAACTTTTCCTTGTTAGCACGGCATCACTTCATACAGGAAAGAGGATTTCGGCGCTGAAAGCCGATGAAGAACTGGAAATGAACGAAGTTTACGTGCTTTTGCCAATGAAGCGGCTGAAATCGGCGGTGACGTCAGCTGACATGGGGCCGCTGTTCTTGGCGTCGAATGCCAACGCCGCCGGTGGAATGCCTGCCTCCAAGGTCTTGCCGGAGTTTGGTGAGGATGTGAAGACTGTGAGGGATGACGAGAATTGTCCGGCGGCGAATAAAAGTGAATTTGGACGATATGGAAGGCTTTGATCAGTTGAGATACACATTGTCCAGGTGCCGGTCCCGGAAAGCCTTCGCTGGAGACTATAGTCGAAGAGACGGTCAACTTGAGATTCATGTTTATGATTGAAAATTGATGGTCAAATTTAATTTCTTCCTCCCACTTACACCACTCTCCTTCTGATAATCTATATCTGAATAAATACATGAATGTGAATTGTGAATTTATATCAATGTACTTACATTTATTTAATAATAATCATTAATACATGTTTATATATGAACGTGAATTGTGAATTTACATCCATCTCCTTACATTCATTTAATAATAATAATTAATACATGTTTAGTTTTTTTTATTTTTTTGTGAATTTACACACTCCATTTTTAATTTTTTTTTGTTTCTTTGTTTTTCATCTATTAATTAATGAAATTTAAATTGAAGATAAATGAATTTTAGTCTTTTACCATCTATTAATTAATGTGATTTTTTTATTTTTTGTGAATTTACACACTCCATTTTTAATTTTTTTTTGGTTTCCATGTTTTTCATCTATTAACTAATGAAATTTAAAATAAATTGAAGAGAAATGAATTTTAGTCTTTTTCAATCTATTAATTAATGTTAATTTACCACACTCTATTTTTAATTTTGTTAAGTTTTTGTGAATTTACACACTTCATTTTTTTTTTTGTTCCATGTTTTTCATATATTAATTAATGAAATTTAAAATAAATTGAAGAGAAATGAATTTTAGTCTTTTCCAATCTATTAATTAATGTGAATTTACACACTCCATTTTTATTTTTATTTTGTTTTCCATGTTTTTCATCTATAATTAATTAATGAAATTTAAAATAAATTGAGGAGAAATGAATTTAGTACTTTCCATTCTATTAATTAATGAAATTTAAAATAAACTGAAGATGAATGAATTTATCATTATTTTTTGTTGTAATGAAATTTGCACTCTATTTTTTAAATTTTACGATATAACTGATACGATATAGCTAATACAAAAAGTCACAACTAACAAGTTAAATTCGATTAAAGAAAATCTATATCTATATATGAATGTGAATTTACATAAATGTCCTTACCTTCGTTTAATAATAATAATTAATACATGTTTATTTATTTTTTTTGTGAATTTACACACTCATTTTTATTTTTATTTTTTGGTTTTTTCATGTTTTTCATCTATTAATTAATGAAATTTAAAATAAATTGAAGAGAAATGAATTTTAGTCTTTTCCAATATATTAATTAATGTGAATTTACACACTCCATTTTACTATTTTTTTTTTTGTTTTCTATGTTTTTCATCTATTAATTAATGAAATTTAAAATAATTGAATAGAAATGAATTTCAGTATTTTTTAATCTATTAATTAATGAAGTTTAAAATAAACTGAAGATGAATGAAATTTAGCCTTATTTTTTGTTGTAATGAAATTCGCACTCTATTTTTTAAAATTTTACGATAGCACTGATACGATATAGCTAATTACGAAGTCACGACTAACGAGTTGAATTCGATTAAACAAAATCTATATCTATATCTATATCTATATATATGAATGTGAATTGTGAATTTACATAAATGTCATGACCTTCATTTAATAATAATAATTAATACATGTTTATTTTTTTGGTGAATTTACACACTCCATTTTAATTTTTTTTTTGTTTTTCAAGTTTTTAATCTATTAATTAATGAAATTTAAAATAAATTGATGAGAAATGAATTTTTAGTCTTTTCCAATATATTCACATAAATGTCATTACCTTCATTTAATAATAATCATTAATACATGTTTAAATTTTTTTTTTTTGGTGATTTACACAATCCATTTTTTAATTTTTTTTTGTTTTCCATGTTTTTCATCTATTAATTAATAAAATTTAAAATAAATTGAAGAGAAATGAATTTTAGTCTTTTCCAATCTTAATTAATGAAATTTAAAATAAACTGAAGATTAATGGAATTTAGCCTTATTTTTTGTTATAATGAAATTTGCCCTCTATTTTTTAAATTTCACGATAGAACTGATACGATATAACTAATACGAAGTCACACTAACGAGTTGAATTTGATTAAAGAAAATTAACCAAGTATATGATGTTATGATGTGATGTTTTTGACATGTTATGCTATTTTACGACATGTTTACCCTTATGCTAAGATCGTGAAATGCTATGTTGAGTACAGTAATTTTCATTGGTGCATGTTATATATATGTATTTGTTATTAAGTTACAGGTGTTGAGTCTTTAGGACTCACTAGGTGTGATTGATGCAGGTGAGCATATTGATCAGTATATCGAAGGTGCCGAAGACTAAGTAGTCGGAGCTGGATGTGCGCACGCTAACCCGATGACCTTATTTTTTCCGCACGTTTCATCTATTAATAATGAAATCTAAACTAAATTGAAGTAAAATAAAATTTAGCATTCTTTTTTTGTGATGGAATTTGCAATCCATTTTTTTTAAAAAAAATTATATCTATAATGAAATTCAATCTATTATCTATCTATCTATTATTATTATTATTATAAATACATGAGTTTGAATTGTGAATTTACATATATGTCCTTATCTTCATTAAATAATATTTATTACTACTATAATATATGAGTTTGAATTGTGAATTTACATATATGTCTTTATCTTCATTAAATAATATTCATTAATATATATCGTTTTGTTTGTTTGTTTTCATATATTAATTAATGGAATCTAAACAAAATTGAAGAAAATAAAATTTAGCATCAGCCTTCATTCTTCAGTAAAAATTTGCACTCCATTTTTAATTTTTTTTTTTTGTTTTTCTTGTTTTTCATCTATTAATTAATGGAATTTAAAATAAATTGAAGAGAAATGAATTTTAGTCTTCATTTTTTTGTGATGAAATTTGTACTCCATTTAAAAAAAAACATATCTTTAATGAAATTCGAAACGATAATATTAATAAATATTTTTTTGTTTATTTTCTATCAGCTATTAATGACTTCTAAAATAAATTAAAGAAAAAATGAAATTTAACCAACTTTTTTTGGAATAAAATTTAAATTTATCTTCATTTTTGAATCTCCATTTTTTGTGATGAAATTGTACTCCATTTAAAAAAAAAACATATCTTTATTGAAATTCAAAACGATAATATTAATAAATACTTTTTTGTTTATTTTCTATCAGCTATTAATGACGTCTAAAATAAATTGAAGAAAAATGAAATTTAGCCATCATTTTTTGAAATAAAATTAAATTTATCTTTCATTTTTTGAAATAAAATTTACAATCTATTTTTTTTAAAAAATATATATATATATATTTAATGAAATTTTAAAATAAATAAAAAAGAATACTGAAATTTACATTTTTATTTGATTTCTATTTTTATTAATTAAGAAATTTTAAAATAAATCGAATAAAAATGAAGTGTTATATTATTGTTTAAAATTTTATAATTCTTCAATTTTTATTAGGTTTTATGTGAAACAGTTTCATTGTTATATAGTACTGAGAGGGGCTGACCCAGTTATTTCAGGGTTGAAAAATAATTTTTTTTCACGATTCATGTCAGATATGAGACATATTTCACAAACTTCACTCGTGAAATAACCTCATAGGAGTTCTGTGTCAATTTTATTTTAACTTAAATAAATTAACATCTATGAATAACATAAATAATAATAATTAATATATTTCTCTTCACTTGTTTGTTTTTTTCATCTATTATTTAATATATTTTAAATAATTGAAGAAAAATAAAATTTAACCGCCCAGTTTTAGAATGAAATTTAAATTAAACATTTCATTTTTTGGAATGAATTTAAACATCATTTAAAAAAAATATCTTTAATAAAATTTAAAATAATAATAATAAATACATATTCTATTGTTTTGTTTTTGTCCCAAACTATCAATTACTTCTAAATAAAATTGAGGCAACAATGAAATTAGCCACTCATTTTTTGAAATGGAATTTATACTTATTTGTTTTAAAAATATATATGTAATATAATTTAAAATGATAGAAGAATATAAAATTTACAATATATTTCACAGCAATGAATTATATCTTTATTTTAAAAATAATTCTTTTTGTTTGACTTCTCTTTTTTTTTTTAATGAATTTTTATAGTTCTCCAATTTTTGAATTGGGCTTATGTGAGCCGATCTCATGAATATATCCTTCAGATGGCCAACCAGTCAATTTTCAGAGTGAAACAACAATGATTTTTTCATGATTAGTGTAGGACAGTGAGACATGTTCTCGTGAAATAGCCTCGTATGAGTTTTTATGAAATTTTTATTTTAAACTTGAGTAAATTAATATCATAAATAACGTAAATAATACACGATTAATAAATTTGAAAACTCTAATAAAATTGTGTGATTTACATCTATTTCCTTATTTTCGTTAAATAATATTAATAAATATATATATATTATATATATAATATATATATAATATTTATAAACTCACTAAAACTTCATAGGAGTTCTTATCCCAATACTACCTTCACTCTTGCATGTTTAACCTAGCAAAACTGAATGATAGTGAAGATTTATCTTTTAGTTCGAATGTTGCTTAATCTTTATGTCAAAATTTATATTTGTTACCTACGACGCATTATTTATTTCTTATAATTGTGATTTACCATGCAAAGCCCTATACTAAGCAAATGGTGAATATAATGAGGATTGCATTGACGTGACTGTCAATTTTCCAAATTGTAAAACCCTATGCATGACAAACACAAATAATTGTTTGGTATCATAAGAAAACATTTCAAAAGAATCAAAATGAGTTTAAATTATTTTATGTGTAATAATTACTCTATACATCAAATGGATAGAAAAGTGGAATAAAAATGAAATCAAATCGTTTTTTATGTAAAACTAATTACCAATACCCAACCCAAGTTTTAGATCACACTAAAAAAAGGTGATCATTACTTTACTTCTTTATGTTATAAGTATGAATAACAATCAATTGAATATGAGAATGAGATGGCAATAAACATTATTTGGAAAAGTTGCAGCGTCTTTTGTTGGATGCTATTGAAGATTTTATTCAAATTCATGACCATGTATAAATAAAACAAACAAATGATTTTATATCTACATAAATATTGCATCTAACAATAAAAATTTTCAATGCAGAATTTACCAAATAACCCATATAAAGATTCGCTAAATCAACCAAGCTCCAAGCTCCACACATTCTTGTTCAAATTAGATAATTCATTGGAAAAACGTGATGAAGTGTTAAAAATTGTGGTAGAAGCTATTGAGATACATGTCAATTATCCAACAACAAATGTCAACATCAAGAAACGGAGATCTCGAAATATTATCAAGCCAACTAAACAAAGCTGTGTACCACCAAAGGTAGAAAAATCAAATGAAATAAATATCAACAAAAACGTGAAGATCCATGAAGACGAAGATGAAATAAAGATTCAAGATGAAGAACCAATTGCCGAGTACAAAAAAAAAAGATAAGAAGATAAAAACGATGGACACAAAAAAGATTTCAAGAGGTCTTCAAATAAAGACAAGAAAACATGTGATGATTTCATTTGAAATAATTAATTATTTATCTATTAAAAGTTATTCTTATTTCAAAAATAATTTAAACACATTTAAATAAATTATCATAGACAAATTATCTATATTTCTCAACGTGCAACGCACGTGCATTTATCTAGTTGTGTAAAATATCTATCTTTGATCTGATTTAATAATATTTTTAGTATAAAAATAACACGTTTTTATAGATCGAATCGGATTAAAAATTTATCACTCCAAATTTTTTTTGTGAATTTTTCATTTACATCACATCAACAAAACACATATTTACGTATCGTGTGTTATCCAACTATATTTTGTTAATAATATAATAATATAATTTGAAAATAAATTAAAATAAACATTGCTTATAATTATTCATCATTATAGTATACTATATTTAGTTGAAGGAATATAACAAAATGGAACTAGAATAATGCTGCTTAAACTCATATAATGCAATACAAAATTTAAGCCACATTTTATCCGATTCGTTTATGTAACATATATTTTTTTATGTACGTATTGGTATTTTTTGCCTTGTAGTTGCAATATTAGTACATAGGTTACTTAGTTATTACATCAAGGAGGAGTGAAAACTGAAAATAAGAGAGATCCGACTTTGGCGTAAGTGATCTCGTCCATTTTTTACTCTGTAAGTGTCTCAAATCGATCTTTCCTCGCCCTATAGTTTAGGAAATTATAAAAAAAACCTCAAAATAAGATGAATTATACAATTGCATTACAACTCTAGCTTATAAAAATATAAGAATAGATATGAATTGAATGTATCCAGTTTTAGGTAAATTCAAAATGATTATAATATATCTGATATTAAATTTGAGACGTGGGGGGAAGTGATTATGACCATGTTCCATTGTGGGTTGGTGTCGTATGGAGCATCACATCCAAAATCCAAAGCAATTACTTTGGTTTTTAATATGTAATAATAAATAAAAAAATTACTCTATTTGCGGCAGGACAAAACTAGAACAGTGTTCCAATTCCCGAAATTCTAGCTCCTGCTAGGGTTTATTTGCGATGGCCGGAATCAGGTTTCAGCCGGAGGACTCGGATGCATCGCAGATCTCGCGCCAGCTGGCAGCTATTGATCTGATATCTGACGACGATCGTTCTGTTGCGGCGGACTCATGGTCTATCAAGAGCGACTATGGTAGCACTCTTGACGACGAGCAGCGTCACGTGGATGCCGCCGAGGCCCTCTCTGCCGCTTCTTTCAGAGCCTCCTCTGACTACAAGTCATATCTCATACCCACAATTTTGTTACGTAGAATTGATTTATGCTTGATAAGTAGCGGGAGAAATACAGAAACTGACACAAATAAGTTAGGTCTAAATTATGTTATATGTTTGCTGGCTCACAGTCTATTTTGTCGTTTGTATGGTTTTCGGGGAAAAAATGCTTAG